>NC_090939.1:166654945-166963349 GCF_040938575.1 Ambystoma mexicanum
AAAACTCATTCCGGGCAGCGTCTCAAAAAGAGAATTTATGCTAGCTATAAGCTTCATACCTCTGAGGACATATCTTTGTCGGCTTCTCTGCTCCCTTAGTCGACAGTGGTGGCAGCAGCCACCCTACAGTACAAGCCGGCTTCTATATCCTCCACTGCAGCTTCCCAAATCCTCCAAGCAGGGCAAGCTTCTTGACGCTATTTGGAAAGGTTTTTTCCAATTTGGTGCTCCAGTTTCGTCAGACTAACACTGACCTTCTCCTGGCGGCAGGCAATTTCGAGCTATGGAAGGAACTAGGCGATTTTCAGGAATGTATTCCTGCCGGTAGGCTCGAGGACTTCAAAGCCGTTTTGTCCGACGCCAGAGTGTTGGCACCAGACCTATTGGAGACCACATAGACACTTCTGCTCAAGGCATCCTGATCGGGATCGACCTCTCCCGCCAAGCGTGGTCCCATGATACGAAGTTCGCAAATGAAGTGCAGGACAAGGTGCTTGATCTTTGTTTTGATAAGGAATTGTTCCATTCCTCCACAGATGAGGAACTAACAAAGACCAAGGCAAGCACTTAAACAGCCAAGTCTTTATTGGTCCTGGCGAAGCTCCAGCTAAGGCTCCTTCTAGACAGAGGTCAGGGTCCCAAACTCTGTCCTTCTCTGGGTTCAGGGGTTTTCAGGATTGCTGTGCGTGCCGATCTGAGGCTCCGGCTGGTGGTCCAACCCCTAAGCGGCAGCTGCAAGGTGGCCAGTTTTTCTCTCTCCCATCAGCCTCCTCTCCTGGGACAGGTAATCTCCCTGCTGACAAATCCAACTGATATTTTTGGCGGTCGCATGAGACTCCGATGGGAGGACGAATTTTCTCTTCTGGAGACGTGGCAGACAATCGCCGAATACCGATGGGTTTTGTCAATCGATTGGGCGGGCTTCTGCTTGCCCCTCCCCTGTACCCCACCCTTCAACCCTCCCTTCCAGCAGACTGGGTCACCCTCCCTCAGAGCCGAGATACAGTAACTTCTAGACCTCAGAGTGGTGGAGCCTGTTCCCCTCAGGGAGCTAAGGGGGGCTGAGGTCGGGGGGGGGGGGGTTCTACTACTGTTCACAGTGCCCAAACCCAACCAGGCTGGCACTACCCTCGATCTTTCCCAGTTAAATCTTTCTCTTCCCCAAGAGAAATTCAAGATGATCACGCCCTGCCAGATAAAGTCCTCTCTGGAAGGGCGAGGTAGACCTCCAGTATGCATACATGCACATTCTGATTTGGAGTCTGCAACGAAAATATCTGCGGTTCTCTGTGGGAGCAGAACACTTCCAGTATCGTGTACTCCCTTTTGGTCTCAGCTCGGTGTCTCACGCAGTGGCGTGTCTTTACAAAGCTGTCCGGCATTGTAGCATTCCTCAGACTGTAGGGGATGCATGTATACCCATACTTGGACAATTGGCTCTTGCGCAGTCCTTGCCCACAGACGGCCTTGGCCAATCTTCAGTCACTCATTCAGCTCCTGTTCCATCTTGGGCTGTTAGTGAATTGGCGGAAATCATCCATGACGGTCTCTCAGGACCTGCTCTTTTTGGGTTTTTTGTTGGGATACGGTCAGTACCAAGGTGTTACTAAAGATGGACAGGATTACCGGCCTGTTGACCACGTGTCGGCTCTTCCTCCCGTCCTCGCACATGACGTCCTAGTGGTTCCAAAGACCTCTAGGTCTCGTGGCCTCTTGCGTGTTAGCTCTACCTCTTCAAGTCTGAAGATGAGGCGTACTCAGCTAGCTCTTCGGAGCTGTTGGTCCCAGTCTTCGGATCCGGATTCCAAAATGATTTAAGTTCCATCATGCATGACGGCGGATCTAAAATGGTGGTCGTCTGCCAACAACCTTTCAGTGGGGCCTCCTTCCAGGATCCCTGCCCACAAGTAACGATTACTACAGACTCCTCCTTGGGGTGGGGAGCAACGCTGCGTCACCTCAAAGTATTTGACTTGTGGACGCCGCAGGACAGGCAGTTTCATATCAATTACCTGCAACTCCTGGCTCTGTTCCTGACGCTCAAAGCTTTTCAACAGACTATCACCCAAAGTGTGGTCCATAGTTGCATGGACAATTCTGTGGCAATGTTTTACATCAACTAGCAGGGCTGCACCAAGTCACCTCTCCTTGTGGATCTTGCCATACAAATTTGGGACTGGTCCATCCAGCACAATGTTTGGCTCCTAGCTGTACACATCCCGGGTCACATCAGTGTGACTGCAGATTCACGCATCTGTCAGTCGGCAGCCAGTTACGAGTGGGAAACTAACAGCAGTGTCCTCTCCAACATTTTCCTCAATGGGGCACTCCAGAGGTGGTCCTCTTTACAACTTCTTCAAACAAGAAACGTCCTCATTATACATCCAGGGATGGGCTCGGAGCGTTCTCCTGGGGGGACGCCCTTGGGATTCCGTGGGACAACATGAAGGCTTACACCTTTCCTCCATTGCCACCGATTCATCGATCAATCTGAAAGCACAGGACCACATCGAATTGCACTCACCTGTTCATGGCTCCTTGGTGGCCAGCCAGATTCTGGATTCTGGAACTACAGCATTTGTCAGCCCCTCTCCCCCCACCCGCCGATCAGATTGCTACAGATACCCAACCTTCTTCACCAGAGCAATCGCCGGTTGTGGCACCCCTCCCCACAATCGTTTAGCTTGGCGGCATGGTGCCAGAGTTCAGATCTTTAGCGCAGTTCAATCTGTCCGAAGACGATATGCGCATTATCCAAGCGTTCAGAAAACCCTCTACGAGGGCCCAGTACAGGAGCAAAGGGCTCTGTTTTTGCCACTAGGGTTTAGCTAAACAGCTCGACCCCAGGCATGCTTCAGTCAACACAGTTCTGTTGTTTGGTTGTTTATTTATATGGCATACCGAACTGGGCGCAAAGGTTACAAGGTTTACTTTAAGGTTTAAGTTACAAAGTACAAGATGGGAATATAACAAGACAAGTACAGGATTAAAGCAAAATAGTAGTACATACAAGAATAGTAAACACAGAGCTACATCAGGTAGTTGTTAATAACAAGGTAGTGGTCCTATTACATGATAGTGTACAATAGGCATCTAAAAAAGTTTCTTATTAAAAATTCGATCACAATTGGAAGGTGACATGAGAAATGTTTCGCAAACTTTGTAATTTTTGAATAAGGAAAATTATATTGTCCCAATTTTCTTCAGGCTGTTTCCTGTCTGGCTCTCATTTATCTGCCAGGACTACTTTTATAGCTTGCTATTTCTCCTGCAGTTTTTTTTATGATACTCGCAGCTGAAAGTTATCAAGTGATGTGTACTTGTTGATGAAGCCCACATTGTGGCTGAATGATCTAGTCCTCGTGTTGTTGGAAGGCATTTGTTCAGCTTTAAGGGACTCTGGGAGATCTGAAACTGGTTGATCATGTGTTCATATGCATCAGTCATTAAATATGTAGATTTTGTGGCCTGCTAATCTTGGGCTGTTAGGGAGAATTCTCAAATGTGCTAATTCCCTTCTACCTTGGAGACCCCCAGCTCTTTTTGCTGGACTTTAGGACATTTAATTTCCGACCTGGAGGGAATGAGACCCTTTTCCCACTCATGTATTTTTCTGTGATTTCTTGTGGTTGTGGAGTCAGACGAACTCCATAGGCGTCAAACTCTGGAATGCACTGCCCACAGACATTAGAGCAGAAAACTCACTTCTGGCATTTCGTAGGAAACTCAAGATCCAACTCCTTGCGCAGTAATCTGTAACCGTACCTGTAAATATCTAAAACCTCACATGTAAATATGTAAAATAGCAGAATTGGTGTAACTATTTGTATCATGTATATGTAGCTAAACCATGTATGTAACAAGCGCCACGATGCCCCAGGGCTGATGTGCGCTCTACAAATCTGAATAAATAAAATAAATCATCTTTATATTGTTACACAGAACCTTCAGTGCAGTGGCACAGGGAAGTCTCTTAGATTTCCCAAAGATTTAAATACCTTCTCTTCGTGAAACTACTGTTTCCAAGAGCAGTGAAATTTACTTTACTTGTAACTTTCTAGACCCAGCACACACTATCTTACAATAGGGTGCTGGCGGGTTACTTAGTATCCCCTTTGTCTAGTTTCTCCTGTAACCTTTTTGTTACCCTTTCTGCAATTAATGGCTGGTGTTAGTGGTTTCCTTTTTTCCTACAATTGTGTTTCTACCGTAGGCTGCAATTGCAGCTGAGTAAGACACCCATGGATGTCAATTTTATCAAAATGACCCTTGTTGTCTTTTTTTTCACCATTTCTTGTTGGAAAGGTCATTCTTGAGAAATACTTTGCGTGCCAAACCAGGTTTGGTCACATGTCCCTTTTTGTCTTTGGCAGGGTTCACTGGTGAAGCCCTCCTCTTGCTCCAGCGTGTCTGGCGGGGTATGATGCAGGGGAGATGCCCGAAACGCCCTGTGCTTAGTCTCCTTGGTTACAGGAATGCACCCAAAGGTGACTGTCACCGTGCTGTGTGAGTGACAGCTACTCTGTAAATGAATGGGGGAAACCTGCATAAAAGGCGAGGCTTTTTGCTTGGAAGGCAGTCGACTACTGGACAAAGGAATCTGATGAAGAACTTGGAAGAGACGCTTGCTGTAACTCCTGTACCGTTGGTTTGCCCGGTCAAGCCCTGCTGCATTGCTGAAGCTCCGAATTCGCCTCGACTAGGGAAGGCCTGCAACAACGACTTCTTCCCTTGGGTTGATTGGTCCCACCAACCCAAAGCGAACTCGTCTGGACAGCCTCTCGGAGCTGGCTGTGCTTCCGCTGCTGCAGGAACCGATGGCCAGGGAGAGGAACACCAGAATAGTGTCATTAAGTCAGACCCGAGCTCCAGGACGTTCCTCCGGACTCCCAGGAAGCAGGACTGTCCAAGCTTGAGCCACCTAAACAGAGTGCTGGACCCCAGATGCGGGGAAAGTCCATAGAGGTATCCGAGAACTGCGATAAGCTGAAACTGATAAATGCTGCTGATCTGAAGTTTGCCCATTGCTGCTGCCAACCTTCCAATCGTAGTGCAGGCGTCCCCAGACACCCTCTCTTGTCCCCATAACGTAGGCCCAGGAACAGGATATGCAGGCCTACACAGGTACAGGAGCCAACTGGAGGCGGTTTTTCTTCTAACCAAGGGTACTGTAAAACTAAGGACTACCTCTTGTCATGTAGCCGTGCTAGTTCTCGGTTGAGACTTGTCTTGGTTGCATTTGCAGAGTTGCTACAGCTTTAGGGCCACAAGCTGGAAGGCTTGTGAGGGGCAAAGTGATTTTATTGTTTTACAAAAAACTTCTCAAACATTGTGCAATGCTTTTTTCCTACCTGCAAGAATTGCTTCAGCTCACCTAGACGTTTACTAACATTGGCTATCCTGGTTCCCTGAAAGACTCTTCTTACCTCTGACTTTGTGCTTTGCCTTTCGCTCTAGGAAAGGGTTCATTTACTTTGCATTGGAGGGTTCAAAATGTACTTACCTGCTTAACAATATTTGTTAACCGTTTTTTTTTATTTGTATTTAATCCAATCGGATTTTTTAACAGGTAGAAGAAGAGAACATACTTAAAATAACATTTTGAGTGAGGTAGGGACGCAGTAGAGAAAAAGTCTTAAATTCTAAAGTTAATTCCATGGTGTAGTTGAAACGGTATTCAAGTCTTGAAGCGGGAGCATCACTTTAATAATGTGTTGCATATAGTTCACTGTTGCCAGTAACCAGGTTGTTTGTCTCCTCCAATCAGTTTATACCAGCAGTTTTCCTCGTCCTGAAGGGTAAAGTTAGAGATGGTATTTTTCAAGTATAAAGAACGGATATCTCGGGTCGCAGGGCAATTCAAGAGGAGGTGACAAATAGTTTCGTTTTTTGTTGTGGATTTGCAGAGACGACAGCAGTTTGCTGAGGCTAAGCCACTGATTGCCAGAACTTCATTTGTTTCCAGTAAGTTCAGGCGAATTATCAGAAAAAGTTGCGCGCTGGCCTACTCGGGAATAATTTGAGATGATTGTAAAGTATCCAATTTCTTAAAGAACGGGGGAAGATGAGTGGTGAGTTTATTTTTGCTTGCTGTTTCTAAGGTCCTTATTCAGTCCAGTTCTCTGATCTTTTTTATGACTTTAACTGGGTTGTTTACAAGCTCATCTTCACTACTTTCCACTGAATGTAGGAGGGCCATGTTCTTGGTTTCCCATTTAGACAGCATTTTACAGGCTCCAAGCTGGATTTCTTGGTTTATCAGGCAGTAGACGTATGGAGTATCTTTCAGGATGCAATTCCTATTTTGCATGATGCTATTCGAGTCTACTGTTTCCAATGATGAGAGACTGAGTTTGCGTCTAATCAATGCAACAGAAGTTGATTTGAGTAAGCCAAAGATTGTTCTAGTTTGGAACATAACTCCGAAGGGAGTTTGGGTATTGCGTCAACGCCATAGGTTAATGATGGTATAACCTTCTTTTTACAATAGTCTCTGACCGGGATCGATGAGTAGCGTCCACATTTGGTATTGATGGCTTGCCCTTGGACAGCCAGTTTTTTTGTTTTCTCATAAAGTACCTCTTGCATAGCTTTTTCCTTTGTCGAGCTATCCAGTGTGACACCTAGGTACTTAAAGTTGGTGACTCAACAGTGACTAGACCCAAGTGAAGGGAAATCTTTTCGTTATTCTTGGTTGATTTTTCAATTACCATCAGTTTCGTTTTCTCTTCGTTGATATCCAAATTGTTTTCCGCAATGTATTGTAAGTTGTTAAGTTGACGTTGTAGACCTATTGGAGTGTTATCTAAAAGGATCAAGTCGCCCGCGTATAGCAGGCGACTGATCTGCTCTCCTCCAAGCTTTGGTAGTAATGATCGTATTGATTTTTCAGATTCTTGGAAGTCGCCTAAATATGTCCAAAACAGGGCCGGGCCCAGGGGGCAGCCCTGTTGAACACCTCTGGCAGTGTTGATCTTTCCAGAGAGGGTCCCTTGTTGATTCAGTCGGACTCGCATGGTCGTGTTGGAGTATAAGGCTTTGATTGGATCCAACAATTCGTGTGGGCATTTCCAAGAGGTACGTTACTGCCACAGTCTCGAACATGCCTGAATTAAGTCGACAAAGGCGATGAATATCCTGGGGCAACCTTCTTATAAGATCTTACTTTTCAAAGAACTCAAGATGAGTATGTTCGCATTTGTGCCCATGTTCTTCTTAAATCCTGTTTGTAGGTGGTCCTGACAGGGGGCTTTATTGGCCCATGCTGTTAAGTGTTGAAGTGACCCAAAGACTTTAGGCAATTGGACGATAGTTAGCTGGTTCAGCCCCATTTCCCTTTTTATAAATGGGAACTATATTCGCACAATTCCATGATGGAGGGATGGACTTAGAAGAGATGACCAGGCTTCAGGTTGAGTTTTCAAATCTAGGTTTGTTATGCCATCCGACCAGATGCACAGGATGGTTTTAATTTTCTTATCAGGTCCAGGATTTCCTCTTTGTTGTCTAACCGTATCCATGGGCTGTCACATCTACCCAAATCCTCTTGAGCAGTTTTAGGGCGTTGAAAGAGTGTTGAAGGAGGCCTCCCAGGCCGATTCTCCAATTCCATTCAATTGAGAAGCAGGGGCACCTACTGATGTTGAATGTAAGAGGGACCAAAAGTCTCTGGCATGGTTACCGTTTATAGCTTCAAGAATATTCTTGGCGTCTTGTTGGTATAATATATGGCGGTAGCCTCTCAACCATGCTTTTTAGTTTTTTTGTGCCTCACAAACAACGTTTGATGCAATCTGGGGTTCTAGTTTTCGTGCCCGTCTTTTGATTCTTCTAAAATCCCTACTTTTTTTCTGCGACTAGTTTATCATATACATGTTTCTGTTGCATCTTGGATTGCTTTTTCTTTCCCTGTGGAACTTTAAAGGTATTCAGTAGCGGGATATAGTCCACCACCATGGCGTTTTTCTCACTTTAAATCCTTGTAAGCCACCGTTCAAGAGCTGATTGCCCTTTCTGTCATTCTGAGTCTTGTGCCTTGGCAGTTTACCTCAAGGTTAGAGATCATAGATGGATTATTTGGAGGGTTTGAAGACCAGGTGGTTTGTAGAAGATTATGGTCACTTGCAAGAGTCCTCACCACTTTGAATGATGTTTGTGGTAGTAGAGATCGTGTCACAAAGATATGGTCAATCGTTGATTTTGAGTTGGCTCTTTCCCAAGTTGGAGGTCTGTTGGTGTCATAGAAGACCAGGTCGAGGTTGGAGAAAGATCTTGATTACATCAATTTCATCCATTTACTTGCTCTCTGATCAATTTGTGGTCTCTTGGGTTTGCTCATGTTGGCTTCAATATTATCCTGGCAGCTGATGTTAAGGTCGCCACATATAACAATGTGGTCGGCTTGGTGGTTTGCTTGGATCCAATCTATTTCCGTCTCAATCAAATTAATGAATTTTGTACAATCGATAGCTGCAGGGTTCCAATAGATGGAGATGATAACCACCTGCCTTGTCAAGATTGTTTTTCTCCATGCCAGTTGTTGACCAATTTAACTTCACCACCAACATGAAGTGATTTTCTTTCAATTTTTGAATACCCGGTAAGCCACGTCCATTGCAAATCGCAATTAATAGTCCTGCTGTGGGGCGTCCAGTGGAGCCTTTTTTGGCTAAAGCTGTATTGATCTCATAGCCGTCGAATAGGAGTTTGGAGTAGCCACGTCTCCTGAAGACCTATAATATCGTAGTCGCTCAAATTTATGGAACCCGGGACTGTTAAATGGAGACAGCCCTGTGCATTCCATGAACACATCTTTGTTGTGTCCTGATCGATTGCCGATCGAAAGTCGCTACTGGAGTTGTTTCCCTTATTCTTGACTGGCTATTTTTGGCGTTGAATCTTCAGGGCTTTTGGGAGCCATGACCACATAGTCTGGAGTGAGGTGCTTGGATGTGATTTTTATCGTGGTGGAGCAAATCTCATTCTGGACATTGGTTGCAGGTTCTTAGCTTGAGTCTGTGAGAGGATCTTGGGGTCCTTTTTTATGTTAACTTTTACAGTGTTTTGATGGACAAAATTAGATAGTCGAGCTGCTGGTTTCGAATGCACCACCGTTGGTTTTTTGTGGTGCTCAGTAGTATGGATCCCATTAGCCATCGAGTCGGAACTAGTTCTCTTTGGTGTACTGCGATGTTCCAGTAGGTTTGATTTTGAGTCGAGCGTTTTTTTTTTCTCATGGTTTCCGAGTTCTTTTTGAATTCCAGGTTTCTGTTTTGTGTTATTTTCCTGGATGATTCTGTTAAATCATAGCCCATAATTTGAAGATCTGCTGTTGCTCTTAAAAGACTATAGTCGGTGATGTTATATATGGATGTGAAATTGCCTTCAAGCGTTCGTGGCTTGGGTCGACGAACTGAAGGTCTGATGATTTCACAGAGCGTAGTTTCGGAATGTGGTAGAATAATTCAATTACTGCTCTTCTGTTTAGAATGACATCATTGTGATTACCGGGGATCTGTTCTAGCTTGAGTATCCATCGAATTTGTGATTTATTTTGAAAGATGTCTGTCTTTGATTTATAGAAGACCTTTGAGATCCCTTTTCATGCTCTTGGGCTAGAGGTTTCTTAGCTCGTTCGGTGGATCGATGATCCCGAGATCTCCTACGGGACTTGTCGTCGTGGAGCTCCTTTGGCTGGTATCTGGGTTTGTCTCGCTTACTTGCGTCTAGATTTCGGTGGTTTTTTCTAGGATGTGAGACAGGGGTAAGATGGGCTTGAGCTTTAGAGTCTTTATGGTTCATGATCACACGACGTCTGCGATGCTCAAGGGTGAGGAATGGTGACTCTGGGTACTCGGGATCGTCGTTGATAGTTAATTGAGGTGGAGTCGTTTTTGCAATTTCTAAATTTTCTTGGGACTCCAGGTGTGAGCTTGTAATCGAATCGGTTAAATGTTGTGTGATCAGCATGTTTTCATTTCCTAGGAAGGCTTCAATCCCTCTAGGAGATTGATTAATTATCTCAATTTCTTCCGTAAGAGGCACTTGGACTTCTTTTACTGTTTTTTTTTTAAAACATTTTTGTTATTTAAACAAACAATACAAACCAAACTTGCAGTGCATACAATAACATTTCAATTATACATCACTTGATTGTGTTCACTGCTTCTCATATCCCACCCCCCATTACGAGCCCACTTCCTCTAATGCTCTGTTCCCGCGTCTTGTGCCAGGGTGTTCTCTTCCATGGGTTCTGTTGGGTCATGCATTGACCCAAATAACTCTGCTATTAATAATTTCCATGCCATCAGGGTCTCGGTCTCCCCCCCTACATTGCTAGCTTCCTGCTATACCATAGTTTCTGCCTCTGCCCATTTCTGCAAATCCTTTCACCATACCTCCACTCGTGGTTTGTGGCTCGTCTTCCATCCCATAGCAATTCTTCTCTTTGCAAGTGCATATGCCAGGTCCTTTAGTTTGCTCACATGCTTAAGTTTCCGTGACCTAGGGAACCCCCCTAACAAGCAGGCCCACACTATATCCACCACGATCTTAATACCTCTTTCTGCTAGCTTGTGTGCCACTTCGCTCCAGAAGCGCTCGATAACCGGGCATGACCAAAACATATGCACCATGCCCACATTCTCCATCATATTTAGGGCATGCTTGCCGTCCTGCATTTTTAAACCTAGATATCCTTTGGGATGTCATATACGCTCTGTGCGTGATATACATCTGTATCTGCTTTAGTCTAGCATTCCTCGACGCCTTCCTATGATACCCTTGGGCTCGTTCTCCCATCCCATCATCCATCGGGGCTCCCACTTCTCCTTCCCAGTCTTGCCTCAATTGTACTACCTCCTTCCCCACTTTAGACAGCACCATCTCGTATATTCTAGATATCCTGTGTCCCCCCTCTGCTATGTCATATATTAAGTCTATAGTCGCATGTGGTTCTTCCTCCAGTACCAGTTAAGGCCACATTTTCTTAATTCTCCGCACCGGTCTATGATCAGTGATATACTGGCCTGTATGTAGCTCTGTTTCCTCCCTCAACACCTCAAAAATCTATTATGGTCCCCTCTTGCCAAATATCTCCCATGGTCGCTATCCCAACCGGTTCCCAATGGTTTCTGATTATCATCCGTAATTGCTTTTCTCCACCCGCTAGTGCAACCAGTGGTATTTGAGGGGAACACGGAGATGGCTTCTCTATCATCTGGCAGGCCCTGTGCCACATCCTCCATCCAAGTAGCATCATCTTGGGACGCCCTTCCACTTCTGCTTTGGGCAGCCACATAATTTCTCTTAAGTAAAATGGGGCACAATCTTGTCTGAACAACCTGGATTCCGAGGTACTCTCCTCTGAGAGCCATTTGGCCACGTATTGCAGCTGGCCTGCTACATAATAGACTTCATAATTAGGCAGTTTAATACCCCCACTCTCATAGAAATTCTGTAGCTTCCAGAGGGCCACTCGTTTTCCATGCCACAGGAAGTCTCTACACATGCTGTCCAATCTAGTGAAGAACTTCGTTGGTATCCAGTACAGGATGTTCCCAAAGTAGTGTAGAAGTCTAGGCAGGACCACCATCTTCAACATCGCCCCACGCCCCATCATTGCTAAAGGCAGCTTTACCCAGAATCTCGTGCAATTTTCGAATTTCTTAATGGCTACCTCTGTGTTGCACCTATGCTCCTCTTCCACCGTGTGGTATATATGTATCCCTAGATAGCGAAATGTGCTAACCACCCATGGTATCTAACACCGGTAGTTGTTTCAAGGGGATCCCTTTATATACGCCTAATGGGAACATGCTGGACTTCTGAGGGTTCACCGCTATACCAGACATCCCCGCATATCTTTCCATCACTTCCAAAATATATTGGAGGTTTTCCTCCGGGTGTCAGATACAACAGCACATCATCTGCATATAAGGATATCAGATGTCGTTCACCCCCCACAGCGATGCCCATCGTGTCATATTGTTGACTCAAGTAGATCGCTAAGGGTTCCAGGGCCAATATATAGAGCATAGGGGACCACGGGCAGCCTTGTCTGGTACCCCTACGGAGTTGCCACCTTTCCGATATCCCTGCTCCAGTTTTAACTCTGGCTAGCGGTTCACTGTACAACATTTTAACCCACGGTAAGTATCCAGGACCCATCCCATAGCCAGCCAGGGCCGCCAACAATCATGGCCATTTGACAGAATCAAAGGCCTTTATTGTGTCCAGTGACACAATTGCCAGTTCACCTTCATTCTCGTTTCCATATTCAATGACTATGGAGCCTTCTAAGATTGTTGGATATATTCCTATTGGGGACATAGCCTGTCTGGTCAGGATGTATTAATTTACCAATGACCCTCAATCTATTTGCCAAAACAGCTATCAGTATTTTACTGTCTTGGTTTAACATTGATAGGGGTCTGTATGAACCGCAGCTTTTGCCCAGGCTTATTAGGTTTGGGTAGCGGTATTATAATCGCTTCTCTCAGTGACTCTGGCAGTCTGCCCAGCTCATATGCCTCATTCAACATATCCAACAGCGGGGGAAGCACCTCTCCTTTAAATGTTTTATAGAATTCACTTGGGAGTCTATCAGCCCCCAGGGTCTTACTAGTGGGCAACTGTCTCACCACCTCCTCTAGCTCCTCTAAAGTGATCGGTGCATCCAGCTCCTCTTTCCTCAGTACTAAT
Source organism: Ambystoma mexicanum (assembly GCF_040938575.1). Taxonomy (NCBI): domain Eukaryota; kingdom Metazoa; phylum Chordata; class Amphibia; order Caudata; family Ambystomatidae; genus Ambystoma; species Ambystoma mexicanum. Next base: position 166,667,648 of record NC_090939.1, read on the forward strand.
CTGCGGCATTCCTATGTCCTCCAATGTTTCTATAATCGTTGTGCAATTATCCTCCCCATCATCTCCATATAGCCACCCGTAGTAGTCTGCACACTCCTGGTTAACTCCCTCGAGTATCAACCACCCTTCCGTCTTCTCTTGTTATAGTCCTAATCGTGGGTCTAGGGGTTTCATTCTTATATAGCCATGCCAAAAGCTTCCCTGGTTTATCCCCTCCTGCATGCTGTCTCTCTATATATATTTTTTGTAGTTGAGGTTACACAGTCTCTCCCAGTGCCCAGCACATTTCTGATGCAGCCTGAGTATAAATTCAGTGTCTTCTTTAGTATTATTTCCTCCCTTTCCAATTCACCCTCTGATTCCCGCAGATCAGCTAGGATCCCTCCTTGCAGTCCTTTAGATTTCGCTATAGCTACCCCCCCTCATCACAACCTTGAAGGGCTCCCACAATGTGCCCGCCGAGTCCACACTGCCAGTATTTGTCTCAAAATAGTTTAAAATTTCCTCCCTCATATCCTCCCTAAAGAGGGGGTCTCTCAGCGCCTCTGCTCTGAGGCGCCATGTCGGTATCCTCGCCCTCGGGGGACGATATTGCCATCAAAGCGAATGGTCCGAAAGGACTCTCGCTTTATATTCAGCTTGCGTGATCTCTGTCATTATCTCTGGTGTGACAAAGACATGGTCTAGCCTTGTATGTAATTGCTGCGGGGCAGTAAAATGCGAATATTGCCTCTCTTGGGGGTGTCGCGCCCTCCATACATCTTCATACCCAAAGTCATTCAGCAGTGTCTGCAGCGCTTTAGCAGCTGGGGCAGGTCTATCCATTTTCCCATCTGATCTATCTACCTTAGGGTTTAATACGCAGTTAAAGTACCCCCCCACCCCCCCCCCCAGATCACCGTACTCCCCACATACATGCTGAGGTTGTTGCACAATGTTTTAAAATATGCCACTGTATTTTGGTTCGGGGCATACGTATTTACAACGCTTATCTCCCTATTTTACACCAATCCCTTCATTATGACCATCCTCCTGTCCGTCTCAACCAGCGTCTGTAGCAGCTGAAATGGGACGTGTGGCGCCACCCAGAGAATCACTCCCCTAGCAAACGCCGAATATGACGAACCCACCACAGTCCCCTTTCATTTCTTCCCAATCATCTCCATCTTGTCTCGCGCCAGATGCGTCTCTTGCAGTAAGGCTAGATCTATCTTCTGTCTACGTAGGTATAGCATGACCCTATTCCTCTTCAAATAACATAACTATTGCCCCCCTGATGTTCCAGGTAATTACTTTAAGGTCCCCCATGGCATGGTAAGAGTCACTCCTCCTTTCTCCTGTATAGTCCAAATCCAATTGCTTTACTCGTCTATATAGGCTCGTTTCCCAACTTAAACTCCCCTTAACTAAAAACACAACCCCCCCACATACACTCCCCACCCTCCCACCCCCCCCCCACCCTGCCCAACTGTTGCCCAGCTCCATCCCTGGATCTCATGCACCCCCGCATCTAGCCCTTTCTGGCAATAGCCTGTACTCTCGGCTCAGCAGGGTGAAGTCGCCCTAATGGCCGCCTTACTACTAATTCCTGGGGGTAGGTTGCCTTAATCCCTGCTGCTCCTGCTTACTTCAAATTCGCTACGCCTAGTGCCACACAGTTCACTGGTGCATTTTGTTCACTATATTCCAGTCCAATAGGGTCAGTGAGTTCCAGTTGCGATATGTTGTGGCATGCAAAGTTACATTTCGAGGGGGCTGTGTCCTCCCACATACCTTTCTGCCTATTGTGATCAATACTCCATTCGCATGTCCTCGAGGATCTGTAGAACCACCTTCCACTCCGCTGCCACTATGCCGCAGGCCTATATGGCACTTAGTGTTGTGTATACACCCTAATGGGAACTTTTCTGCAGCGCCGGCATTCAGCCTGCTTGGCGCCTTCCTTCTTGTTATGCCGTCATATATCTCCTGCACGCAGCTACTGCTCTGCGCGAAGCCCCACCCCCTCCACTGCACACAGTCAAATGTTTTATATTGTATTGAGCAGGGAGCGTACATGTGCTGGCGAACACGAGCCGCCTCTGGCTAGGGGCCGTGCGAGCACCAGATGCCGGTCCTCGGCCCCTCATGTGCACAGCCTCTGCATTTGTGTCCCAGATCCGCTCACCGCTCCGAATAGCAAAACAATGACCCAGTGTTTACGTGAGCAGCCTCCGCTCACCACATCAAAGGCGATGCATGCGAACGCCAGAGCTCCATACAGCCACCAAAGGCCAGCACTCTTCTTTTTATCCAGCCGCTCGGGTCTAATCGGCTGCTCCCGCTGCCGCAGCTACGAATCCATTGTTGTCCGCCATCTTAGATACTTTGTCTCTTTACGGCCGTAGTATTCAAAATCCGTTTCCTGCCTGGTATTGCACCTGATTTACTTGCTTTTCATAGTGATTGCTGGGCACCCGTTCGCACCCCTGTGCTCTCATTCCTGAGGCATAGAAGTCATTTTTAAAGCATAGTTTTGTGGATCTATATCGGATCCACAGGAGCTGCTCAGCAAGGCACGTCCTACACTATGGCTAGATTGCCACGCCCCCATCTGACTTCTTTTACTGTTTATTTTGACTTTGGCTGTGCCATTGGGATTCTTAAGTGGTATGCATGGTGTTGTTTTGCCCTTTGCTGTCTCCTGCTGATGGAAGATAGGTTCTAATATAAATTTCGCACTGAGTTTTGGTTTTACTCCTATGATTTCTTTGGGGGTCAAAGACTTTACAGTTGGTGAGGTCACTGTTGATGTTAAATCGATGTTAAATCGATGAAAGGAAGAGTTTGGGTGCCTTCTGACTTGGAAAGGTATCCTTGTTTGACATGATTGTCTCATGACCGATGCGCCTTCTTGGGGGCTTAAAGCTAGTTCTGAAACCGGGTCTACAGGGTTTTGCTTTAGCTCTAGTGCCATGATATACCCTTCAAAGAAGGTCAATTTGGTTAGCATCGTTGCTTGAATCGACGTATGATCTTTGAGTGCGTCCCCAATTGTCTCGTACAATTTGGTAAAAGGTGTTAAGGCAATCGTTATTGCCGACATCAGAGTGCACATATCTGTTTTTTTTCGTTGCGTTTTTTTAGGTGTAGCTGGGCTTTGAGAAGATGATCTGGTCTTTGCTGGAGATAATGGCCGCATAATTGGTGTACCTGTTAAAGGCGGCATTGTATTAAGTTGGTCTAAAGAATATCTTTGAGGGCGGTTGTAACTGTCCAGATTTGTGTAGAAAGTGTAAGGATTTCTCAAATTGCAGTCTGTTTTTCATTTTCTAAGTATACTTTCTCATAAGGGTTTCCCGGATTTCCTTTGTTGGGCCTGTATATCTTTTCTGAGACTGAGGGTGTTGAATTTTCCGCCTGCTCAGTACTATTGCCACACTCGGCCAGGTTGTCCTTTAATCCTCGATTAGAAGTCGAAACACTCAGAGGTGTATTTAACCTAGTAGGGGACTTCTTCCCAAGGAGGCGTGGGTTGGGGCTCTTTGAGTTGGAAGCCCCCACCTTCGTGTTTCCATCTGGGGTAGGACTCCTTTCTTGCAACTCAATTTGTAGGCCATTTTTGTTGCAGCTTGGTGCTTCGTGCTGGAGGGGATTGTGCAGTTCAGGAGTATCCGTTTCTTAGTTTATCTTCGAAGGTGTTAAGGAGAGCGTGGAAGAAAGATTTGTCTGGTTCTGGCTCGCAGGTTGGTAGGGCACTCTTTAAGGGTGCAAATGCAGGCAGAGTTTTTCCTTATTCCTGCTTATTTTGTGGGCGAGATAGTCATCACCTCTCGGTGAAGGTAAAGATTTTTGAATTGCAGTAGCCAATTTACGCTGCTTTGGTGGTGGTATGTTCTCATGTACTGCTTCAAGGATTTCGGCATCTGTTAATTCTTGGCATATTTCTTGCATTGCCTTGGAGTGTTTACAAAAAAAGTCTGATAGTAATTTTAGGGGGGTTGAGGTTTCTTTATCCCCTTTCTTATAACCTTTTGACCCACACGGCCAGATTTGTTGGTCTTGCCCTGTTTTTGACTCACCCTTTGCCTTACAGGTGGTTTTATTGTTTTGTTGATTTTGTGTGGGGCCTCAATTTCTTCAATCCAATCTCCCACTTTCCGTAATCTTTTTTTGGTTTTGTGGGGCACTCTGGTCCTTTTCATGGTGGGCTGTGTAAGGTGTAATTTCAACGTTGTTTGTTGCGCTGCCCTGCGCTTCAGTATGTTCAGCAGCCGCTGGACTAGCATGGATCAGGGCTTTTACCGTTAATGCAGTAGTAGGTGGAGCCGAGTCTTTGGTGCTTTCACTTTCCATGGGATACGCGGGACGCACTACGCCAGGCGTCTGCGCAGATGAAAGATTCAACGGTTCAAGCGGTTTCGATCAGCAACAACCGACTCCTCAGTCATCAAGTTCCCTCGCCGGCTTCTCAGATGACTATCCCTCTTGGGTGGAGCCCAACCAAGGGGCGGCCCACGAGGGGGGTCCATTCCCGCCCGTCCAGGCAACGTGCGGGCCTGCAAACCCAGAGAACTCAACGCTGCCCCCGGCTCCCGGAACCCCCCCCCCCCCCGCTCCGGGGGACGGCGGAGCTTCGGGGGAAGCTGTACTAGCGTGAGTCTGGGCGGGGGCCATGGAAGAGGCAGACACTTCTCCGCGGGGCTCACTTGAGGCGAGTTTGCTCCAAGGGGGGGTTCCTTGGCATGATTGTGTAGTGGGTCGCCACACGATGTTGGAGCTTTATGGTTTTCACAAGAGTCTGTGGGAAGTATTAGCGTGGCATTTCCCGTATTGAAACGATTTTCAACATTCTCGACACTCGAGAGTTCAAATTGTTGGAATTCTGCTGTAATGTTTGTATTTTCAATTAGTGGCTCAATGCGGGAGCGAGAACTCCTCAAACAGCGTCCTGTGTCGTCTTCTAGGACTAGAGAGGGAATCGGTGGGGCGGCCATTTTAGCAGTCTTTGCCGTCTTGCCTGGCATGACTGCAAGATTGCCACTCACTGCCACTCGCGTCCGCTGCGCGGAGTGAGTTTTTGAAGTGGTGTCAGGAACACGCCTCCACTGTAGACTGGGACAAAACACTGGAATAGCAGTAGCAGACTTCAAGACTGCCACTCACCGCCACTCCACCATTGTTTTATTCCACCCCTTCTTCTCCTTATTTAACACAACCTCAGTATTGCTCTAAATGTACCAGTCATATATTAATGTCCGCAGGCTCCTAGTTATTTAAGTCACCTCCAGGGTGTAGGAAGAATGTGTGCCATCCCAAATGGGTATTTACTGATTTAAAGAAACTGAGAAAGTGTATTTTTGTGTTACTGCTATATGAATAAGGCTTATTCAACTGACTGTTAAATTAATAGTGTTTACTTGTCACTGTGAATCTCTGTAACAACCTTACTGCTCACTTTGACCCCTCTTGAGATGAACCTGGCTGCTCAGTCACTCTACCAACTTGTGTAGTACATGCTTACTCCAAAGGTTGGGTGAACCATTGCCAAGAGGACAAGGCTGGTGCAGTCTCCCACAGGGTACTGCATACAATCTTGCCAAACAAGGGCACAAGTTTGTGTGTATGGAAGAGTTACCGCTTTGAGATTTGTTTCTTCAATATTAGCACAAAAGGAATTGGTCACTTTTCCACAAGGCCACGCTGGGACAAGAAAAGAAAGATGAACTACTCCAACAAAACACAGCATTGGCAGATATTTTTATGGAAAGTAGAAGTGTAATATGCAGACTCGTGGTTTTCACTTAGGGCATTTTATCAAGGCATATGGTTCAACCTGTCCTTGTTAGGAGACCAAACTGGCGAATTGCTCAGGTGAAGTTGGATAATCCAATGTAATGCAGTGGTGGAGAGTCGACAGTGTTTTACCATTGGTTGGCAATCTGGTCACATGTGGCGAGTCTGCAGATGGCCGAGGAAAGCAGCCTAACCTGTTGCGGCCTGTAGGTCCATTAGCGGCGCCGGGATGACTGGTTAGCGACACTGCAGTCACCTTGACCCCAATAAGTAGCAGTATTTAGCAGGCAGGCCCTGACCTCGCAGAGGAGCATGCCGCAGTCTAGTTCGGCTGCGTGACCTGCCTGTGGCCTAAAGGGTGAGCTGGCTGCCGGATCACAAGAGATCTTCTCTTTTTTTTGGGCAGTTAATAGAGCGAGAAGACAATTTAATTACAGCGCTGTTCAGACCAGATCAATCCTCTACACGCCGCCTGAATGGCAGTGAAATGACTGCTTTGCTGCAGGCAAAGTTGCCAATTCAGTCACTGTCAACGACATTTATAAACCTTTAAACTTCTAGCAATATCCAAGCAGAGGGTGTAGAGAAGTCGCGAGAGCCCCGCTCTCGCGAGATCTCGCGGAACCGGAAGTCCCGCCCCCGCGCGCTCCGCGCGCATTACGAGCCGGGCCGAGGACGCGGAGAGAAACGCCCTGCCGGCTCCTCTGAGAACGGGGCCCGCAGCTCAGTTGAGGACGTGAGCTGCACTCGGCAACTCCCAGCCACTTCAGGCCCGTTGGCCTTAGTTCATAGAGACACGCAGTTTGCGTGTATTTGGGACCGGCTGGAAATCCATAAATAAAGCCCTTCCAGCAAACCAGCAAGTCTCCTGTCTTCTATTACTGCATTATACTACAGAGGGGTGGGAGGCAATTTGCCCATTCACTCGCTTTGGTGCAGTAAGCCATTTAGGAGGGAAAGTATTTTTTTTTCTTCTTTCGTTTTCACTATAAATCATTCGTCGCCCCCTCCACTTTATACTCATTGTGGAGAGGTGGCATGTATGTGAATTCATTCATAACTCGTTATGTTATAAGGTGACTCATGCACACTAAATGCATGATTTTTATCTTCCGGAAGGAAATGTGATTTAACTGTGGCGTTTGTACCCTACTTGGTTTTATCATAAAAATCGAAATTTAGTCAGTCTCCCATCCCCATGATTCTCCTTTTCGGTGCCTGCAATTCCACGACCGCCTAGTTGTATCACGTCTGTATTTACTTTAGAAATCCTCATCATATTTCCTTGCCATTCTTGCAGAATACAGCAGTGCCTATTGGATGTGTGAGTGCAGTACGGACCGACATGGCTCCCCTATCGACACTGGAGACAGCCGGTTGTATGATTAACATCTTGGTGGCCAGTCCCAGGTTGAACTGGTGAGTACTAGCGTCACCTGGTCGCTCCTTGAGCCGTGTGTTGCTTCCAGTATTTGCTGGATGTGAGCCAAGGACTCTACTTTAACATCGCCATCTTTACCGATCTTAAAGGCGAGATGGCTAAGCAGGCCCATGAAGTGGGGATCAAAGCTACTTTAGTGACATGCCCTTAATGCGCTGATTGTTCAGTCTCCTTAGGTTTCCTCTTTATTTTGTTGTCCCTAACTGGTCTAACTTTAAACCATTGGTAGTTTTGTCAAGGTCCACAACATGGGTTTACGTTTAACAAATATGCTTTGAAGACGATGATTGCAGCAGAGCAAATAATCACATTTAATACCTTGTGCACAAAGTCCTTTCAGAACTACTGGAGTCTGTGTTTGGGCGACCCTTGGCAAAAAGCCAAACTGTTGGCGCTGCCAATACTTTACACGCGTGGCTAACACTAGTGTGTCCTAAAGCTTTGGAAATTATCCATTGTAAGAGGAATTCAGTACGCCAAAGATGCCCTAGCTAGAGCCTGTGTGGGCTTTCATGAATGGGGCGGGGCATAGATCAGAATGTAATCTGGACGCTGAGGTTTACACAGAGGAATTGTGTTTGACTCCACGAGTGGAAGGGCCTCGGTTAGGTGCTGATTAAGGGCTGTGCTGTCCGTTTGAAGTAGAACCAGAGTTTTCATGAGCAGATGTACAATCCTTTTTTAGCAGGTCGTCACAGGGCTGTGGGGGTTTTAGCAGGGCTCACACTTGGGATAGATTCTGGCTCCGTAATAACCCACAAGATGCCTAACATTTGTTTATTCATGTTTTCCTTTATTGGTACTTACTTTTGATCTCTCGCCACCCGCCCCACGCATAAAATATGCAGGTTTGTGTTTTAATTCTGAAATGCCTCATTTTTAGGTGCAAGGAAAATTCAGACAGAAGACCTTTAACTTTGGACTTGACATGCACCCTTAACTTTAGTTTTGCTAGGTAGATAATTCCTTCCTTATAGGTCAAGTTTGGCATTTTTCTTATTTTAAATAAACTTCATTAACTATAACCCAATGTAGTCCAAGTCCATCTTTCTGGTTCGCCAAAGAGGGCAATCTGTTTCTGAAAGTGAGATCTCATCAGATCCCACTTTCATAATGTTCCTTGCTGTGACTGCCTCTTGAAATTCCCAGTGGTGGAAGGTTGGGCACAAAGGTCATGTGTATTTCACAACTGCTGGAGCGTGAAGTTCCAATAGGCAGAGGTGGCTTTAACAGTCTGCAACGTAAACACAATCCTGTCTGGTTTTGAGATGGTGGCTACTGAGGTTACACAATAACACTGCCACAAGCATTGGATGTCCTATCGGTAACTTGGTGATCAGTGTTTCATGCAGGACAGGCCTGGCTTGTATTTGCTCTGTCCTGGGTGTACACACAGCCATGTTGGGTCCATCCAGGAAGCTTTTTACGTCGTCCCACCCTCACCCACATCCCCACTTCCTCCAGGGAACAGAACCCTCCATGGAAAGCCCCCTGGGAACTTGTTCTTCAAAGACAGTCCTGCCATTTTGAAGGCTATCTTGCATCAGGGTGTTGATTACTGGAGACCGTGTGATGCAGGCAGACTGAGTAAGAGGAGGACCCCAGAAAAGATGGTCAGACCACAGAGTTGGGTCATGCCATCCTGTTTTTTTTCCTGTTTTTTTCCCTTAGGGCTCACAAACGTTATGTATCCATGCCCATATTGATGCAGAGAATCCCCTCAGTAGATCACCTCAGCAGGCAAAATACTGTTATAGCAGCTTGGTTTGGACCCTTGACAACAGGCTTGCTCTCGAGCAATCTGCTGTAGCATTTTGGCTATGAAAGGGGGTGGGCGGGGCCCCCGTGAGTTGATTCACCTTTTGAAACGCTTTTGAAGGATTTACTGGATTGAGGGTAGTCTACTCGGTCCTCTTCCTTGGAGCTCCTGTTTTTCTCTCTGGCAGAGGAAAGTGCTTCTTCCTTACCATCTGAAGGGCCCATTTGTGATGACCTGCTTGCTGGGACAAGGCCTACTGAAACAAACTGGTACAGAGTCCTGCATGTGCGCACACAACCTTCCTGGCTGGCAAGAGTAGAATAATTGATTGGATTGCCCTCCACTCCCCAATCCCCTGCACACTCCCACCTGAGACGGACTGGTTCTCCCAGCAACCACTCAACTAAGGAAGTGACTCCTGGCTCTCCCTGAGTCTCCAAACCACCTTGTTGTTGGTTGGGTCCCCTTCAATGCCGTCCAAAAGGACTACGTTATTTAAAGGCTTGCATGAACATAAGAAAAATATTGCTTATCCATGCGCCCCTGAAAAATTAACCCATCTCATATTTTCTTTTAGCTCTTGATATCGTTGGAATGGAAGCAACCATCTGCTTCGAAACACATTCCAATTAATTTTACACATTAGAATGAACCAACCTTTTCTAGATCTTATATGGTCTGCCTGATGGGATGACCTGCAACCATGCTATCACAAAAAATTCCCTCCAAACCCCTCCCGGTTCATTTCTCCCTGTTATTTTTATTTTTATTTTTATTTTTTTCTGTTTTATCGCATGCATCCTTCCCCCAAACCCCTGCCCCCTAAACCTGTTGTCTGTACCTTGCTAGATTTCTACTTTTCTTCTGTCGACTAAGGACTGGAGGTCTCTGGCATGGGCACAGTGAAGCCTGGGTACTGGGACTACTTCAATGGTGATCTTGGTGCTGGTGTGATGCGCTCTTGTCGAGCTTGTGGAGAAGTCTTGCTGCTTAGTTCTGTATCCATTGTGTGTTTTTTTTTTTTTTTTTTTTTGGGTAAGATATCCTGATATGCTGAAGTAGATGCTGTTAGCATAGTCTAGGTGCAAACATTATTCTCTGTTTTGGATAGTGACTTTTATGGCTGGCTTATAGCTTGCAGTGTCTCTCTTCAGCAGTATTCTCCTTCTCGAATGGCCTCCCTGCCCCTCTTAGACTTGAGCCAGATCTCCTAATGTTCCAGAAGCTTCTCGGGTCACCCCTCTTCTCTTCTTCCTTCTCTCCCTCCCCTAATGGCCCCCTCTGTTGCATTGACTAACTGCCTGGTTCCTTTTGATTCATGCAGGGCACCATGCCCCCCTCGCCCAGTAGACCGCAGCACCTTGGTTCCCCTCCACCCTCTCGCTGGAAAATTGACATTTTTATCTAAATATTTTTAATGAAACAAAATACTGAATGTTCTTTCTTTTGGGGGTAAAAGGGGTCTCCCCAAGCCCCTTATTTCCCTTTGTTTATAATCCCACACAACCCCCTCTCCACCCGTTTTAAACACTAAACCCGATTCCTTTCTTTATATATGTTTAGATAAAAAAGTTATTTGTGATTATTCATTCAACAAAATCACTGCATACTCATCTTGCCCAGGGGCCCTCTTCCGCCTCCTGCCCCACTCCCTCAGCACGTGTGCTTTCTTAGCATTGGCGCAATCCACTCCGATTGCACTCTTCACCCCTCCTCCTCTCTCACCTGCACTTCTTGTTGCTGCACTTGTATGATCCGAATGACCATACCCAGTAGGGCCGTTTTTGTTTATTCTTCATCCCTGCCCATCCACCCCCCTTGCCTTGTTGTACCTTGAAACACCATTTGCTGTATAGGGGCATTATAAATACCCAATAAATACATTTTGTTTTAAAACTTGAATTGAGGAATTGCTTTCCAGCAAAGTTAAGAAGCCATGGCTTAATAAAATGCTTTATTTACTCATAACATGATACAGGTCATTCCATCTCAAAAAGAACGGTGCACTAATCCAACCCTGTTTAATAAAACTCCATTCCAAAAGTCTAGTGACCACGTGTACCCCCACTGCACCAGTTTCCTGACAGAGCTGCAGCACCTGCTCTCTAGTGGCGCAAAGGAGGTTCAAAGGTTGCATGTGCCCCTTAGAAAGCTGCTGGAGCACAAGGCTCTTGCAGGCATGGGTTGCATTCATGTAAATGCACTTTTGCATCCTTCTTTGGAGGGTTGATAATAGTTGAGTTGGGGTAAGAGGCGTGGGGCTTTGCTTGTTTAAACCCACATCCGGGGGCTCGCTTAAGAACCTGTTCCCACTGACCCCTGAAAAGCAATGAAAGGGTGTTGACCCACGATGGGCCCTTTCCCACCGGAATTGCTTCCACCACGGATTACAATAGTCTAGCCCTGGTTAGCACTGGAACACTAACGTTTACCTACAAAATGTTTGTCGTTCATCCCCGATTGGGTATGAGAACAATACTGTTTTAACGCAATCATTACCTCTCCCTTGACCTTTTCTTCCAAGGTGAAACCCCTATGCAATATCTAGACTCCACCTCCCTGTGGTGTACTCACCTTTATTCCATGTCTTGGAATCCAGGAATTAAGTTTAGGCTGTTACCGACACATACTTTCATTGGAAGACAGGGGGGGGGGGTATTATGAATTTCATTCTTTACTACGACACCACAGCAGCAAGAAAAAACAAGATTTAGTTTTAAAAGTAAAGTTCTGTTTGGTAACAAACTGAAGGGATAACCCCAACCTTAAATGGAGGACCGGTCATGCCCCAGCAATATCCAATAGGCATGGCTCCTCCCTTCTATAACTCCTTTCCTCTAAGATGACATCCTTTTTCGTATCTGCCCACACCATAGACTCCATCCTGAGGAACAAATCGCTGCCACATCAAGTTTTTAAATTGAGATAGAAAAACTCGTGCAAAACTCTCCCAACTATGCCCTGCGACGTCCTTGTTCCTTTACGACTGGGTTGCACCTCATCCTGAAGCTGGCAAAAGACCAAACACACACATGGGTGGGTTGTATAATACTCACCTCCTTGTCGTTTAATAGAATCTAAACCCCCTTCTCACGCTAGTGAGGGACATTATTAATTCTATTGCAAGACAGGAGGCTTCATATTATGCACGTTTAAAGCCCTTGCATTACATTAAAAGCAACCTGTTCAATTTGTTTGTGATGAAGCTCTTGAACGTGGACTCTTTGGACCAATCGGCTGCTCTCAGAATGTGCACCAGACTTCCCCCTCCCAACCACAGGAAAGACGCCTTAGAGGCCATGGCACCCCTAACCGAATGGGTCCCATAAACAGACTTCTATTCCAGCTTCGCTCATGACCCACTTTACCCATCTGGCTATAGTGGCAGCAGATAAAGGTACAAATGAGCAGCTGATAGAAACCCGAAGCTCTAAGCTCCACCATCTTTTGTTCAAAACATTTTAGACTTTGCACCACACACAGCTTAGTCCTGCTGAAAAGAAGGATAGGACACTGAAGAGATCATACATTTAGTCCTCCTGGAAACAAAGATAGTTACCCATTGAGGAGAGTATATTGTATAATCAACATCCAAACCAAAAGCCATTTAATTGAAATAAGGCACAACAACATGGCCAGCTTAGAGGAAAGCTGTTGCAAAGTGAGTTTCTCGTTATCTGGCCAAGACTGAAACAACTAAAGTACTACATTAACATCCCACAAAAAGGAATACTTTCGACCTGGAGGCACTTTGATACAAATGGAATTGAGGGCCTTATGAACTATAAAATGCCTTCTTATTGGTTCACCCTTCACCAACACGTGCCTGGAAGAGTTGGCAGATCTGAACCAATTCATCGTTCTGTACGCTTTACCTTCCTTTAAAAAGCTCTACCAAGAAATTCACTACCTCTACCAGAGGGGCAGAAACAGGATCAATGTGTTGAGCCACGCACCAGCCCACCCATCGACCCCATGCTGAGGAGTAGCCAGACCTGGTGGAAGCTGCCCACGAGTCCTTGATGACACAAAGCGTATTGCGAAAGCCCTCTGAAGCACCAGAAAGAGCTGAAATCTTCCAGGCCATAAGTGAGGTGCCCATGAAGGACCGGGTCGTGGGGGAAGACCCGTTGGGTCTGTTATGATGATATGATGTGGCATTTATAACGCGCCTGTACACAAGTGTTTCTAGGCACAACAAGACAAGGAGGGGGAAACGAGGGAGGACAAAATACGATCTTAGTAGGCCTTCCGTCATTTAAATTGCGCAAGTGTGGGGAAGGGGAGAAGTGCCGAAGGGAATGGGGAAGTGTAGTTAACTCAAAGTGCACCGAGCGGGTGGCTCCTAAGCGCAGAGAGAAGGGACTGTAGGGACAGTAGGGTTGCAGATATGGACCCTTAAGTGCTGAGGAGACCGGAGGCAGTGCAAGGGCAACTGGACATGCAGGAGCATGGGCCCGAGTTCAGAGGGGGACCAGTTTGTGGAGCAGTCTGATGCATCAGCAGGGGAGAGGAAGAGAGAAAGCAGAAGCGAAAAGGAAGTTCTTGAGATCCAGAGGTGGTTCTGCTCAAGTTTGAGAGGGGCAGGGAGGCTGTTCCATAGGGAGACCCCAACCGAGGGGATGAAGAGGGAGAAGACAAGGAACATTGACCACTAACTCAGAGGGCTGGAAACACTTTAGAAGCCCAGAAAGGCATCCACTATTACCAGCGTCGCCCCTTGCCTTCGCACCTGAACTAGGACCTTCGCTATCATGGAAAACTGGGGTGGGGTAAGGGGAGGGGTGGCGTAACACATGCTGTCCACCCAGCTCTGAAAAAAGCATTGGTTGCTAGCGCGTTTGGGTCTGACCTCCAACTGTAAAAGTGAGGCACTTGGCAATTGAGCCTGGACACAGATCTATTGGAATGGCTCCCAGAGAAAACCGATCTTGGCAAACGCCTCCCTGTCTACCATCCAGTCTTTTCTGTCCTGCAGATGCATGGAATTCCAATCTGCTACTGCATTGCTGTACCCCGAAAGGTATTCCGCCTTTAACAGAATGTTCCTGTCCAGGCAATAATGCCAAAAATCCCTTGCCAGATCTGCCAAGTCCTTGAATCAAGTACCACCCAGATGATTGATTGTAACGAACAGCTGAGATATTGTACATCTGAAGGAGGACACAGCAGTTTCCCTGATCCTTGAGGAGACTCTTGCCCACAAAAGAACCCGCTAAAGGTTCTAGACGGTTGATGCAAAGAAAATGTTCCTGATCCGACCACTTTCCTCCCGTGGACACCTCTCCGATACTAGCCCTCCCATGCTGGTGTCTGACTCCAGAACAACATCTGGAGATGGACAAAAAATCGCCTTGCCATTCCAGGCATTCATGTGCCTGAGCCACCAAAGTAGTTCTATCCTAGCTTCTGGGGACAGTTCTAACAGTTGAGAGTAGGACAGATTCTTGCAGAGAGGTTTGGTTTTCAGACTGTGTAATGTCCTGTAATGAAGCGGGGGCTTGAAAAATAGCCTGTATGGATGCCAAAAGCAACCCTACTTCTATGGCCAATTGCCTGCGGGAGACCGTCCCTTTAACAGAAAACTAATCTCCTTGCAGATCCCGTCGCGCTTGATGTCTGGAAGCAAGAGGATGCGCTGCTTTGAATCTATATTGAAGCCCAGAAATTAGATACATTGTGTAGGCTGGAAAATTGACTTTTTTATATTGATGACACAACCCAGATCCTGAGGGAGAGAGACTGCCAATGTCCGATGATACTGAAGTTTGAAACCCCTGTGCCATTTAGGGGCATGTTGTGTAGATCGGCAATTAATTGGATACCCTTGGCTCTTAGATGAGCCCTCTGGCCACATCAGTTTGGTGAAGCACCATGGGGCTGAAAAAAGGCCGAACTGGAGCGATGCAAACTGCAAAGTGCGAGACCTGCACTGGAATTGGAAAAACTCAGGAACCACTAAATAGGCATCCTTGAGGTCTATCTTGACCACCCAGTCTGCTGGGCGAAGAGGATCTCTGAGGAGGTATATGCACTCCATCTTGAAGTGTTGATAAACTTTAAGGTTTTAAATTAGTTTGTGGTCTATCACAGAACGGAACCCTTCCTCTGCCTTGGGGACCAAGAGGATTGTACTTCGGAATTGTGGGGCTGTGAAAGTAGCCTGGACCACTGCCCCTTTGTGTATGAGGTCCTGCACTTCTGCATCAACTGCCGCCTGCTTGGCACGGTCGATGGAGAGGGTAGCCGGGGGCACCAACTGGCAAGAGGTGAGGGGGGGGGGGAGTATTTTGTTTTGTTTGAAACCCCCCCCTCACTGTTTGAAGAACCCAGGGGCCTGACGTGAGCATCTTCCACTGGGGAACAAACCAGTCCATCTCCCCCCCACCCCCAATCCCCTCTGAATCTTAGTGAGAAGAAACACTTAAACATGAGGGGTTACCTGGAGCCGACCTTGCTCTACCACTTTCTCTCCCTAGACATCCATATTGACTGGGACGGGATGAGCCCTGGGAGGGATAGCCAGGGGAGCGAACGCTGTCTCTTGTGGCATTGTCTAAAAGTTTGGGGATGAAAACCTTGCGAATATTGGCCTGTGCCTTATCTAAGGCCTAAAGGTATGATATGAAAGTGTATTTATATAGCGCCTGTACACAATGTATGTACATATGAAGACAGATCTTTCATAACTCGTTCCCCAAAGAGATTTACTTGGGCTTTCGGGCCTGCCAAGCCCTCAGTCATGTCTGCTAATTGAGTCAGTCCGCATAAGTAGCAATGTAAAAAAGAAAAGAATGCAGGACTCCGCGCCATCAAAGTGTGTGTATATTTAATAATATTGCATAATCACACATTAAAAAAGAAGCCCATGTATAACATGTTTCGGCTCTGCTGAGCCTTTTTCAAATCTGGGCTACATAATATTCCACAACAAATCACCATACGTAAATAACATAATATTGTAATAAAAAATATATAATTCACACAAACATGACATAAATGTACAAACAGTTATAAGGTCATATTGCACGTTGCATTATTACATCATGCCGCAATAAGACAATAGATATCATAGTAATAAGCGTATAGCGAGTAGACAGAGAAACAAGGATTGGTGAAAGGGAGGATTCAAGGGTGTAGAAAAAGCAAAAAACCCATCAAAGATGCATATTAATTTCAAAAGATCAAAACATAAATAGACAGAACAAAAGAGGAAAAATTAATCGTTATTTTGAAATCGTGGTAACCAATCCATACTGGTCAACTGACCCCTATAATATCCTGAAACAAAATCAATCAGGTGTCCTTACCCGTATAATCAATCCATAGGACTGATGTCCCTGTAGTAGTAACAGGGTTATATCCCCAGTATAGAGTCTGAAATTAAATAAATGTGAAATCAGGTTTGTCATGGTATAATTATAAAATGTATACTCATTATTGGAATGAAAATCCACAAAGAAAATTATCTCCCTGAATTTGACTCGTGTAATGGGCTTGGGTGTGTGGGGCATATAGCTAATGTGTGCACAATCTTAAATATCATCCTGCCGTCATCTACGGACCATATTGTAAATGCGTTCAAGCACTGTGATAGGCATCCTTCATTAAGCGCGTTCGAAATAGTCACCGACTACGACCAAACTAGAGAACAGGTGTTACACATGACAAATTTTGAGCCCGTATTGCCCTGCTTATGAATAATCCTGTTTACTTTGCAAATTCTGATCAACCGTTAAGATAGAATAATGCCAGTGTAAAGCCTCCTAGGCTTACCTGATTCCTGCGAGCAGAAAGTCACACGCGTCGGCAAAGTACGGAGCTGTCTGCGTACGCCATCTTGATAACTTTGATGAACCCGGTGACCATGGCAAGGTGAGTAATGTCGCCATGGTGATCTGCGTTAAGCGGTGCGCTACAGTAGCAACCGACGCAAGAAGAGCGTCAGTGGCTATCGTCCATCTTGTAGATGGAGTCCGCCATTATTGAGTGATGTCTAAAGTTCACAACCAAAGCCAAAGTGGCTATAATTACCCTGGATTGATTATTTCAAATGTTGTGATTTCAACAAACCAATTTGTACAAATCTAATATTGGAAATATCTCAGCAAGATAAACAATGTTCTTTCTAATGTGTAAGAAATAACTCTAATCAACGCCCCAGCACGTGCTCACACCCAATCACGTCATACAGTAGTGCTCAGAATTGTCGAACCTAGATCTGGAAATCGTTAAGAAAATCACCATGTACTGATACGTTGTAATAAGAGTACTGGAAAATGCACCTGTTATAGGAAACTTCAGGCAAAGTAACTATACCCATTAACCTGTTATATGCTACAGGTAATCGGGAGCTGAGTCGCTAAGTTACAATGGGCTAACACTACAGGAATGACACCATTTCACTGTCACTGTTGAGGCCTGTGATTGTTGAATTGAAATGGCAAATTGCTTGTGCCTCAGCTTGTTTTAGGATTCTCAACCTGTCCCCACCTCTTTTATTAAGAGTAACCTGTAAGTAGCGCCTTACAGCGTTCTTTAGATATTGCTGTGTTGACATTGCTGAGCAGGCACATCTTTGCACCCACCGTCGGAGGGCGTAAACATCAAGGGGATTCAGAAAAAACAGCCTCCTCTGCCATTTCAAAAATGTGAGTTAAAGGTCCAAGAATAGCCAAAAGCCTGTCTTGGCAACCTCTTAAAGCTTTGTCTACCTCTTTTTTGGGGTCCTTCCCTTTTTGGGACAGGAAGGAAAGCATGCATTAGTCTATTGGGGGGCGGAGAGGGGAAAGGCAACCTTAACGGGAAGAATTGGCCGGGGACACCACAAGCAGAGTTTATTCCGATCTACCTTTGGGGGAGGACGCCTGACCCAATGCTTCAAGAAAGCAGACGCTGCCCCCAATGGATGCCACTCTCGGACCTGGAGTGCTGAATGCGAGACTGGTCAGAGAAAGGAACCCCGCCGTCGTCTAACAATTGAACATGATATCCCTGGGACGGGTTTGTTGGCATCTCCTTTTTGTGCCGCTTAGGAGGGGTATCAGAATCCTCTGAAGCATCCAGAGAGGACGTGTACATGGACAGATTCCTGGGAACTGCAATGCCCCCCCACCCACCCGGACCTAGAAGGAAGGCAAATTGCATGTTTCTCAATTTCCTCTTTAAAGCTCTTCTCAGGCATTCCTCCGGCATTCCTCCCAAGGCGCTTAGACCCTTCCCTGCACTTCCGCGGCACATGAGTCTGTCTGCACATGCTCTGGGACAGGTTGAGGGTGAAAGTATGGAAACTTATTAATGAGTATCAAAAGCGGAGTCCAGTGTAAAATGGAGCTCTTGAAGAGCTGAGTCCATAGTGTCTTGTATAACCCTTGTGACAACCCCCCCGTGGCTGCTAAAGGTACCTCACCAGGGCAGTCCTCTGCCATCAACCCCTTATCACTTTTCTTGGCAGGTCTAACTTGTGTACTTGCATCAGCCGACAAAGGGGTTTCTCCACATTTACTAGCCACCATAGTGTGCCCAGGAAAACTTCAATGAAAAATTAAGAGAGCTTAAGCAGAAGGTTTGACCCTACCATGAAGCAGACTGTTTAAACCAAATTGTGGGGCTGGGTATGAAGGCTGCAAGCCCAAACTGCAACAAGCTTGCTCTCTTAGCGTGTGGGAAAACACACCTACGCCTCATGACAGGCATAGCCTGAAAGCCTAGTGAGACCCGCGAGAACGTGCTAAAGCTTCAAAGTGCGCTGCGAAACAGGCCTGAGTAGGCCACGCACTGGATTCCAGGAGGGGAAAAAAACGCCCACCTGCCTTTTAAAAGTCAGAGGGGAGGAGACCGTTTTCCGAGCAGGAGTGGCAATGTGAACAGTATGGGAATCTGTCCCTAATGAAGGCGCACGTGGTGTCCTGAGCTGCCGGGCTTACACACATGAGGCGGGATAAAGGAACAAACACTTTTCCTTCCTGGCCACAGAGCCTGATGGAAACTGCGACACCAACAGAAGATGAAGTGGTGCGGAAGCCACACACAGCCGAGGCATGCACCACTTACACAATACGCCCACTAGAGCACTAGTTAATTGAGAACACATAGTAAACTGCGCAACGTGATGGCAACAAAGTAACACGAGGGAGTCACTTACTCTTTGTGGTGTCAGCAGCAAAGAAAGAGGATGTCCACTTGGAGGAAAGAACTTCTATAAGGTAGCAGCCATGCCTATTGGATATTGCTGGGGCATGACCCGTCCTCCATTTTGTGTTGGGGTATCCTCTTCAGTTTAAATCGCCAAACAGAACTTTACTTTTTAAAACTAAAACTTGTTTTTGTTAGTTTGTAATGAAGTGCATAATAGGAAGCCTCCTGTCTTGCAATAGAATAAGAATTAAAAATTGTTTTGGTGGCCTTGTCTTCCTCAGCTGAATCCTGTTCCAGTACTGATGTCTCAAGTTGATCCTCCCTTTGTCCTGATTGGCTTTATATTTGCACTCCTGGACGTATAATGCAGTGTAGTAGTAGCTTCAGAGCACCAATCCTTGTCGATAGACTGGTATATTGTGACTCTGTCCACGTCACTAGACCTTATGATTTCGAAGCTGGGGGATGAGGTCCGCAAATCTAATTAAGGCTGAACATTTGAAATCTCCCGCGACTTTCAACTCCATGCCAGCGCGCTATACAAGAGTTACTAACTGCCTTTTGAAAGTCGTCCTGTGCTCACTCAGACAGCCTCTAGCAAGGAAATGGTCAGGAGCTGTATGTGTCCTGCTTTGCACACTTTTTACTGTCGTAGTGACACTTCTGACTGATGAAATGAGCACCAAACCAAGCGTGCATTGCCTGATCAGAACAAATGCACGTTTGGATCACTATTGCATACCTGAGGAAAAGTTCCTGGCTACCTTGCACTGGTTATTTCTGAAAGAATAGGTTTCCACACTGAATGCGGTTGGTATGGTACAAGTTTATTTAAGTGACAACTCGGTCTTGATTTGGTCAGCCAACACATGTTTCGACCTCTGGGGTCTTTATCAAGGCTATGGTCTGATTTGGGTGGGGGGGGGGGATATCTGTATTCCCAGATGGAAACCCCTGTTTGGTATGGGCTAATCTCGTATGGTCCCAGTCTTGGATAGTACTGTGGCTTAGTTATGCGGTCCTGTGTGGAACAGTGTACACCTCCAGGACAGCACCGTTCCACACGGGACTGCATAACTAAGCCAGGAACTTTTCCTCAACCTTACCAAAGAGGTGTGGGGTTCACCTCCACCAACATGTGACCTTGCATTCATTACTACGGGAGTGCCAAGAACTTTGAGCTTAGCGCAGGAGTGTTTGCCAAATAGGGGCTGCTTTTTTCTTGCTATTACATATCTTTTTGATAAATTGGTGGCAATTCTTTTGTTCCCAAAATGCACTTTTGATTTAATGCAGTCCTGCCAGCATCATGGCACCCACATTATTTGACACCTAGCTCCGCCCCCCAACCCCCACACCGCACAATCACTCCCGCCCCCTAATGCCATCTCCCCAGCAGGGCTGGGTTCCCCAAGTTAATTATGCCCAGTTCCAGCACTCTAATAGCCCATATCTGCACTGTTTAAAATGCATGAATATAGGATGGAAGAGGGTACGCTGCGGCAACTTTGTAACACAATCGTGTGGTCATGGGCGCCGCCTATTTGCGCAAATGCCCTTTTTGTGGATACATCTTGTGGCAGCTCCTAAGCGGCATCCTGACTGATCTTTGCTAGGTGATTGAGTCGGCGAGGAGGGATCGTGTAGCAAGATGCAGGTATGTTTCCAAAAACAAAAGTTTACTTTCTCATGTTTAGAATGCCTTATCGTTTCTGGTGACGATCTGCACTTCTTTTAGTGGCTACAAATGTGTTAAGGCGTGAACTGTTTTACTGGGAGGATTCTGGAGGGATAGGTCCCTAGGGGCGCAACCTCCCACCCCGAAGCCACACTTGCAAGGACAGGTTTGCTCTTGCGCTCGCTCAGTTAGCTTGGTCTGCCTCTAAATAGTTCCTTGTAAATCTTATGGCAATTTTCTTTTGCGAGAACCATCCCCCATCTGTCCTTCCTAGTTTCAGCCTACCTCGCTATGATCTGTTGCTTGTGCCACTTTAGGGGAAGTATTTCTATCCAGCTGTCTGTATTTTTGTACCCAGCAAAGGTGTCCCTCTTTAGATGTCCTACATCGTGCAGTTTCTCCCAACAGAAAAGCGTGCTTAACATTTCTCAAGCACACGTTTTCTGACCTAGTAAATGTTTCAGAAAAGCCACCAGGCTAGGACTACGTGGAAAGTGTACATACTTTGCATATGCGCAGCTCTTTTCTCCAGAGTTCTACGCATGTCCTCGTGCCTTGTAAGCCCGAGCCACACGGCCTGCCAGTTGGACTACGTCAGAGGACGAGTCCATCTGCGATACTTGGTTGGTATTCATGACTAAGCCATCCCCGACTCGACGTTTTAGATATTTGCAGTGCTACAGCTGTGTTCGTGTCATTATGTTGCAAGCAGAGCAGTCGCTGTCGTCGGCACAGACAATGAGAGAAGTGGCTACCCCTCCCTTACAAAAATCGCTGCTACGAAGTGTCAAGATGGGAGGAGGGTGGCTGAACCCGTAGCGAGAGCACAGCACCAGCTGGTACTGCTGCTGTGGCTCGGCAACAGGGAGACGAGCTAGTGTTTTTATCGCGCAGCCCTGCTGGGTAGTTGGCAACATTGAGTTTTTGAATGTGATGCTTTTGTTAAGGAGGTGGCTGGACAGTACTGCGAGCTCATTAACACGTGGGCCTTAAGTGGCTGTTTCTACTTGCACTCCGTATCGATGCAAATGTGCAATGTTGGAATCCAATCCTGACTTAGCTGAATTCTTGATACATAGACACAAATTGTGTAATAACCGAAATTATCACTGCTCTTAGAAAGAAGCAAGTGGAATTGCAATATAAACGTGATATTATAAAAACATGGATTCCTTGTGCAAGGAAAGCGGGGAAAGCAGAAGTACCATACATATTTGAAGGTCAGCCCCTCCGAGACCGAATTCCTACTCCTCACCAACAACAAACGCCCAGACCTAGCTATTGACCATGAATTCTGAGGGATTCACACCTGAGCTCACTGCCTGCGCCAAGTCCCTCAGGTTCCACATCGACAAACACCTCTCCTTCAAGACGCACATGGCTAAGAAAACTCAAGCTGGGTATCGGCTCTCCCTCGTGTGGAAAGTCGAGCCCACTTTAGATCCACCATTCAAGCACTGGTCATATTGCACCTGCATGTGGGGAAATGCACTCCTCGAAGGCCTCCTGTCATCTTCCCTGGAACCCATGAGAAGTGACCTGCATGCAGCTGCACGCCTCAAAGGGTCTACGCAGATATAACCACATCACCCTGGCCCTCTTGGACCTTCACTGGCTCCTACTGCATGCACAAATCCCCTTCGTCTTGCTGCATCATCTAGAAGGCAGTCACTCAGCTACCTTGTGGAGAAACTGCATCTGCGGCGACAGCGCACCACCAGAAGCCAGGACACATGCAGACTTGCTGCTGCAAAAAGGAAAGAACCAGAAAACAAGCCTTCCCTGTCTACGCCTGAGACTATGGAACCTCCTCCTCAACATCCCACTCTTCCCCACACTCCTACAATTCAGAAAAGAACTCAAAGATCCACCTCTTCAAGGAAGCTCTCTGCCTCAACACCTAGGCCATCCCATCGCCCCTTGTGCCACCTGACTCACTAGACGCTGGCGCCCTTCTCTGCCACCCGGTACAGCTGTATCCCTCCTCTGTATCCCACCGCTGCTGTATATCTGTTCTGTTACTGCTGAAAAGCGCTCCATTGTGTATCTGTATTGTATGCCTCTGTGAAGCTCTCCATTGCTTTTCGAAGACTGATCCGCGCTCAATAAATACTATAATGAAGATGGGGTGCTCTTTCAAGAAGGACATAGAAAGGTAGACCGTAGTGCTTAGAAGCCAGTGCAACCTCCTTAATTGAGCTAATCCACTGTGGTTTTCGTCTCTACTTAACTCTCATTCAGGCATGTAAGGGGAACTTCTGGAAAGGCAGTCATGGGTTTGGGATTGAGGGCCTTCTGTTGTGTGTGCATTGCAATGTAAACACCCAAACTGGGGATTTGGCAGACCTTCCAAGCCGGTGCGATCCTTGTAGCAGAACAGACCAACATTGGCAAAGTCAACTGTTTTACGGGCAGACCTGTTCCTGCATTCACATATTTTGGACTTTACAACTTTTAATATATTCATCCAATAAGATTAACATTTTACAAATTGCCTACTAGTCTTTACTTTCTATACAAAATAACACCAAACGGGGTCTGTACTTTAATTCAGGTCTCTATGCTGAGGTGCGGCATTGCTTAAAAATTAAGTGGCTACACAGAGTTCTTACACCTGGACCTGCTTAATAATTTCTTTTAGTCAATTGCCTTTCAGTTATCTAATTTTCAGTCTTAAGTTCCAGTCAGAGTGCAGGTTTAAATCCCCTTAAGGTGGCAATAATTTAGATGACACAGAATGGGCCACTGATGTGTTGCAACTTAAATGCACAAAAAGTGCCAATCCACCTATTTATTGTTAAATGTCCTCATACATTTGGCTACCACCAGCGCTGTGAGGCAAAACCATTAAAAAAAAAGAGCACTGGTGCGCTCGCAGCATAGGTGGAGAGCATTCCATGTGACGTTCATCAATCCTCCAGCGATCATGTCAATAGCTAATGCAGAACTTCGAGTTGCAAGGTAGTAGCCAGCTATAAAGCCCCTCGCCACCTCCGTTATTGTATTTGTATTGTATTTATTGTGTTTATATAGCGCTTTACTCCAACGCTTATTTATATATGTAGAACACCATTTCTTACTCTCGAGTTAATTGTTACTAGCCAATGGCAAGTGCAAATTGTGCGCTCTGGTTAATTGTTCACGCCGAGCCAGAATCATTTTCTAAATCTATGGCACCATTTGAATGGGAAATTACTAACCATGCCTATTTCCAATGAAAGAAATGAAGTTCTGCGTTTCTTTTATTAGAGCTGTAGATTAGTCCATGCATGAGCAAGCCACTGGATATGGGTGATCCGAAAACACTCAAATTACTGTTTAATGGCATCTTTTTTTAAGCATCGAATTGGACAGTCTTGTCCATGCTGAGCCAGAAAATGACTACATTGAAGTGCTTCTCCATGGCTAATTACTGCGCTTGTGACTGTTTGACTTTCTTTAAACAAGGGGAGTCCATTCACAGCTAATTTGATGATGGTAGGAGCTTGGTTTGCGAGTGACTTTTGGCGCTAGTGGGAAAGCAGAGTGTATTGAAAATCTCATTCTCAGGTAGGCTTTTCAGACTTGTGAAGAAATCAGTCATGGAACTAAACAAGCGGTTTTCACAGCTCAAGGCCAACATTCAAGACAGAAGGCTCCAATTTGACCCATGCCCAGGAAGAGCCCTTATGCCGAGGGAGCCCAGTTACGGTACTTGTATATTTGTAAAGTACATCACCAGTGCCATGTGGCCTCATAGTGCCTGTACAAGAGCATGGTTTGAAGTTTTTGGGAGCTATTTAGCTCCTGGTTTTTGCACAGGAGAGCCTGGTTAACTTGACGGCAGCAGCTACTAGCAGCTATTTTAGGCTCGCCGGGCTAGTTGGTGCCATACAAACATAACTGGGACATTAACTGTTTTGGGGAATGTTTATATGAATAAGCATTAGGAAAACCACCAAGACGTTTAGCACAGAATGGGTCATAAATAGTGGACGAAAAGATCGTTGGCATCTCTGATGGGCGTAGTTGGTGTCACACTATGCAAAGGCTTCTGGTTCCCCAGAGGTAGCTACTGCTTACTGTGATGCTGGATAGCCACGAGCTGCTTTTAGCTCCTTATTACCTGGGTTTCCTGTGGACCACAGGCTCGCCCAACCTACATTAGTACAGCCATTTTAATGTGCCAGTAAAATTAGCAATAGTCTGTAGGCATATGCATGGTCCTATACATGATGTGGGGTATAAATCAGTGGCTAGTATTAGATGTTTGAAGTTTGAAATGGTTCTCCATCAGTCATTGCTATTGGGCCCTAACTTACAAAGTACTAAAACATACTAATGTTCTTAGAGACAGAATCTAAGCCTGACCAGTATTGGCATACAGAAACAACAAAAAAGCTTAGTGTTTAGGTGTGAAAGCTGTTGTAGGCACTTGGCTTGATTCTGCATGTTTGTTTTGAAGTTAATTAAATAAATCTCTAGTGTCAACTACCTTGCTCCAAACTTCCCTCCGTACACCGTTAAAGGAACACAAACCAAGAGGGCTGCGTGGAGGAGATTCCGAATATTTTTTTTTAGTTGAGGGCATTATCACAATGTTAAATGTTTAGTCCACTTGTAAGGAAAAAAACTTATATTTAGTTCTGTAACATCAAGCACCTGACGCTTGTAGGCATAGTCTAGTCAGGGAAACCGGTCCAGAAGGGTGGCCACTAACTTGAGGGTGGGTGATAATAAATGTCAGTAACCCACAATAGCTTTGTTTTTGGTGTTTGCCAGGTTTACCGTTCAGTGCCTCAGTTAAATATCTTTGACTAACGGATCAGCGTTTCTGCACCATTTGCACACAGAAAGGCATGGAGTGATGGCTTCAGGAGAATTGAGGCTCCTCTCTGCCCCACTGGACTTTGAACGTCTTTGCCATCATTGCAGTGAAGGTTCTTCTGCCTACTTCAATACAGCAGGGTGGCATTCAGTGTTGCAGCCTGGCTTGGCAAGATTGTGCTGTGGGCAGCAGATAGGCACACTTCCTCAATGGTCCGACTTTGGTGAAGGAGGATGTGCACCCAATGCTAATTGAATTCCAAGAGAGTGAAAAGGGTCGTGCTAAGGTCCTGTATATACAGTGAAGTTGAAGCTGTCACCCGTCCCCTGATCCTGCATCTCGGGATGAATGCAACAATTTCATGTTGAGGAGATGTAGGGGAAGAGGTGTAGGTGGCTCTATGGATATGTTAATTGGGAGACTGGGTCAACACCGTGTGGTGGGTGCGCTTAGGACAGAAGTCAAAAGGAAGAACCTCGAGTCCAAAGCGGAGACAGCTGCAGGTTGCAGCACTGATTAGGCTAACCCCTGCCTAAAACTTTAAAGCATTAAACATGATTTGTGTCGGTGTCACATGCGCTTGTCCTAAATTGTCTCCAACATAGTTTTTTTATCACATAGAATAAGTCAATGGGTATAAAATGTCAGTTGATTCACTTCGATTTATTGGGCATTTTGTAGTCATGCTCCCATAAATTGACAACACGTGTTTCAACCAATGCAGTCTTTTTCAAAGCAAAAAGGTTTCTCTAAATATACAAACAATATGGAAATGTGTGATGAATTGAATACATACAATGTACATTCAAAAATAAACGGCAATTAAAAACGAAATAAATAATAAAGTGTGCAAAGTTCAATTGTCATCCAGTGTTAGGAAATACAAAAACAAGAAATGCATTTGATGGTCATAAAAGAGGGGAGCATGGGGTGAGGCGGGGTGGAAAATGTGAGAACATAGGGAAGAAGAGAAATGAAAAAAGTAATGAGAAATATCTTAGTCGATTGGTCATCGATTGGATGTGTAGATAATATCATAGAACTCTATACTGGCAATCTTGGCTCGTTCTATAAACGAGTCAATTATAGCTCAGATTATTTCACAAGATGTCTCGAGCACCAGTTAGTTGGCCATTGAGCTTTGGTGTAACCTCTCACAATCGTCTTTAGGAAACAGTTAATTGCTAAGATTGTTTGCACAGTGAATTGCACAGCATATACTGCGCCAGTTACTATAGGTCCATGTGTTATGGACACTAACTTACTACTTATACATTTGTTAACAGCACAATATATTTCACCCAGGACATCGAGTGTCAACGTTCCTCAGATCAGGACTTAAAAAATTCATTGTGATAATATGAAGTCTTTTTTTTTTTAAACCCCATTTATGTAGCCACTTACCCTCGATTCTAGTGGGATGCTGCCTGTTGGCGTGACCAGAATGCAAATGATTGCATAGGGGATAGGCCTCAGTAGTTCTGAAAGTGAAAAATATGCGATTTATGTGAAAGATCTAGGATTCGATCCATGCCTTGCAAGAAGAGAAACCTGGGGTTATAATTTGTGTCTTTTTGACTCGCCCTGAAATTGTCTGACGGATTTTCTTATTTGAAGCGCGAGCAAATAGGAAAGGGCAGATGTTGTCCTGGAGACAATGTGTTGTGGGTATTCCTAGAAGAATAATAGTAAACTCAAACGGTTGTTGCTGCGTGGATAGAATCCTAGATCTTAACATAAATCGCATATTATTCACTTTCAGAACTACTGAGGCTTATCCCCTATGCAATCATTTGCATACTGGTCACGCGAACAGGCAGAATACCAATAGAATCAAGGGTAAGTGACCACATAAATGGGGTTTAAAGACTGTGAATATTATCACGTAATGATTTTTGCAAGTCCTGCTCTGAGGAACGTGGACACTCAAGGTCTTGGGTGAAATATATTGTGCCCTTAGGAAATGAGTTACTATAGCAAATGGATAAGTAGTAAGTTTGTGTCCGTACAACAAGGATCTAGAGTAACTGGCGCAGTATACGCTGTGCAAGTCACTGCAGCAATTTTAACAAACAATTTACTGTTTCCTAAAGATGATTGTGATAGGTTACACAAAGGGCACTTCTAATAATGCTCAATGGCCAACTATCTAACTGGTGCTTGAGCCATCTTGTGAAATCTGAGCTACATTAGAACGAGCCATGATTGCCAGTATACAGTTGTTCTATGATATGATGAATGTCTACACATCCAATCAACTAACCTATTTATCATTACTTTTTTCATTTCTCTTCTTCCTTATTTTCAAAAAATGATCACCCCGCCTCACCCCATGCTCCTTGTTTTATGTCCATCAAATGTCTCCATGTCTCTGTAGTTCTGCATTTCTTGTTTTTTGTATTTTCGTCCCGCTTGATGACAATTGAACTTTGCACACTTTATTACTTATTTCATTTTTGATTAACGTTTATTTTTGAATGTACATTGAGTGTATTCAATTCATCACACATTTCCATGTTGTTTGTATATTTAGAGAAACCATTTTGCCTTGAAAAAGACTGCATTGGTTGAAATGCGTGTTGGCAATTTTTATGGGGGCAGGACTACAAAATGCCCAATACTTCGAAGTGAATGAACTTATATCTTATACCTAATGACTTAATGTATGCGATTACGTTAGGGAAAATTAGTGCATGTGACACCGGCACATCAGGTTTTAGGGTGTATGGATACCTGGTCAGATGGGTATTTATCTTTCTCCAGGATGGGGTCTGGCATGGATTCACATGCTCATGAATATTCCCCGTCAGGCTGGGAATCCTCGGTAAAGAAAAAATCAGTTTCAGTTTCGTTTCTGAACTGTCTTTCTACTAGTAACCAATCACTGGTCTCTGGGTCATACTACCCCCAGCCAATGACTGCCCTCTACCTAAGCCCCTTCTCTGGCAGTCATCTTCAGATTTTTACGGCACGTTCAAGTGTTGGGAGTCCTCGTGCTATAGCTCTAGAGCTTTTACTGCGTTGTGCGATTTTTTTCAAAGAGTTTACTCTTATTTTTTTCAGTCAATCGAGCCTCAAGCTCCACCAATTCTACTTCCGATCAACAGGGACCCATTTTGGAATTTTCTATGCCCCTCGAGGGCAAATTTACGTCGTGTTTTCGCTTCTTGGAGGATTCCGGAAGATCTTTGAGGCCTACTCCGCATGGACATGGCCTAGGACAAAGGAAACACGACGCCTGGATCCAAGCTGTTCAGGAGCTGCCCTGGATGCGGATTACAGAATGTCTTCAAGGAAGATGAGCACTCTCGGTGCCTCTACTGCCTTCACGACGACAAATTGCACGTGGAGAAGGATTGTGCGTTCTGTAAGAACATATCTGAGCGGTCAATGAGGGATTGTCGTACCCGACTCACCAACTGGCTGGAGGGGAAAAGCCCAGCAACAGCTGAGAAGAAGTCCGAGCGGTCTTCTAAGCGGTCTTTGAGAGTGCTCCGGCGGCGGGGGCCCAACAAAAGGCAAATCACCGCGAGTCAGCGGGCACCGGGAGCACCGATGCTTCGGGCTCCTTGGCTTCCAGGCAGGGCGCAATGTCACCGACGCCATCAACCACGAGCCAACGCTCTGGCTTGGTGAAGAGGAAGTCTGAGAACCTGGGTAAGCTTCGGGAGAAGCCCTGGTTGATCCCGACGGCGGCAGCCGAGGGGGAGCAAGGCAGCGACACCTCCCCCCCCCCCCCCCCCCCCCCCGTGGGTGAAGACCTCAGGCATGCCCAAAGTTGCGAAGGCCTCGATCGAAGTAGTCGTGTCAGCCCTGGCGAAGCCTGTGGCGGCTATCCCAGTGGAGACTAATTCCGGACCTAGAGTTTCCTTGCCACCCTGGAGGGAATCCTCCTTTTCAGCCTATCGATAAGACCCCTGTGAAACCCCAGGTGGAGAAAGAGGGGGGGGCACGGTAGCCATAACGGACAGATACCACCTCTGAAGATGAGCTGGCTGGCGTTGCAAAGATCCTGGACAAGAGGTTTGAGGAAGTCCGGTCCTACGGGAGGGATCCCGACGAGGCGGACGTAGAAAGTGGCGGTGGAGCCGATGAGCCGTGGAGAGGACGGAGGACCCTACTCCCCAGCCGTCGCAACCGGAGCCTATGTCACAGGACAACTCGGGGGCAATCTTGATGGCGATCCAGGCCCTGTGTACGGAGATGAGGACAAGGTTGCCCTTAACCCCAGCGGATGATCCAGTGGCGCCTGGACCGTCGGGAAGCCCACCGAACAAGCAGAGGCGAATCCATCCTCCCCCTACTTTCCATCCTCCCCCTACTTTCCATCCTTCACCTCCTTCCCCTCCACCGAGGGATGAGATGGGAATGAAAACGGCGATGACTGGGACGAACGACGACGGTGGTGACGACGGGACGGATCTCCCATCACCTCCTGCACGGGCTTCCTTTCCCGAAGAAATTGCCTCCTTTCACGCCATGATCGCCAGGGCTTCGGAGCTCTTCCAACTTTGTCCCGAAGAACAGAAGAAGGGTTTCCTCTACGGGAGGCCAAGAGGAAGACCATCCTCTCAGTACTGTTACTAGACGACATCTGGGACAAAGGACAGTCGCTACTCAAGAACCCGTCCACGGCTCCTGCGAAGAGGGACCGGTATGAGAAGTATCGGGTCCCAGATTCCGCCCCAATGTGCCTCAGAGCTCAGCCGTCCCCGGATTTGGTGGTCTCTGCGGCGGCCCAGAAGAAATCTGCAGGGACGACAGGCATCAACTTCCACTTCCCCACCGGACGGCGAGGGGAAGAAGCTGGACGCCATGGGACAACGAGTCATCAAAGCGGCCAATGCCCTCGGGATCGTGGCGCGCTACGACAGGGAGGTATGGTTCAAGATCGCTCCCCTCCTGTACTTCCTCCCAGACGACAAGAGGGCAGAAGCCCTTGAAATCCTGAAGGAAGACTAGGTGGCTTCGGACCACGCCATCACGGTGGTCACAAACTTCGCAGACACCGGCTTTCGCCAGATGGGTAACAGCGTTTGCCTTTGCCGGCGCGGTTGGCTTAGGGCCACCGATTTCCATCAGGACGTGCAGACCAGGGTACTGGACATGCCCTTCGACGGGAACAACCTGTTCGGCAAGGCAGTGGACGAGTCACTGCAGATCATCAAGGCAGACACAGATGGCCCGGGCCTTGGGTTCTCTCCGACAGCTGCCCTTTCAGACTCCTGGAGGCAAGTCTCAAGGTGCCTCCAAAGGATTTTGTGGCAGTTCCTCGTCGTACCACCAAGCGGCCCGTTCGTCACAGGAGACCTACAGAGGCCGCAGCAAGGCCGGAGGACATTCTCGGCGCTAAGGCCTTGGTGAAGCAAGATTGAACCGGCTGCAGCATCGGGCCCCCACCGAAGCACCGCGTTGGGAGGCCGGCTGGCGAAATTCGTCAGCGTGTGGGAGTTCATCTCCACCGACCGTTGGGTGCTGGACACGCTGGACTCTGAAATTCCAAAGAAAGTGTCCCGTCTACCCCCTGTGGCCAGGAAGGAAAACCACGTCCCACAGCTACTTCTGGGGGTACGAGCAATGTTGAAAAAGGGCGCAATAGAACTCGCCCTGAATAGGCTATGGAGTGTACTCGCGGTACTTTCTCATCCGAAAGAAGACCGGCGGTTGGCGGCCCATCCTGGATTTTCGTTGTCTAAACAAATACATCAAGTCCCAGAAATTCCAGATGGTCACCCTTCGGCACGTGCTGCGACAGCTGGAGGAAGGCGACTTCCTATCGTCGCTGGACTTGGAGGATGCCTACTTCCACATCCCCATTCTCAAAGGACATCGAAAGTTCCTACGATTCGTGGTCCAAGAGCGACACTATCAGTTCAAGGCCCTTCCCTCCGGATTGAAGTCGGCGCCCAGGCACTTCACCAAGTGCCTGGCACTGGTGGCGGCGCGGCTGCGCCTGCATGGGATCCACGTTTACCCCTACCTGGACGATTGGCTCATCCGAGCAAAGTCGAGGGTCAAGGGAACTCGCCGTCGATCACACAGCGAAGAGCGTCCAACTGCTCACGAATCTGGGATTCTCAATCAACTTTGCGAAATCCCACTTGGTACCGTCGCAAGACGCTCTGTTCCTGGGAGCCAGACTCGACAGTGGCGCGATTGGCTTCGCCGTTGGAGGAAAGGACGAAGGCCATCCTGGGCAAAGTACAATGGCTGTTGACCATGGACGTGGCCAGGGTGAGGTCCATCAAGTCCCTACTCTGCATGATGTCCTCGTGCATCTACCTCTTGCGCCTATGCTGGTTGCGGATGCGACCACTGTAGGAGTTCCTCGACGCCCGTTGGATGCAAGCAGCGGGATGCAAGCAGCGGGCAGCTTCGAATACAGGATCTCAACGAGACTTTCCGCCAAGCAATTCGGTGGTGGGGCACCCGTGCCCCTCCAGCGGCGGGCATGGACTTCCAGACCCCGGCACATCAGAAAACTGTGACGGCGGACGCCTCCCTGGAAGGATGGGGAGCGCACACCGGAGATCTGCACGCAAGAGGCCTTTGGCTCCCGGAGGAGAGGTTACTACACATAAACATCCTGGAGCTCTGAGCCGTGTTCTGGTCCCTCGTGTCGTTTCTTGTCCCTCAAGGGCAAGGTGGTGAGGGTCTTCACCGATGACACCACCATGATGTTCTACATCAGGAAGCAGGGGGGCACCAGATCCCCTGCCCTATGCAAGGAAGTGCAGGATCTGTGGCACTGGGCAGTTGCCTGAGGGATGTTCCTGGTACCCTTCCATCTGGCAGGAATAAAGAACACCATTGCAGACTCACTCAGCAGGGAGCTGCGCTCGTGCCACGAGTGGGAACTTCTGCAGGATCAAGTGGACCTCCTATTCCGACGATAGGGCAATCCCCAGATCGACCTATTCGCGACAGTGACGAACGCCAAGTGCCGGAGGTTCGCCAGCAGGTTTCCCCAGCCGGGGAGCATGGGCGATGGCTTCTCATTCCCCTGGGACGGCCTGTTCCTGTATGCGTTCCCCCACCCCCACCCCTTGTTGCCCTTGCTGCTGCGACTCATCGGTCAACTCAGACGGTCCCGGTACAAGATGATCCTTGTCGCACCGGCGTGGCCGAGGCAGAACAGGTTTGCAGACCACCTGGACATGTCCGCGTCCCCCGGTCAAACTACTGACGGACGCGGATCTTCTCGCCAGGGAAGGAGGTGCCATCCTCCATTACGACCCAGGATCGCTGAACCTGCAGGCCTGGCTCCTGCAGCACTAGAGTTGGGAGGGTACGATATCCCAGCGGACTGCAAGGAGGTGCATGCAAAGGCCAGGGCGTCCTCGACTCTCAAGTGCCATGGACACAAATGGAAGAGGTTCTCTGTCTGGTGCCGTCCACAGAAGATTAACCCTCTGCGGATTACGGCCCCTCAAGTGCTGCCGTACTTGCTATCGCTGGTCAAAGCGGGGCTGGCACATGCCTCCATCTGGCGGCTATCTCCTGCTACACCAGAACTCCGGGCGGTCATCTCTGTGGTCTCATCGCCTGGTGAAGGAGTTTATGAAAGGACTGTTCGGTTCGTTCGCGCTGGTGAAGGCTCCGGCCCCGGCGTGGGAGCTCAACGTGGTGCAGACCAGGCTCATGGGGCTGCCATTCGAGCCTCTGCATTCGACACAGTTGAAGTTCTTGTCGTGGAAGACAGTTTCTTGTGGCCATCGCCTCCGCACGAGTGGGAGAGTTCCAGGCCCTCTCCTGTAAACCTCCATACCTGACACTCCACGAGACGAGGGTAGTGCTGAGGACGCACCCCTCCTTCATGCCCAAGGTGCCGTTGGACTTCCATCTCAACGAGCCCTTCGTGTTACCTGTTTTCTTCCCGTTGCCGGCTGAAAGGACTTTGCACTTGCTGGATGTGGCTAGAGCGCTGAAGTTCTACGTGGACCGCACAATGTCTCTTCGGAAGACATCACAGCTGTTTGTGAACTTTGTACCTGTGAACCAAGGCAAGGCCCTCTCGAAGGCTTCCATTTCCAGATGGCTCTCTGGCTGCATCATGCACTGTCACCGGTTGGCAAACGACCGTTGCCCGGCCGTCAAGAGCCCATTCAACCAGAGCGATCGCTGCTACCACAGCGTTCTTGTCTGGTGCGCCCCTGCCTGGTGCGCCCCTGCTGGACATCTGCAGGGCTTCTACGTGGAGGTCGACGCACACCTTCACGAGATTCTACTGCGTCAACCGGGATTCCAGGGAGGAATCCAGAGTCGGCCAGGCAGTGCTGTGCAACCTGTTCGCCTGAAGGTGAGCCTGGTGAGGAGGTAAGAGATGCTTAATGTTGAGTTGTTGAAATGCTTAATGTTGAGCCTTGCCACCTCCTGTGGTTGTGCATGTGTGTACTGCTTTGTATTCTTGTATTCATGAGCATGTGAATCCATGCCAGACCCCATGCTGGAGAAGGAACAAGTTACCTACCTGTAACTGTTCTTCAGCATGGGTCTGGCTTGGATTCACATGCGAACCCTCCTGCCTACCCCTCTGCGGCTCTTCTCTTGGTCCTACTGCCACTTTACGTGCTACCAAATCTGAAGATGGCTGCCAGAGGAGGGTCTTAGGTAGAGGGCAGTCATTGGCTGGGGGCAGTATGACCCAGAGACCAGTGATGGGTTACTAGTAGAAAGACAGGTCAGAAACAAAACTGAAACTGATTTTTTTCTATACCGAGGATTCCCAGCCTGATGACGGGGAATATTCATGAGCATGTGAATCCATGCCAGACCCATGCTGGAGAACAGTTACAGGTAAGTAACTTGTTCCTTTTGCAGACATCTGTGAAAAGTGTCAAGTGCCCTGTGTACCATGTAGATCATGCCGGCAGAATTTATTTCTGGGCTAGCTAGCAAGCTACTCAAAATCTTTCTGCAGTTACTGAGGGCAGGGGCTGACCCCTTTTCACAACCTTCAGATGACCCTCTCCTCTAACAGTTTTCTTGTGCATTTTGTCCTTCATATTTCATGCAAATCACATGGGATGTAATGGGCATGGGTGAACGTAGAATGTTAGAGTGAATGCTTGAATGGGTGCGTGACTGAGTGAAGCTGGCTGTGTGAAAGGATGGTCCCGTGGCAGTTCTCGGGTTTACAAGGGGCTTGAGTGTCCATGGTGCATCATTGCATGGCTTTAACACATTTTCTTCACCAACTGTACAGATTGGAGAATAGAACGGCCAATTAGAAATCCATTGTGTAATTGGTTGATTTGCTAACCTGCATTTGTGCAGCAAGCATAAAGTGATTCGCATTCTTGATGTAACCAGCAGAACTAGAATCTGCAGGTGGGTAATCTTTCATGGAAAGACATAAAATTACGATAAGATCTATACTAGATCCATGATCTATACTAGATCCGATCATCGTAATTTGATGTCTTGCCATGAAAGATAACCCACCTGCGGAAGACTTTCCCCTCCATCCTAGGCTAGACATGTCTGACTCCTCAGTTCGCTAGGTCCATAGGGAGTCAATCATGCGTTTTTGTTTCCGCACCAGCCTCAAGTTACACTGCTTTGGTTCAGTACACATGCTTGCTTACACAAATGTCCCAATTGAAAATTCCCGAACTACTGAAAGCCATGCCAGCTGAAGTCAGAGGGCCCTAATTTCTCATTGTTTTATGGAACCAAACAGTGCCCGACCATTAGTAGATGTATACAATGAGTGTTAAGTAGTTTCTCAGCAATGCACACCTTCCTTTCATCCTAACAGGCCTGTATCTGTACTAATCTTGATGCATGTGGGGTGTCGTCCTCAAAGATCAGTTAATTTGTCTTTGGATGGTAAGCAATTTGATTCCGCAGTGATGGTCAAAAGCAACACTGACCAATATCGCTGGTCCTTGAACTGCAAGACACTAGTCTCCTTTGAGCAGAAGCGTGTTCACGGAGCCAGCTTTTTCTCAGAGGAACATAGGGACCATCCAAAGGTGTATAGCTGTGCTTTGTCACTAAAATGTTTGGGGATTTGCCATGGGTGCATTTGTAGGTATGGCAGTGTTCTGAAGACGCCTGTCAATGACAATTTATGCGGTTTTTCGGACCACTTGAAAGTGCGAGATTTGATAATTTAGCAGCCTGGGGGTAGCATGAATTGGCTTACTCGCATTACCCCACTATTGGGGTGTGTTGGGAAAGATTTCCATTTCATGTGTAATTTTCCCTCCAGTTGTCTACCCCCCAACTTCTTGCTTTGTTTAAACACCATAGTCTGACTTTACCTGATGAGCCCAGCCTTCTGCTGCACTCCTCTTGGCTATTTGCTCACTTCTTATGGGGAAACTGACATACCCTTAAAGACAGTGGGTACTGGGAGACTTTGTTTCCCTTAGTCCTTGTCCATGTTGCAACTTTTCTGCAACATGTAACCCTGTACATTGTACCTTACAGTGCACTTGGGTCTAGTCATTTCCAAAGGCCCTAGATGCTCTCGAAGGCTTTTTTAGGAGAAGTGCAGATGTGCCTTGGACAGGGCTCGTGGCAGCTTATAATTTCGCCTATATTTAACCCTTTCTTGCCAGGTAAACCGTGATTACCCCGTTTTGCATGGTTGGGTGGCCTGGCTCCAAAATGGCCACGCCACAAGGTTTTGTCCTGTCCTTTGGCCATCTTGCCCCTTCACCTTCCCCAGGTCGATCCGACCCGGGTCAGTCCTTATTTGGGCATGCATTTTCCTGTGAAGCGTCAAGCTTTCGCTGGCTTCTGCATGCCTTGTGTGCGCGCCCCCAGGATGTAGGCTGGAACGTCTGGTTCCAATACACATCCTGGGTGCCAGAGAGTCTGGAGTGCTGTGAATGCCTGGGACCACCATGGTCCATGATTGGTCCACGTATGGTATGCCTGTGTTAGCTCAGATCTCCCATTGGGTCCTCTTTGTTTTGGCACGAAGGAGATTCTGGATAAGAGAAGGCTACAAAACGCCCATACATGTCGATATTTAGAGTTCTCACTGAAAAAAGGATAGGATCCAAGTATCCTGAAACTAAGAAGCTGAGTCGAGGAACCGCTGGTGACCCGCTGGAAGGTTTGGCACCCTGAGCCCGCTGTCGTCCTGGTGGACCTTTCTGCATATGGTCGTCCTAGAAGGTCTGCGAAGACGCTTTGACCCATTAGACTATTGGGACCAACTATTCTCTGCACCTTAATCTTGACCTGCAAGTAAGCCTTTTCAGAAGTGTCCCTGGGCCAACCAGTGGACTAACCAGCTTGCACAACCGTTTTGCCCTGATACCGCTGCCGGTTCAAGGAGGCCCTTGAAACTTGGTACATCGCAAGCTCTGTGTTCACGGCACCCTCACACCGAATTTCCTACACTTGGCATTCCCAGGTCTGGAGAAAAGTGAGTATGCCCGAACCGGAGTATATGCGGTTAGCGTTTCGCCAAGCCGTGGTGACAAACTTTGCAAGTTCATTGCAGCTGTGGTCCTCTGTGCCCTGAAGCCTGCTACAGCGGAACTGGCCTGATCCATCCACCAGGAGCGGAGAAATCTCCACTGTCCCGTAGGGGAATCAATGATGTATCTTTGTTGCTGAAAGCCGCAGAGCCGTGAGATTGCCGCATTTGAACCGGCAACCGAAGTGGACTCGACTGCTCAAGTTTGGTCTGGAGTGTGCTGGGGGTCGGTGAGTAATTGCAACCCTAACCGGTGCCTCCTAGCGCATCCATCTATTTTTACGCACAAGTGGCCCCTGAGGGCCCCTCTCCTTTCCACTGCTAGTGCGAACTAGTGAACTATTCCCAACCCTTGGAATCGACTCTGCCCTCAAGTGGAGGCCCTCCTCGAATAATGGGAACCTATTCTGCATCACCTCACCTACCTTCCTGAGCTGCTACAGCCCCTACAAAATACCCTGCTTTACCAATTTGAACTACCGCGTGCGCCAGCTTCACAAGTACATTTGAGCATTAGGCTCCCCTCTTTTTAGGGATTGGACTGCCTTTCAGTTAGGATTGTGTTTGATGCAGAAGGGCCTAAAGACTATTTGCACTGCATGCTTCCTTCCCTGTTTAGGTTGTGGACCCATTTGGTGCATTCACCCTTAAGACCCCATTGGTCTTGTATATGTGTATAGATGGGATTGTGTTGGTTTAATAGTATTGCTGTTATTTTCTTACTGTGTGTTGAATTGCAAAGGCCTTGGAATAAATGTATTTGTATTTTTGTTACAAAGCACTCCCAGTCAGGTGTATATGTGTCCTTTACTCTGTGTGCACATTGAGGTCTTTCAATCACCTTCACCCCTCCTGAGACCTAGTCTTGACCGCCGCCATAGCTACCTTGATTGGTCTGGCTTGTCCAGAAGGTTACCCTGTTCCAAGAAAGTATGCTGGCCTTCTGAACTCCTGTCCACCAGGTCAGAGTTCAGAAATCCGTCTTAACAGGGTGGTCCTTAAGTAGTCCCTCCATAAGTGGTACACAAACTGGATAGTCCTTTTAGGCGGAGATGGTGGTAGGCAGTGTAGACTGCAGATGAAGGGCACTGGGTGTCTTTTTGGAGTGGGGAATGACTCCGCAGCGTTCAATCTTGGTGCTGTGAGTTATTTATAGACCAATTATTAGTTACTGAGTTTGCCTAGATTGGCGTTGATGTTTGGGACTGAGGAAAAGTCGTTTTGTTTTATTGCCAGAAAACTCCTTGCATTCCGTTATTTCATGGCGCACAAGCTGGTTTCTGATACTCTAAATCGGTTCGAATTGTTGGGCAGAGTTAAATGTCCTCATTACACAAGTGGTAGAGGAGGTAGTAGTTCCCTATGTATTCAGAATACCCATGAGTTGCTGTTCCTGACAATCAGTTGCTGTTATAAAAAATAACATTTGATGATGATCTACAGATTTTCTGGCCATCTATTACTATCTTCAATTTAGGGATCGAGTTATGAGATCGGGGGACTCTCACGCATCCATTTGTAAGTGAGGACCTAAGAAGTAAGCATTTCCTTATGTTCAATATGCAAATTTAATTCAGGTTGTCTTTCACAGTTGAAGAAAGTGCACATCATCATTTGTATAGCACCTTTCACCATTGTTATGGTCCCAACGTGCTTTTGGTTGAATGCCCTCCGGGCTATCTTTGTATGGGAAAAATGTTCAGATGAGTTTAGAATGCATTTTAGCCAAAGCGAAGTTGGGATGGGCTGGCCTAGTCCATACTAGCTACCCATATCGAGTTGGCAGGTGGATGGGTACTTTGAAGTTAACAAGAGTGCGAGGATTCATACGTGTCCAGTTCGCATTTTTGTCGTGGGGGATATCTCGCAAACACCTGCCATTCGAAATGCAGCTATTTCGTTGGAATGGAGTAGATCTCTGTGGGTGAGTGGCCTTGCCTTGGCCGATCTTTCATAAGCATGTAGTGTGATACGTACACCTCTGCTGTGGCTGGCTTCTTGGGTTCGTAGTTGTAGTATGGATTTTCTCACCTTTCTTCTGCTGGAGATTGTTGAAATACTCTTAACTTCATTCCGGTGAGTACATGGAATTTCCTTGCTGCCCTGGCCTGCTGAGGGTGATTGGCTAGCTCAAGAGGGCAAGTTTTGTAGGGTGAAAGGGCTAATAGCCATGTCTGCAGGGTCCTCTGGAATGTTAAGTGGTTCTCAATGCTAAGAATGTTAAGTGGCATTGAGTTCCAGATAGTGGGTGCTTGGATGTAGGAGGAGCCTCTTATCCTGGTTGATTTGAAGGAGGGGATATCCACAAGTGGTGCAGTGCCTGATCTCAGGCTTCTGTTAGGTTGGTAGCGGGTGGTTTTCTGTTGAAGGTATTCTGGGCCTGCCTTTTGGAGGGCACAGTAAGTGATGCACATGACTTTGAAGGCGGCCCGTCGTCCAACCGGAAGCTAGAACCATGTAGTAGGTTGGGTGAAAGCAGGCTCTTTCCACAGAGCATAATTTGTTTTTCCAAGGTTGAGGAGGGGATAGTTGGCCGTCATCCACTGGTCAGTGTCGGTGAGGCAAGATGCGAGGTCAGGGTGGTGGGTGGAGATGGACTTGGGAATCTTAAAAATTGTTTATCTGCGTGGTTGTAGCATGTGAGGTTATGTTACGGATAAGTGCAGGGAGAGGGCTCATGTAGAGTTTGAAGAGGAGGTGAAAGGCAGGCGCCTTGTACGACTGTTATTGATGCAGCGTGCAGATGAGGTGAAAGGAACAAAGAGATCCACCTTAGTGCTGTCTCTTATGATGAGGTAGTGGAGTCCGTCAATGAGGATGCTGTGGTTGATGGTGTCGGAGGCCGGCGAGAGGTCGGAGTATGAGTGCAACACAACCCCCCCAGTGTCTGCAGTTTTTTCCATATCGAAATAAGGGATTATTCAGTTCCATGAAGGGGTCTGAAGCTGAACTGTGTGGGGTCGGAAAGGTGATGGGCTTCCATGAAGGTGCAGAGCTGGTAGTAGGCCGTTCAGTCCAATAGTCTGGCTAAGAAATGGGAGAATAAGGTTGGCCTGTAGTTGGCGGGAAGGAGGTGGTCAAGTTAGGGTGTTTGAAGGAGGGGATTTGACGTGTGACCAGGCATAAAATGAGCAGTGTTGTGTAGCAATTTGATATGCAATTCTGTAGATTTGCGAATTAAATTGACGCTTGTGTTGCAAAGCTATTTGTGTTAACCTGTTCAATGAAAGCACCGTTCACCCTGCATTCCTCTCTTGCCTTCTGGGTTCTCTCCAATATCCTTTTCTCTGTTCACTGCAAGTTCAAAGTGGCTAGTAAAGTGCTGCAGTAATCTCTGCTCCACTCTTATGTGCCAAAGACTGTGGGAGTGCTAGGCAAGATTTGTATTAAGCAAACTGTATCCTCTCTGCCAAAGAACAGTATGTGTTAAAACATTTTTTAAATTTCTATTTAAACCAATCGTGCCTTTCCCTTTTCACAAAATTAGTTACTTAATGTATACTTAGATTACAATTGATCTATCCAATATATGGACAGGGAACATCAAATCACCAGTGGCACGACGCTTCAAAGAGGCACATCATATCTCACAGATGAGATTTCAAATTTTAGATCATATAGAGAAAAGAGGAGAAGCTAATTTGGACATCAACAAACATCTCAACCAAAAAGTAAAAATATTGGATCGGAAAACTCGATTCCCTACATCCAGGGGGTTTGAATGAGGAATGTAATTATGCATGCTTTCTCTGAACCAACATCTATTTCCAAGATTACCATTATAGTAGAGTACACATGGCTAATTATTATGGAGACTAAATAACGAGATCAATAGAAACATTTAAGTAGTAATGTCACCTCTCCCACACCATTTAACAAATTCTGAAAGCCTTAAAGACATCCTTTTGAGATACTGCCAGATACTCTATTTAAGGTTCCTCCAATCAGCGTTTTGTTTTTGTACTTTCATT
Organism: Ambystoma mexicanum; assembly: GCF_040938575.1. Lineage (NCBI taxonomy): Eukaryota > Metazoa > Chordata > Amphibia > Caudata > Ambystomatidae > Ambystoma > Ambystoma mexicanum. The sequence continues at coordinate 166,708,656 of NC_090939.1, forward strand.
TTTTTTTTTTACTTTCATTGATTCTAACACCTCAATCTCTGATCTATCCACCAGGCATACTGCATTAATTGTTCTATGTTAGATTTTTCACAAGCGGGCCACTCGCCCACCAGGTCTGAATTCTTTGTTTATATACATCATGTGAAGATTTCTGCATGAATACGAATGATATTATAGAAATTGATCAATCATAAATGGCCGCCGGCACGCGATCACGTCATTGCATTGATGCCGTCATCACGTTACCCATGCTGGCGCCATTTTTATTGAATAAAAACGAGTAGGGCACACAGCAATTCGCATATCTGCAAATCCGGTGCCCTGCAGGTGAAATGCTACATAACCGTAAATGATCCTCATTCCAATATCAGGGGACTACGACTCTGACACAGCTACCCTCAACGCCATATACCTCACCATCCACGCATGGATGATGCAGCATGGGCTATGCCTAAATGAGGACAATACCAAGCTGCTCATCTTAGCCTCACAACTCTGAATTACCAAACTAAATGAACTCTTCAGTCCTTCACCATTGATCGAACATCATTAAAGTTACTAAAGAGGTAAAAACACTTGGCTTTGACTTGGATTCCTCGCTCAATCTACATAAACAAGTTAATGCTACCAATTCGGCCACCTCATACACGTGTAAACACATCAGTGTGTGCAGAAAATTACTCACACCGGACAGCTGTTTCTCTCTAGCAAGAGCCTTAGACCTTACCCGACTCGATAACTGCTATGTCTTAAATGCTGGTACTACGATCCAGAATATCAGTAAGCTACAGGTCCTCCAAAACAATACCCTTAGAGCTGCACTCCACCTCCCCAGATTAGCACGCATCAGCCATTAGACATCAGCAGCACTGGCTGCCAGTTCACAAACGCATCATGTTGAAATCACTCACCCTAACCCACAAATGTCTTCACCAGATGGCCCCGTCCTACCTGGCTGATATCACCCTGACACAATGCTCTAGACCAACCAGAGCAGCCTATCGGCACCGCCTTGACATTCCTAGATACAAGCTCCAAAATGCAGGCGGTAGCTTCTTCCCCACAATCACAGGAAACTCTGGAACTCGCTGCCCCTCCCACTCAGTTCAAGAATCATTCTGGGCATTCCGGAAACGACTCAAAATGCACCTTTTCTCACAAAGCCTGAGCAAATCATTCACCGGCCATCACCCATCACGCCTTCCCTTAACTGCATTTACTGCATTCTGTGCATCATTTTTCTACCCGTAATGTCATTACCATGCCTATGTCTGTTGTATACCTGTTCTGTGTAACAACAACTAACTTCTCCTTTTTGGAAGAAAGCGCCCAGATGCCTTTTTTGGCTTGGCGCGCTATATAAGCTTCAAAATAAATAAATAAAAATAAATAAATGGACCCCTTGGTTAGATTAAATCAATCCCTCGCCGATATTAGGCAATCCGTTGTCTTTTCAAATAACACAACTTCTGAAAACAGCAATTATTTTAACATACAGTTACCTGACCTAGGATTTAAAGTGCTTATGAATCAAGAACTACCAAGGTATGATACTAGTCTGTATTCTATATTGAAGCAATGTATCTGCATGATAATATCCTAGGTGATCTGGAGGAACTGGATTATCATCAACCCACTGTTTTATTACAGAAACATTGAGGGTGCCAGATTGAAAGAGTCAAGCCTTTTTGCTATTAGCAAGGGAATATATAAGAAGCCTGGTAAATATAAATGTAAAATTCTGATGTAATTTAAAATGCAAAATAGTAAGATTAATACAGTGTTGCAGTATACATATTTTTGAACATGGTTTTCTGTTTTTTTCTATTTAGAAATAGTACATGGAGATGGTCATTAATGACCGAATGCATTGGATAGAATTTGCAAAGGTCCCTTCTTTTAAACTTTTTTCTTGGAATAAATATGACTTTGTAAGAAATCTTTGAAACAACTTTATGAATTATTTTCATATACCAGCAAGGATTAACATAACAAACTGGAGAACAAATTAGTGGATTTCCGCCCGGGTCCTTCCAGCTGGCTTGGCAAATTTGTGGTGAGAGATACCATTTTACAGAAAGTGCCATTTCACAGAAAGTGCATTTAAATCTGCTCTCATCGGTTGCCATGGGTTGAGTGCATTTCTCTTAGGTCGAGTATGTGAGTAGGTAAACCAAGTTACTTGACCTGCAGGTCCAGTGGAATTTTAAAGCATTTGCGAGATTGGCCTCGTCTCACTAATGTCTGTCTTCAGCAGGCACAACTGCTGTATTGTTGCTAATTTTATATCTAGCGTAAAGTAACTTCTGGTGGCTTTAAAAATATAAATACAACGTTGCTGATCAAATGGGTTTGTTTGCTAATAAAGAACATTTTAATTAGCAAACTCTGCTAATCAATCTTTGAAAGCTAATGTATGACTTGTGTTTTGAATGCTGCTGGGAAGATGCCTGAGGTGAGGGAGGAGTTGAGGGTGAATCTTGCGAAGCTGCCTGCACAGGTTGATGTGAAGATTTCTTTGAGGACAGACTGAGGGCATGGGTAATTTTGGGATCCCGATGGTCGGCTGTTGGCCAATACCTTTAAGGAATTTGGGTCTGGAGATGGGGAGGAGTAGGAGGAAGAAGAGGAAAGTGCAGGCCTGAGGGTTCATGCAGGGGTTGGGGGGAAAGGGTGCTGCTAGTTTTGTGCTGATGGAGCGGGATCTTTTTAGTGCCCTGCTAAAGTAATGGTCTGAGAGGGCGTCTTGAAATTATATTTTATTTATATCGCGCTCGTACACAAGTGTTGTCTTGGAGGGATTGGGAGAGTAGAGAGGTGCATGTGGGGGGCCATGAATTCTGCACAATGGTCTTGTGAATTTCTTTGCTACTATTTCGGGCGTTGGAGATTCTGATCCCATAAAAGGATGTTTTGTCCTTCTGGATTTGGGCTTTGTAGACATGGGTCTGAGGTATAGGCTTTTTTTGTTTTGGGCACATGGGTCAGCCCGCCATCTGCATTCCAAGGAATGGTTGTGTTTTAAGGGATTTGAGAATGGGGGTTGAACTCCCTGGGTGATTGGCCTAGACTTTTGGGGGTTGATCTTGAGGGGGTTAGTGGTTGACTGAACCTTTTAGTTTTAAGAATCACAATCAAAACGGGTGCTGCATAGCATTATGTCCATATGAGACATTTGAATGCTCTTTGATAGCCGAGTGTGGTCCTTTGATTACGTTTCTTGAATTAACTGCACGACCAGGGTTTAAAATCCTGGTTGTGAGCGGCACTTTCTTAAAATTACATACGGGGGTCCTGGGGTAGTTTGTTCCCCCTCTCTCATATGGGTTGACGTTGTCCACACGAGTTGTCCTTTGACTTATGACCTGCTTCAATTGTGCCTGCCATTCCTTGTGCCAGTGAATCCCTGTCCATCAACCTACAGTGCCCACCCATCAGTTTCTGTGCCACAAAGTCAGCCGATTATCTGTTACTGTGGCATACAATGTCCATTTCTGATGCATTTACTTGTTCTCTGCAGCGCATCACTATATGCCATTCAATACATTTCTACTGCATGAACTATGTTAGACAAGTGGACATGCATTGAATATATAATTGACGTATCTGTCAAATATGTAATTTGCATGCAACTGCATGCTATTCAGTATACATGTGCATGTTAAATATAGTGCTGCCTTAGACCTTGGAGTTGATGGACTCATTTATTGTAGCCCCTACTGCCCCAGGCCCCTCTTAGTATTACGACCCACAGAATGCGGGTGGGCCCCAGAGAAAATCGGTCCCGCTGTTAGTGACCCATCTCTTCTCCTGAACATTACACTGTATGGCTAGTATAATGTTTTATGTCTTTAAGCTAGTAGTCTCTGCTAGTAAATTGAACAGTTGCCTAAATTATAAATAGTATCCACATCATGCAATGTAATGCTATAATTTCATTTATGTTCAGACTAGTCGGAGAAGGAAATTTCATCCCACAGCGCTTCAAGGCCATTACAATGGCAGTGGGCACCATACAAACAAAATAACAGTGGTGCTGCTGCAGAATGCCAGACCATCAGTTATGACACTGCTGTCCATTACCCTGCATAGAATGCTTGCCCGCACACAGGGACGTGCCAGTTTTCTCATCATTTTCAGGGCCTATCCGTTTCTCCGCTTAAAGTGCCTGCCCGCTATATCAGTCCAATTGCCTGCATATCTTTTATGGTGCAATAGATTTTTTAAAAAGACATTCAACAAAATAAACTTTGATGGGTGGAAGGTTTTGAATAAATCCTAACCAGTCGCAGCTCTGGGCGACCCTCCAGACCATGGTTTTTCTGCCTGCAAAGCCATTACAGAAGGTCAACGACCATATGCAAATCGAGCTTGGTCCCACCTCAATAGGGGCAGTCCAGCCCGAACTGCTAGGTCACATCCCTTCTGCACAAGACCACAAGCATCCACAGACAGGTTTCGGCCTTGGGCGTCAAGCGCGGAGTCGAATGTTCAATATTTTTGCCTGCCCATCAATATTTTTGCATCGACTACCTACCCACCCATTCACTAATGTAAAACAAAATGTATTATCTGTAAGTCTGCAGATCTGTTAATGTGGTACACAATGCTTGATCATCAGTGTATGAGCTATGAAAGTCTCTTCTAAATAAATAGCACAGAAGGACCCGCCCATCAAAAACCGGTTTCTAAACAGTTGGGGTGAAGGGGTATATAAGTGGGGCTGGTCGTGATGACCGAAAGACTGAACTCTGCTCCTGGAGATGGAGACTCGAGAGATGGCCCAATGAGTAATGACATTTAACTTTCAAACACAGTTGAGGGCCCAGCAATTACAAATGTAAAGCATTTAATTGTTAGCAACATCATTTGTTTACATTTTTAGGCAATTTAAATACTGACGGGGTGTTGGCACTTGGATGGCAGGGGGGTGATGGGAAGGGTAGGGGGGTGCAGGAGATGTCTCCTTTTCACAGCAGTCCTTAAGTGTGTGGTTTTGGGCGTGAAAAAGTTTGCCCCACCCCACAATATGACACTATCCCAACATTTGAAGGGTTTGCCACTAAACGCTGCTGAAACTGTAGTCTTGCTGCTCTGCTGTTAACCATAATCTGCATTTATGGCGCAGGACAGACTGCAGGCAACGTCTTGGCTGATTTCTAGCCTCGAGTACAGCAGCAATAGGTAACTCGTGCACAACAGCCCTGTGCTATACCGCTGTTCCGACCCCCCACTCGCTCATAGTTTACTTAATGGTGCTGCTATTGTATGCTTCACACGCTGCAGAAAGGAGGTTTGTAGCTCCAGTGAATGGATACACTGCTCAATTGCAAGGCCTTTCACGGCCCTCGCCTCCCGCGCGCTGACAGCTCTCCGTGGAACAGCCCGTGTGAGCTTTCGCTCGCAGCCAGTTAGGCCTATTACGACTAAAGCCAGGTTAAAACCGTCAGTCTCACCAGGTCCTCGGGCCCTGGAGAAATGCCTATGCCCCAGAGGCAGCACGGGGTTGGAGGGGTGTAGGCAGCCCCGGTTACAAAGGGCCTCTCATAGAACGCGCCAAAACAGACAGGCGCGCCGGGCGAGCGCGGGAAGGCGGCCTTCTACGACGCCATTCAGGCCTGCTCAATGGGCCACTTCATGAACAGAGCAATTAGCCGGCCGGTGTGGGCCCTGTGTCTGACGGGTCACAAGGGGCTGAGGAGTACCAGTCAATCAAGCTGCCTCAGCAGAGGGATTCCATCGCAAAAAGGAGACCGTGCACAGTGAGGAGTTAGGCCGCACTATCGAAACGCCCTAGCTTTCCCTGGCCAGGGCATTCTAGTAGGAAACCAGGCCCACCATGTCTCAAAGCAGAAGTATTAACGAAATTAATCAATCGCATCACCGCAACGCGGTAATGTGACGTATGTAAATTCCCCCAGCCAATTACATTTTCATTCTTTGTATTTAACCAGTAGTTTCACGTTTACCCATTCACGACTTGCTTTAAATCTAAACGCAATTTTCATGATCCTAATAGTAAGCCCATATATAATGACAAATGTCACTTTCTGGGCTGCAATGTAGCCTCGAGGGAGACCTGAAGAGGGGTAGAGCTTGTGTTGCTCTTCCGAGATCACATACGTATATTTTTAGGTAGTCTAGGCAAATGAGTTCCAGTAGGATCAAATGGTAATTTTATTCCCCTGACTGCTTAGCATCCACCCCATCTTTGCTCTTAAACTACATTTTTTAAGTGTGCTAATACTGCTCATTCTTTTCTCATGCATGAAGTAATTGCTGTGGTTTTGCTGCTCTTTCGACATCCAACCTTGAATTGAAGAGTCTTGCCCGATGTGATGTTACCTGATTTATGAATAAGAACATGCACGGTCCTGGGGCTGCTATTCAAACCTATGTCGTGTTAGCGATCTAATTCTTTAGATCGTCTGTGTGACGTTTTCCTTTGGTAAGATGGCCTTGCACCTTTCACTAACTTGTGGAACGAGTGTCGGAGTCACCACTGAATGAAACTGGATTGGTAAGTTATGCGCAGGAGATTTGTTGTAAATCACTAAACTGGTGGGCCACTGCAAGCGATCGGCCATTCTATGCGCAGCACAGGGTGGGGCTGAAATAGGGTCAGCAACATTTGTGTTGCTTAATTTTTTTTGAGGCGAGCACCCATAACTCCATCCTAATAGTTGTTTAACTAGATTACCACAAAGGGTCCTGGGAGTATCTCTCTACCGGCCTATGTCCCGGGTTAGCGTCTCAACCAGAGTCCTTGGCTCGCCAGCCTTTCACAGAAGGGCAAGGTCTACTACATATCACTGTCCTGCCCAAGGGCAGTCCAGGACCGAAATGACAGGCAATTCTCTTCTGAACAAGAGTACCAACTGCAACCCTAGACACATGTTTCGGCCTGGTTGGGCCTCCTCAGTGAGGTGGAGCTGTGCCTCTCTAAGAACAGTGAGGAAGGGTTCCACATCTGGATTACCCTAGTAACTTAGGGTGAAAAGCCCAAGCTACTTAATATGCGCAAACAAGGCGGGGCGGGTACTGGGAGTATCTCTGTGCAGGCCTATGTCCTGGGTTAGAGTCTCAAACAGAGTCTTTAGCTCTATCCTTTCACAAGTTACTAGGGGAATTCAGGCGTGGACCCCTTGCTCACTATTCTTAGAGGCACAGCTCCACTCTATTGATGTCGAACCAGACCGAAACACGTGTCTGGGGTTGCTGTTGGTACTCTTGTTCAGGGGAGAATTGCTTAGCATTTCGGTGCTGGACTGCCCTAGAGCAGGACAAAGACTGATATATGTTTAAGATATTTATCCTCTGTGAAAGATAGTGGGCCAAAGACTCTGAGTAAGTCACTCATAACCGGTATTCGTGTCTGGCAGAGGGACTCCCAAGCCCTCCCACCCCCCTGTTTTTTGTTTAACTAGATTACCAATTTTTCTCACGGCTGTTGTTTTTAGGAGGGAGGTGTAGGAATTTTATTTCTTGGCAATTGGTACAAAAACTAGAACACCTGGATTTCTGTTACCAGCTTAATCGTTTTTACTGAATCATCATTTCTGTAATCGCCTCACCATGCTGCTTTGGTTTTTCGAGGAAACATGCAGCCTCATGCAGCAGATGCAGAGTCAACTTGCAAGTTGATTTGCCAAAGATGATAATTTCAGGAGCTCATTGGGCATAACTCCTAGACTAGTTCAAGGGGACGCGAGCTTGGTTTGTGGGGGGGTGCTGTAATGATTTCATCTTTATAATTTGTTTTAATTTGTTTAACAGAGAAACAACCCCTGACCCAACACCCTTCTCCCCAAAGACACCTATCTCAAAATTCTAGGACCAGAAACTGGCTATTTTTAATGTAATTTATTTTACATAAAACCATATTCAAAGGTCGTCCGATCTCCTAACTTTGCCGGGGAAGGTCACCTACAGTATTCCTTAAAAATACAGGCAGCTTGTCTACAGAAAAGAGCAACCTGCCTACTTTTATCTCGGTAATGTTTTATAATTACAAGGACACATGTGTATAAGAAAAATGGACTATCCTAAACACCATAGGTAATATTCTCCAATATGTACATTCAAATTATCACTGCTTGCCGGCATCACATTTCCAAGAAATCACAAAATATTCTCATCAGAAGTTTACACTGTTTCACTTTTCTCTGACACAATCAAAGTGTTGGCATCAGAGAAAAACATTTGATTCACAAAGAACTTTTGTATTCTGGTCTAAATGTACTCTAGGTGCAAGGTATTGTTGACATTTAGTTTGGACATGTAATATAAAGGTACAGGGAATGGTATGTTGGAAATGTGTTCTACAGACTTGCATTAAGAGTAAAGCTTTTCATTTTGGGGAGCACAATTCTAAGTCATTTTAAAGGTCACTAAAGCATGAGCATATACACTTGAGAGGGAAAAGGAATCCACTTCCTTTTAGTTATCATTAAGGGTCCACTTATGGAGGAATCCTTCCTTTTCTACACAACTTATTTTTTTTTATTTTATTTTTTTACAAAAACCACATTGGTTAATTAAATGTGCATTGTATTCTTGGCAATAAAGGGGAATAATAAACTAATCCTAACTGGTATATAGCTATATTCAGGATTTCCTTATATTTATAAACTATGCTTCTCCCAGGTGAAGTCTATGAATTGTTATAAATCTGTTAAACGTGTACACTGTGTCACAAATCCAGATATCAATTGTCCCTGTGGAAACTAGGGCATGGGGGTTGTGGGAGGGGAGTCAATTGAAGTACTTTCAGATAATGCCTTGCACAATCATACATTCGAAGGGATTGTGTCCTCCGACGTATTCCTTATCTTAGATATCTCTTTCCAGCTTTGCTGGCCTCGGATATCTCTTTCCAGCTTTGCTGGCCTCGGAAAATTTTTCTCTAGAGGGCGCTGTGCGTCGATGTCCGCCGAGTCGATGTCCCTTGACAGCCGCCTTATCGACGTCATCCTGCCTATAAAGGCCACGCGCAGCGTCCGTTGCTCAGTTCCGTTTTTCCGTGCTTACTCAGTGCCTCGGAATATCGTTGCTCAGTTTCGTAGAGAATTTATCCTATTTCCTCGAGATATTCGATCCATACTCGATGGCTTCCTCGTCGGAACCGACGACCCCTCGGTCCGGCTTCAAAAAATGCCGAGACTGTGAGGGTCAGTCAGCGACATCTTTTTCCCACAGAGTTTGTCTGTGGTGTTTGGGAGCTGAACACCATTGTTCGGAGTGCGAGGACTGTATGTCCATGACAGCTAAGGCCCTGAAGGAGCGTAGGGGGAAGCTGGAAAAAGGTAAGACTTCAAAAGCTTCTTCTTCCTCGACAAAGTCGAGACATTCGTCTCCTCGTCACCATTCGCGCTCCAGGTCTCGGAGTGGGTCCCATCACTCCTCGAGATCGAAGCACTCGAAGAGGAGACGTCGAAGATCCCCTTCTTCGTCCTCCTCTTCCTCTGTTTCTCCTAAGAGAATCCCTTGCCCCACGAAACATAGTTCCCGGGCTGAATGGGAGGAATTCCACAAAAATATGATGAGCGTCTTCGAGAAAGCGGCCTCGACCCCCTCGAAGACTGCCGTGAGCGATGCTCTGGTCGAAAAACTCGAAGGTCAAAAACGCTGCGAGTCGCAGTACCCAGTGAAGGAAGCTTCTCGAGCGCGTCACGAACCCTCGAGTAAAGCTATGACCTCGAAACCTTCTTCGAAGGGGCCGTCGACGCTGGTTCCGTCGACGCCGAGGTCGGTGTCTTCGACGCCGTTGTCGAAAGGACCTTCGACACACGGGTCTGTCGACTCGACGCCATCTTCGACACCGGCGTCGACGCCAAGGAAAGTCAGGTCCTCGATGGCGTCGAGATTGTCGACTTCCTCGAGCAGAATCCCAATTCTATCGAGGTCCTTGAGGCCTCCGCCTTTGTTTTCGACGCCACGCTCGAAGCCTTCGGCGTCGACGACATCGACGTTTTCGAGGCCGATTACAAGTTTGGCACCCTCTGCCTTGGAGATGGGTTTCACACCCTTTGAGTTCAGACCAATTGAGAACTATGCCCTCAATTATGGAAGAGGGAGAACTATCTGACCAAGAAGAGTCATTTGAGTTGCAGGGACCTGCAACCCCAGTTCAAGAGGAGTTATCCTCAGAAGAACGCAGGTTAAAGGAACTCCATGATTCCTTACATGAGGCAAGTGGGTTAGACACTTCCCCTGAGGTGGAGTTCGCTAGGCCAGACCCGGGAGAGCATGCCGAAACCCCCTATAGAGCCTTAATGGCCAGGATCACAGAATTTATGGGGTGGTCAACACCTTCACAGGCTTTCCAACAAGATGACCTCACGGATATTCTTGATAAAGGTCCACAGGAGGATCCTGTAGTGCCTTTTCATAAAGCTCTGCAAAGGAAAATCATGACGAACTGGGAAACCCCAGATGTCGTCCCGGCAGTACATAAACTGTCTACTAAATAGAGGGTATCTTCTGCTGGAGTTTTTGTCCAAACACCCATCCCCAGAAAGTCTGGTACAGGCAGCATCTTCTACTGACATCAAGACTGCTTACCCTACCGACCCACAGGACAGGGACGATAAGAAATATGATGCTATGGCAAAGAACGTTTTTTCGGCATATAGCATGGCGTTAAAATCTATTAATGCTACTTGCACCCTTGCTAGATTCAGCCATACGCTTTGGGAGTGTGCTTCTACAGCGGCTGACTGCATCCCGGAGGGAGAAGAAAGGGAGGCGTTCCTAAATATCATACAGGACGGTAAAGACGCTATGTGCGAATCCCTCCAGACGGGCATTGATTTGGCTGACGGTATCAGCAGAGCAATGGCGGCAAGTACAACAACCAGGAGATTCGCTTGGTTGAGAAAGTCTGATTTTGCCCCAGATGTGCAAGTCAGGCTCTTGAACATGCCATTCGATGGCTCTTCTTTGTTTGGGAAAAAGGCGGATGACAGTTTAGAAAAACTGCAAACATCAAAGGCAGCAGCAAAATCCCTAGGCGCTGCAATCCGTCAGACACCTTTTCGTTCCATAGGATCCTCTGCGAGAGGCAAGTCCTTTAGCTTCTACTCCGCATTCGGAAGAGGTAGAGGACGACCGGCTCAAAGGGGACAAAGAAGAACTACCCGAGGTGGACGGGGTAGATATTCAAAAGCCGCAGCAACAGCAGGTGCCTCTTTACCATCTGCATCAGCCGCCCCAAAACCACTCTGAGGACTTCCCTCACAAGACACCTGTAGGAGGCAGGTTAACTCAACATCTGGCGGAATGGCAGGCTATCACGTCAGATGCTTGGGCATTGGAAACAGTTGCCCAAGGTTACTGCCTGCCTCTCCTACGCATACCTCAGTCATCCACCGGGGATCAGCTCTCAAAAAGCTCCAGATCCGCTCCTCTTGCAGGAAATTTTGGACCTGCTAGAGAAAGGTGCCATAGAACCTGTACCTGTAGCGGAGAGGAACAAGGGCTGGTACTCCCCTTACTTTCTCATTCCAAAGGAAGACGGAGGACTGAGACCCATCTTGGACTTGGGAGAATTGAACAAATTCCTCAGGAAAGACAAATTCAAGATGGTAACTCTTTCTCAGATCCTTCAGGCCCTTCAGTTCCAGGACTGGTTGGTATCTTTGGACCTTCAGGACGCTTATTTCCATGTGCCTATCCATCTCAAACACAGGAAATACCTGAGGTTCGCAATTGGCAACTCTCATTATCAATTTCGAGTGCTGCCATTTGGGCTGACCTCCGCCCCGAGGGTCTTCACCAAGTTAATGTCGGTAGTGGCTGCAAGTCTAAGGAGGGAAGGGATTCACGTCTACCCCTACCTGGACGATTGGTTGATCAGGGCTGTATCTTCGGAACAAGCTCAGATCCAGCTAAATCACGTTTGCCACTCCCTTCACAGACTGGGCTTCTCCCTCAATTTAAAGTCACAAATGATACCATCGCAGAGACTCCAGTTCATCGGAGCGATCCTGGACACTTCCCTGGGAAAAGCCTCCTCACCAGAGGTGAGGGCTCAAGATATTCTACAGATGGTTACCAAGTTCCAACATGCCCAACGTCTCCCAGCCTTCGACTTTTTGAGGTTGCTAGGCCTCATGGCATCCTGCATTTTCCTAGTGCCAGAGGCTCGCCTGAGAATGGGATCCCTCCAGTGGGCACTGAGAACTCGGTGGTCACAATTCTCAGGAAGAATGACAGATCTTCTTCAGGTTCCCAACAGGGTGGCTCGAGACCTTCAGTGGTGGGCCTGTCAGGAGAACATTCTGAAAGGAGAACAGTTTTGGCAACCCTGGCCGGAGATAACGGTAGTCACGGATGCCTCCCTCACGGGGTGGGGAGCCCACGCCAACGACTTGACCATCAGCGGTTGTTGGTCTCCATCGGAGTCCAGACTACATATCAACCTGTTGGAGCTGAGGGCCATCAGACTTGCGCTGAAGGCGTTCCTGCCATCTGTACAAGGGAAGAATGTCCTGATAATGACGGACAACACAGTGGCCATGCATTACCTCAACAAAAGAGGAGGCGTAGGATCACTACCTCTGTGCAGAGAGGCGATGCAGCTCTGGTTTTGGGCTATCCAAGAATGAATCTCTATCGGCAGTTAACCTAGCCGGAGAGAAGAACTTGACAGCGGACGCTCTGAGCAGGCAGAGCACAGTCTCCCACGAGTGGGAACTAGCTCAGGAAGTCCTTCAAGTGATCTTCGCCCTTTGGGGAACCCTCAGGTGGATCTGTTCGCCACCAGGAAGTGCGATCTGTTCTGTTCAAGGGAATTTCCCCCGAGAGGAGCTCTGGGAGACGTGTTCATAGTGGACTGGGAGTTTCCACTTCTGTACGCGTTCCCACCGGTCCCTGTCATTCCTCAAATGATCAGGAGGTTGAGAAGATTCCGGAAAACCATGATCCTAATTGCCCCGGATTGGGCCAGGAGAACGTGGTACCCGGACCTTCTAGACTTGTCCATCTGCCCTCCAATTCGACTGCCACTCGGAGAGAATCTACTCTCACAGAAGGGAGGTCAGGTTCTCCATCCAGACATCCAAACCCTCAACCTTCACACTTGGCTTCTGAAAGGCTGAGGTACAAGGATTGGGACCTCCCTGATGATGTTATGGAGGTGTTGCTTTTGGCAAGGAGGCCAGCAACAAAGTCTTTATACCGCTGCCTTTGGAACAGATTTTGCAGCTGGTGTAGAGAAAAGAATATCGACCCCTTTTCATGTGGTACACCAATGGTTTTGTCCTTACTACTATATTTAGCGAATTCAGGCCTTCAAGTTGGCACCATTAAGGGTTATCTCGCAGCGCTATCTATCTTTAAGCGCACTGCGGAAGAACCATCCTATTTCAAATTACCCTTGGTAATATAGTTTCTAAAGGGGTTAACTAACGTTTATCCCCAAGACCATTCCAGGTTCCCCTATGGGATTTAAACTTAGTCCTAACTTTCCTGATGGGCACACCTTTCGAACCACTCCATTCTTGTTCGTTAAGATTTCTTACCCTTAAAAGTGTTTTATTAATAACACTTACATCTGCTAGAAGGGTGAGCGAGTTACAAGCTCTTTCTTGTAAACCCCCTCGTACAATCTTTCACAAAGAAAAAGTTGTTCTGCAAGTGAAGCCTAATTTCCTCCCAAAGGTGGTTTCTGAATTCCATATCACTCAGAAGATTACCCTCCCATCTTTCTATCCTCCTCCTCATCCGGGGAAAGAGGAAGAGAGGTTACACAGGCTGGACCCAAGAAGGGCTTTAAGTTTTTACATCAGTAGACTGGCTAGGATAAGACAAGCAGACCAGCTGTTTGTAGGCTACGCAGGTCTCAAGCTGGGGTTACCGATAACTAAGCAGACCATTTCCAGATGGATCATTCTAGCCATTTTGGAATGTTATAAACTGGCAGGAAAAGAGCCCCCTCAAAATCTTAGGGCTCATTCGACCAGAGGTATCGCAGCTTCATCGTCCCTCAAAAGAGGAGTGCCGGTTAGAGACATATGTGCGGCTGCCACATGGTCGTCCGTCCATACCTTTACACGGTTTTACAACTTGGATTCCTCCTCCAGTCAAGAGACTAGATTTGGAAGGGCAGTATTGCACTCTATTCATCAATAAAAGGAAGCATGAAGTCAGTACTCCCACCTCCAATAACAGAATACTGCTATGGGAGCCTATCTAAGATAAGGAATACGTCGGAGGACACAATCCCTTCGAAGAACAAGTTACTTCTTACCTTGTAACGTTCATTCGATGGGATGTTCCTCCCACGTATTCCTTATCGACCCTCCCATCCATCCCCGCAGTACTACTTCCCTTGTTGTTGCAGCTTACGCTCCTTCAGGGTGATTAGTCTAGTCCAGAAAGAATCCTTGTGGGCTACAAAACGGAACTGAGCAACGGACGCTGCGCACGGCCTTTATAGGCAGGATGACGTCGGCGACGATACGGTGGCTGTCGAGGGACATCGACTCGGCGGGCATCGACGCGCAGCGCCCTCTAGAGAAAAATTTTCCGAGGCCAGCAAAGCTGGAAAGAGATATCTAAGATAAGGAATACGTCGGAGGAAAATCCCATCGAAAGAACGTTACAAGGTAAGAAGTAACTTGTTCTTCTGGGGCATACAGTTTGATGTGTGCTTCTGCAAAGTTTCTTGCTCCCTAGTCAGTGGCCTAGCTTGTAAAACAGCTCCAACATATTCCACAGCTTTGACATGTAATGTCCACAGCTGTGCACTTCGGAAACTTTTTCGGCAGAGGGCGTCCCACGTCGATGGCGTCCGGTCGGTGTCCCTCGAAGGGCTCCGTCGACTTGGTCGGCCCTTGTCTGTCTGACTTGGATGTCGAGGCTTTGCCTTCTTATCAGCCATCGGCACCGTTGTCGACGCCCTCAGCGACAAACCCTTCGACGCCTTCAGAGATTTTTGCCTGAAATTTACCATTGCAGTTCCCTGATCTGGTGGATCCTCCAAGGAAGGCTACTGCTAAGTCTGTGAGGGCAGTGGTGGACTCCAGGCCTTAATCTGTCCCCAGGCCAGGTTTTCACCTCCCTTTGGATGACAATTTCTGTAGAAAGATGATCTTGCGGACATCTTAGACCAAGGACAATCCTCTGACCCAGTGTTAGCTTTTCATCTCACTTTACAGGAAACGGTGGAGGCTGCTTGGCAGTCACCGGAATCTCTTCCGGCTGTTAATAAGTCATCGACTAAGAAGTACCGCCCTTCCGTTGGCGACCCCCATCTATTTATCCACTCGCCCCACTCCCGAGAGTTTGGTGGTTCAGGCGGCTATGGCCACCTCGAGGCAGGCGGCGTACCCCAGCATCCCTCCCGATGGCGACGACAGACGGGCTCGCAAGGTATTTTCTGCGGGGAGTATGGCATTGAAATCAGCCAAATTCACTTGTGCCTTAGCAAGGTTTTCACACTCTCTGTGGAACTGTTTCTTTAGCGGCTGAGCATATTCCCGAGGGGTAAGAAAGGGATGGGTTCCTTGCTCTCGTGCAAGATGGCAAGCATGCCATGTGCAAATCCCTTCAGTCTGGTTTGGATACGGCCTACGGTGTTAGCCGGTCCATGGCTGCGAGTACCGTTATATGCAGGTTTGCGTGGTTGCGGAAGTCTGGTTTTGCCCTGGATGTGCAAGCCCGTCTTTTGAACATGCCCTTTGATGACCCAGATTTGTTTGGCAACAAGGCTGTCGAGAGGTTGCAGACCTCGAAAGCTGCAGCAAAATCTTTAAGCGCAGCTGTGCGTCAACCTCTGCCTTTTCGTCCTAGGGGACAGCAGTGGAGGGGGGGGGTTCTTTTCGTTACTACTCCTCCTCTGGTAGAACGAGAGGGGCCGCCATTCAAAGGGGTCAGCGAAAAAGTACCCATGGTGGTCTGGGAAATAGAGGTGCCAAAGTCGCTCAGGCAGCTGCCTCTTTGCGCTGCCTCTTTGCCTTCAGGCACTGCAGCAGCCGCTCCAAAACAGTCACGAGGCCATGTCCCATGGTTCGGCCCACGGCTGCTGCCTTTCCTTCCTAAAGCGGCTCCACGACAAGCCACCGGGGAAACTCTTTGAAGCTTCCAGATCCGCTCCTTGTGCAGGAAATATTGAACCTGCTGGAGAAAGGCGCTATAGAACTGGTGCCTGTAGCCGAGAGGAACAAGGGTTGCTATTCCCCTTATTTTTTGATCACAAAGAAAGACTGGGGATTGAGACCATCCTGGATTTGCGTTGGTTGAACAAACTTCTCAGGAAGGACAAGTTAAAGATGGTTACTCTTTCTCAAGTCCTCCAGGCCCTTCAACTTCCAGATTGGTTGGTGTCTCTGGACCTACAGGATGCTTATTTTCATGTGCCAATTCATCCGAAGCACAAAGTACCTGAGATTTGCGGCTGGTGACTCTCACTTGCAGTTTCGGGTCCTGCCATTCGGTTTGACTTCCGCCTCAATGGTCTTCACCAAGCTAATGTTGGTGTTTGCATCGTATCTCAGACGAGGGTGTGGGGGGGATTCACCTCTACCCCTACCTGGATCACTGGCTGATCCAAGCACGCTCTCCCGAGCAAGCATTGGCTCACTTGCCGCTCCCTCCACAGGCTGGGCTTCTCCCTAAATTTCAAGAAGTCTCATCTTACACCTTCCCAACAGCTCCAGTACACAGAGGCTGTGTTGGACATGTCCTTGAAAGTGCTCGCCTCCCAAGGTGAGGGCTCATCACATTGTGCAGATGGTGGACAAGTTTCAACATGCCCAGCGTCTCCCGGCTTACGAATTCTTAAGGTTGCTCGGCCTCATGGCATCCTTCATTTTTCTGGTGCCAGAGGCCAGACTGAGGATGAGATCCCTGCAATGGGTCCTCAAGATGCAGTGGTCTCAGTTCTCAGGCAAGATGTCGGATCCCGTTCAGATTCCTCTCCATCTCCCAGGATCTTCTGTGGTCGGCCAACTAAGGGAACCTGATGAAGGGGGAGCCGTTTTGGCAACCATGTCCGGAGGTGACTGTAGTGACGGATGCTTCCCTCACAGGATGGGGCGCTCATGCCAACGCCTTGACCACCAGCAGTTGTTGGTCTCCGTCAGAGTCCAAACTCCACATCAACCTGTTGGAGCTGAGGGCCGTCAGGCTAGCCCTGAAGGCTTTTCTGCCATCTTTGCGGGGGAAGTGTGTCCTGATCATGACAGACCACACAGTAGCCATGCATTACCTCAACAAAAAAAGGGTGGGGTAGGGTCACTCCCGTTGTGCAGAGGGGCAATGCAGCTCTGGTTCTGGGCCATCCAGCAGGGCATTTCGATCTCGGCAGTTCATCTAGCCGTAGACGACGGACGCTTTGAGCAGGCAGAGCACAGTCTCTCACGAGTAGGAGTTGGCTCAGGAGATCTTCACCCTTTGGGGAACCCCACAAGTGGATCTCTTCACCACCAGTGCCAACCGGAAGTGCGAGAGATTCTGGTCAAGGGAATTTCCTCTGAGACGAGCCTTAGGAGAGAAACGTTTGTGGTGGATTGGTCATTCCCACTGCTGTACGCGTTTCCTCCAGTCTGTCATTCCTCAAGTGCTACAGAGGTTCGGGTCCCACATGATCCTCATTGCTCCAGATTGGGCCAGGAGAGCGTGGTACCTGGACCTTCTCGAAATTTCCATCTGCCCTTAACTCTGTCTTCCCTACCGAGGAGATCTGCTCTCGCGAGAGCGGGCGGGGGCGTAGGTCTGGTTCTCCACCCAGAGGTCAGGACTCAACCGTCACGCTTGGTATCTGAAAGGTTGAGATATAAGGATTGGGACCTCCAGGATGATGTGATGGAGGTGTTGCTTTCGGCCAGAAGGCCAGCAACAAAATTCCTGTACCATTTGGTGTAAGTTTTGTGACTGGTGCAGAGGACAAAATGTTGATTCTTTTCAGTGTTACATTCCTATGGTTTTGTCTTTATTACTTTCTTTGGGCCACAGGGGCCTTCGTGTTGGTACCATTAAAGGTTAGCTGGCGGCATTGTCTATATTTAAGCGCTCGTCTGAAGAAGGCTCTTACTTTAAGATCCCTTTGATTTCTCAATTTCTTAAAGGACTGACTAATGTATTCCCACTGTCGCCTTTCCAGGTGCCTGTTTGGGATTTGAACTTGGTTTTGAAAAGTTTCATGGGTGCTCCGTTTGAACCTTTGCACTCTTGTCCTTTTGAGATTGTTGTCTTTCAAGACAGTGTTCTTGGTTGCAGGCACTTTCATCTAAGCCACCCTTTACTGTGTTCCATAAGGACAGGGTGGCACTACGGGTACCTCCTTCCTATCTAAGGTAGTGTCTGAATTTCATTTGAGTCAGAGTGGTTCTTCCTTCTTTCTATCCTCCATCTCATCCTGGTAAGGAAGAGGAGCGACTATATAGGTTGGATCCTAAGAGAGCTCTGAGCTTTTATATTTCTAGGATGTCCAGGGTCAGAGTGGATGATCAACTCTGAGGGATATTCTGGACACTGTTTTGGCCAGGCTGTTACCAAACAGACCTTGTCCAGGTGGATTATCCTCACCATTACTGAGTGTTACCGATTGGCGGGTAAGGACCCTCCTGAAGGGTTGCGTGCTTATTCCACTAGGGGTGTGGCTACTTCCACCGCCCTCCAGTGGGGAGTTCCTATTAGGAATATTTGTGAAGCAGCCACATGGGCTTCTATCCACACTTTTTGTGAAACATTACTCCCTGGATACGATCCATGGTCAAGATATGGCCTTTTGTAAGGCGGTTCTTTATTTCGCCATCTGATTGGGTACTCTAAATTCTTTTCCCTCATCCATGGTACTGCTTTGGGAGGCTGTCAAAGATGTGGAATAAGTCGGAGGACACAATCCATTCGAAGAACAAGTTACTTACCAACTGGTAACGTTCTTTCAACTGGATGTTCCTCCAACGTATTCCACATCGTCCTCCCGACCTGCCCCTCACCTAGAATTTCCTATGTGATAGCCTTGCGGAAACGTAAGCTGCAATGTGCAGTCCAGCAGGCATTGGATTGGTGCCACGCTTTCTGGGGGAAAAAACATAAACTGATGCTACGGGCGCCGTGCGTCCTATTTATAAAATCCGGTGACGTCGCCCCCGACGGAGGTCTTCGAGGGACATCGACCCGACGTCATCGACGCAGGATGCCTGCTGCTGAAAGTTACCGAAGTGCACAGCTGTGGACATTACATGTCAAAGATGTGGAATTCGTTGGAGGAACATCCAGTCGAAAGAACGTTACCAGTTGGTAAGTAACTTGTTCTTCTATCTGTGGTTTAGTTCTTGGGACATACATCTCAATGCACAAGGGTTATTTAACTTCAAAGTAGAAAGTGCTATGAGAACACCATATTACTGCGCCAGAAAAAAATAGAGCTAAATCCAAAAAGTTTGGTGATAGGTGAGTTTAATTAATTTGCCCTTTAAAATGACACGTGTTTCGGCAAGGTGCCTTTCTCAAATCAGGGCATATCTTGGTGCAACAAACCATAAATGAAAGCACTTAGTGTACAATCAATTCAGCATAACCAATGGAACGTCATTAAAGAAGTGTGCAAAAGGATTGTTTGTTTTTGGAACCATAAAATGAAAAAGAAAAAAACAGTAATCAACATATTACCCATATATATTACCCATATATATTCCAATTTTTGTGTGTACGGTAAGCAGAGAAAAGGCGAAGGGTGGGGGATAAGGGAAGGATAATTAGGTACAGAGAACAAAATTGCAAACAAAATAAAGGTTAGTACATGGCAATATTAGACACCAATATTGAACTGATTGCACGGTGAGGTAAAAGTGTTATTTCTTACCCAATGCTGTTTCTTTTGACCGTTAGGAAAGTTTGGATGTAAGTATTTACTGGGATAAATCCCAACTGTGAGGTAGACGGGAGGGGGAGAGAGGAGACACAAAACGGAAGTTTTCAGTCATTAAATATCCATAGTTGCCCTTGTTCTACTATTTACAAGAGTTGTGACCTAGCGTATCTGGCCTTGGTTGTGTCATAATACTGTGATTAAGATGACTAGAGCCTGATTATCCTCGTGTCACTTTAAGTTCTAAGTGACTGACAATGTGGGCGCTGCCCGCGACTGTCTATTTATAAAAATAACAATGAAGGTCAGTTTCCTTGCTGTGGGAGACCCGCTAGTAATGTGCATGCTCAATGTTGCTCATGATCTTGAAATGTCATTGGTTAGTAACTGAACCTGACTTGAGCTGGGATTGCAAGATTGCCTGCGCTCGTGCATAAACAATTTTTTAATGTAAAAAAGTGCTGTGAATGGCTGGTGCGCTAACATCTGTCCCTTACATGCGTCCGTGTAGGTTTAAGTCGCATCTACACGCGGTTGGTTCTGAAGGTGGGTGGGCTGTCAGAGCCCCCAAGGGTTTACCTGAAAATAACGTTCCCGCGTCAGAGTTTAATGGTGGTGGGCCCACTGTTTGCTACACTGGTGAAGAGGTTGTCATAGGAACCTAGTCCCTTGTTTGTGTCGGGGATAGCTGTCTGCGTTTGTCGGCCATATTGGAAGGTGCTGAAAGGTTGTATCTACAACGGAAACGAAAATGTGGTCCACATTAAGTCAAGTTCCTGGTGTTGAATTGTCACCAATCATACTTGTAAACTATGATTGTATGTTGCTTGCACAGTGATTGTTAAAAAATGAAATTCAAAATGATGCTCTGAGTCCATTAGTATTCGTAAATCAACGTCCTAAAAAAGGTCTACTAAATGTCTACAAGTCATTGATGTTGCGGGCCATTGTCAAGTAAAAAGCACACGGTTCACTGGAAACTTTTAATCTCATGAATGTGTCTCATGTTTGCGCATGACTGCATAGCGGTTTACAAATTAATGTCTTCTAGGAAACTTATAATTCTTTGTGAGCAAAAGGTCAAGAAGTGTGCGTCTGGTTGCATTTAAGATTGTCTAATGGGAGAATCTAGTGGAAAGGGCACATGATGACCTTGTGTGGTTCCGTGGTGGTGTCTTCTGGGAACCGTAGTTTTCTGTAGATAAAACATTATTGCCTAATAAGGTCTGATGAGAAAATCTAATATAAAGGGCACATGGTGTACTTAGTGTTTCCATGTTAACTACTAGGGGGGGCCATATCATTGGTGCAGTTGTTGTACATGTACATGTACATGTACATGTACATAGTCCTGTGCTAATTCCTGGCTACGTCCTTTATATGGGAACAAAGTGTTAACTTGCTTTGTTTTGTCATTTTAAGGACAGGACGGGAAGGATCATGATTCACTCTGTCAAGTGAGCTTGTTTCCCGGTCTGTCCTCTGCTTTCAAAATTCCTCTAGGGCAATCTGATTCGGTCTTGGGCAAAGCTGCTTCTTCAGGCTATTTCAGGAAAAGGCCGCCACAAAGGGGATTTCCATCAGATCCATCCAGCTGGAACCTCAAGCTGCGATTGGAACTAGATTTCCTGCGTGTTTCGCCTTAAATACTTGATAAACTCCACCCATGCAGCATTTTCTCATTGGACGGGGCCTGTGATGGGTTCTCCTCAGATACACACTGCCAATTATACTTCCATTTGTTGTGATTGGTCCAGTGTATTTTGCCATGTGACGAGAGGTTTTTCCTCTCCCCCCCCCCCCCCCCCACCCCACCCCACATCCAAAACTATGATCAAATTGGACTTAAATGTATTTTTAACTTCATTTCTGTTACGGACCTATACCATTGAGGCCTTTACATTTGGAATAGCAAGTCTGACATGATTACTTTTCCATTTTCCGGCTCCAACTCTGGAACCTTCTTCCACATTTACTTAAAATCCAATCTCTCTTCAAAATGCAGTCAAGGTTCATTTTACCCAATGCAAAGATCAAGTGCCTCGTAGCAAATGCACTCACGGTCCTACTTGCAGAGAGATGCACCTGCTATAGTGAAAGAGGCAAGGAATGCTGGCTTTTCAGGAGAACATTTCATGAGCTGTTGGTAAATGCAAGAGCAGCATGGCCACTTTGAGGCGGCTAGTAACATTTCCAGTTCACTGGCTTCTAAAAGGAGCAGCCTTTTTCAAATGTATTTCAAAAAGAGGAAACGGACATGAAGAGCAAAGGTGTAAAAACAAATTGCTCCCATCACTGATGTATTTTTTGAATATGCAAATACAACATCCTGGTTATGACCCTGTCGAGCAGGCCAAGGACCACTCTTAAACTGGCGCAGTAGTCCTACCAAGTTATCGCCAGAACCAGGCCTAGCCCAAAATGGGTGTGGGTTAGTTGAGGGACCTTTTCCCCCCAGGAGTATGTTTGGAGCCTTTCCGCCCATTGGTGCCTCTTTCTTGGACCCAATGCCTAGCAACCTCTGTCATTGCCAGGTCGGCTTAATCTTTCAGGTACTTCCCTCAGAGGCTTGGCGACTAGAACAATCTGGTACCTCATCCTGGGAGAGGATAGAGCCTTGGGGAACACCACAAGTGGAGAGAGGTGGGGGAGGAGAAACCACCTAGTATAACCTGGGAGGGACGGTCCGTGATGGTCAGCCAGTCTCGTGCCCGCTCTGAGATACCCAGGGTATCGTGGAGCCGCTTTGCGGGAGTGGTTGACCATATCGAAAGCAGAGGAGAGGTCGAGTAGAATGAGAACAGCAGGTGCGTTCCAGTCAAGAGATTCGAGCAGTGCTTCATGGTGTTCAGGAGAGCAGTTTCCGTGCCTCTGGATGATCGGAATACAGATTTGATTGTTGTGTAGGCAACCAACAAGCTCAGTATACTTGGTTAGTTGGGGCAAGACCAACTTCTCCAGAAGTTTTCCAAGGAAGGGAGTGATTGTGATGGGGCGGTAGTTAGCCGGACACGAGGAGTCGGAAGGCTTTTTCAGGAGGGGTGGGGGGTACACAAGAGTGCTTGAGGGGAGAGGTGAAAGACACAAGAAAATGATTACAGAAATCGGTGAGTGCAGGGTCAAGGGCGCCAATGTTGTCCTTAATAGTTCTGGAAGAACAAGGGGAGAAATGTTTGGAGGAGACCTTCATAGAGCGGACAACTCTAGTGACCTCTAGCGATGTGAGAGGAGGAGAGAGGGAAGATGAGCGGCAAGGTGTGGCCGGGAGAGTAGAGGAGGAAAGGTAAGATGAAAGAGTACTCGTGATGTCCTGAGTTTTTGCAGTGTCGTGGGATCGTCCGATCACGTAGTGATAGCAGTTTCTTCCTGTGCTATTATGTGCACTGCTGGTCCAAACATATTCATGAAGCTGTGTGAGTGAAGGCAGGGGCACATGGTCATGTGTATCTGTTTCCCATTTTTCGTTGGGAGTATTTTTACTCCCGATTTGTATTTTGTTTGAGTATTTGCCTATTGTTACTGAGTAAAAGTGACCATACACCCCTTATCTGTGAGGATGGGATGAGAGGATAGGTTCAGACCATGAGGAACTGGTATCTGTGTATTTTTAAATGTGGGAGTTGGTACAGTAGGCCCTGTGCTTGTAACTGTATGGGTAAGACTCAGTGCCTCGGGAGTCCTGTTATGTTGGGTTTTGGTTGTGCACACTGGTTAGATTGTGTCGATAAGGGATCCAGAGTTGTTGTTGGTTGCTCGGATGAAGCGCTCTGGCATGCCGGGTGGAGTAAAGACGTGTCTGGCAGGACCGCCCCCTTGTGCCACTAAGGCGCACAAAAGAAAGGAGGTCACTTTAAATGCAAGGCGCCAGACAAAAGTGTGCCACGCTGGGGTTACACCGGCAGTCCCATGTAGTGGATGGGGCGCGTTGGGGCATGGGTGCTGCCAATGAACGAACATTAGGCTCAGACCAGTAAGGTGGTGAACTCGGCAGTCCCACGTGATGGGTGGGGCTGCCAGAAATGATTCATGTGCCAGTCCCACAGGGGTATGGGGTGCAGATTAGTACAGGGCTATGCAGCGGTGAGGCAGGGTTCTGCATGGTGAAAGGGGACACAGCCTGTGAGGACCAGTACCTGCAGGTAGGCCAGCCCCGGGGAGTCGGTAGATGGGGGTGGGGGGTCGGGTGGAGGTGAGGGAGGGTCAGGCCCTGCCACGTCGCATCAAACCACACCAACAATGAAGGTACTGGCATGTTCCCCAGGGATTGTCTGACTGGGTTTGTCTGGCTGCAGCATCCATACCCATGTAAATGTCAGTACGGGTTTGTGTACTGTATTTATGCATGTCTGTCTAGGTTTATATTTAGTTACTGATGTTTGTCGAGTTGATTATAGGTTTAGATATAAAGGTAGGGGTTAGACGATGATGGGTGTAAGGAAGTACCCGGGGTGAGAGGGGGTGAAGTGGTGGGCCTGTCAAAGGTCACATGGGGGATTTCACCACCCACTGGGGCCATTTCTGGCCCTCCTCCATAGTGGGTGGGGGGTGTGTAGAGGTCTCATCCCTCAGTTTCACTTTATGGTACTACCTTTGACGTCTTTCAGTGAAGTTAGTCTAGCAGAGCAGAATCCCAGGGAGAGTGTCGTGCCAGGGTAGAGCAGGGGGAAGGAATGGGAGGTCCACATACTTTTTTTTATTTAATATCGTTATGATAAATATGTTTCTGTTTGAATAAAAGGGGATCTCTAGGAATCCCAAAAAACACCTTTTGTCTATTGCATCATACAGGGTAGTGTAGCATCGTACGTAATCGACGATGCTGGAGCAGCAAGGCACGCGGCGGTAGACTCGTGAATGGAATGCAAGGAAGGAGGCCGGCACGAGCCAAGACGGTTGGAGAGCAGAGATCGTAGTGAAGACGGGAAGATTGCGATGCTCATGTCCCCTTTCACCCACATTAATATATTAAATAACTCTAAGTTATAGTGAAATAGTTCCCTGTTAAACTGAATGTTAACTGTCAAATAAACTCGTAATTCCAGTTACCAGTCTCCGCCCCTGCTTCAGGTAGACACTCTGGGAATATCCCATCTCCTTTTGCATTTTTTCATTGCAGTTTCCTGGTTTGGGGTGGTTGCAATGGGCTCCATCCTGGGCCTGGGGTACAGGGATGTGTAAGTCCTTACCTGGTCAGGGCCTGAAAACAAAGGGGCTACATTTGTAGTTGTTCCTTTTCCATTGTAAAATACAAGTCCTGGAATACAAATTAAAAAACTGGACTAAAGAGTGATCAAGCTAGAGCTCAAACATGGTAAACCAAGCACATGCTTTTTGAAATTGTGTGCCATTATTATTTCTCATTTATTTTAAAATAAATGGAGATACCGGACAATGAACGTGACCAATTTAAAACAAATAAAAATGAATGGTTAATCTGACATTAGTTTGGAATTCAATATGCCGTATTCAAGGTTTAATTATTCGTTATTAATAACATTTGCGTATGTACCAGTTGTACAGTCTTCTGATAAAATGTGACAAATTAAGGTTCTAATGAATTTAAAAACCACTCAATGTTAAAGAAATTGCAATCGTTTTTGTAACATGAAGTTACCAGAAACCTTTCTAATTCCTGATGGAAAACCATTAAAAGGGGGCAAATTGCAGTCACATGGTTCGAAAACAAACCTTATTACAAAAAGAAGTATCTATCAGAGCACACCTAATTACTCAAAAACTAAATAGCTATTTAGAGAAATTTTATTACAATTCTGGGTGCTGGGGAGGAATACACGCCCTGACACTGGAGCATGTGTTAAACATAAAACAAAAAGTGTCTTAACTTAAAGACACTCCCGTCCCCTGCACACCTTACAAGCTGAAATAAATCAGTCAAATTTCATAACATTTGCACTTTTATATATAGAAAGAATTGTCAATTTAGAACATAGGTAACAAAATATCTTCATAAAAGTACAGAAAAAAGGTATCAACTGACTTCCAATATGGCCAGCATGAAAAACAAATCAAACCAGACAAAAAAATAAGCTCCCAATTTTGAACTGCAGCTTCAAGCTCTACGCGTTTCGGGGACTATCCCCTTCTTCAGGAGCAAAAATATCTGCAAGTATAGATATATATACAATTAGAGGACATCTCACATAACATTAAAAGTTTGGACAAACTAAACACATTAAATAAAGAGAATACATTAAATTATGTACACATAAATCCAACCACAATTCTACGTAACATACACAAGTGGTTGTATATTCACAGTGGTACAACTGGTATGGCTCCAAATGTAAATCTCAAAATGCATTAAAACCTAGAACACTTATACGTATGTACCTCACAGTGGGAATGTTGTCAAAGAAAATAGAGTCTCTGTCTGTGCATCTGTCTGTGCATCTGTCTGTGCACGACGTACACAGAACCAGGGTCCCTGCGAATACTCCTGCCGTCCTCAACAAGTGAAATGTGATTGCCGAACTCTGGAATACCAAAGCATATCTATCAGCTCCAATTACACGTAGTTAAATCACAAAACCTTAATGACTAAACAATTAGTTCAAAAAACACCTATTACTCATTGGCAACTAATCTGTGCAGCTCAACGATCACCAAAATCCACAACCTTGTGCCACCACCTCATCTTTGTGCCAACACATCAACTTAACACAGAAAGTTAAAAAGCCCAAATCCTCAAAGAAAACCCAAAATTTAAATTGTGCAACTCTTCCAACATATATTATTTACCTAAGGCAAATCAATAGCCAATCCAATCCAAATTCAGGACTTCCAGTACCCCGCATCCAATGTAAAGCATCCTGCTGATTATAGAAATGTATAATGCAACTAAAAAACAAACACAAAATATACCATTTACAAACTAACACCACCTTTCCAATAGAAACATAAATAAATATAAACACATCCACACAGCTTAAACTTACTTCCAGAAGCGCACCTCTTCACCTCAGATTCAACGGCTCCTCTCCAATTCACACGTAACAGATCCCAACCCACAACACACTTCCTGGCTCATTTTATACTGTTTCCTGGTAGTCACATGATAAAGTCACGTGACCCGCCAGCACTGAATACTAAAAGAATGCACAAAGCTCCCTGCCAAATACACAGGTAATGCTAACTTAGCACACAGGTACTGAGTGAGTAAATCAAACAAAATAAAAAAGACACCAAAGATGAATGTGTGTGTATTTAAAAAGGAGATAGACATAGAAGAAAGACTGCATTTTTGAAAAAATTAAAAAAATAATAAATAAGTGCCTTAAAACTATTGCTGTCCATCAACCATACTTAACTACGCGGCAAATTCAGAAATAACCAAGTAAACTAGTTATGTACTCATTACACAAACCCAATAACTACTCTTCCATACACCTCTAATGGAACAACCAGTATGGAACGCCCGGAAAACACAAATCACTCCACTGATTATTAACAATTTCTAACTGAACGTCCAAAAAGTGTACCAGAGAGAGATGTTTTTGGATTGACCTCTTGGGGACTTTATCTCCAAGAGGGCTCAATGAAGAGTTCTCTTTGAATTGTTTTGTGTAGGTGTCGAGGTATGGTTGGTGAATGGTTTAAGTCGTTCATAATGCATAAATTTATATGTGTTTGAGGTCACATGGAGTGATTTGTGTTTTCCGGGCGTTACATACTGGTTGTTCCATAGAGGTGCATGGAAGAGTAGTTATTGGGTTTGTGTAATGAGTACATAACTAGTTTACTTGGTTATTTCTGAATTTGCCGCGTAGTTGGGTATGGTTGATGGACAGCAATAGTTTTAAGGCACTTATTTATTATTTTTTTAATTTTTTCAAAAATGCAGTCTTTCTTCTATGTCTATCTCCTTTTTAAATACACACACATTCATCTTTGGTGTCTTTTTTATTTTGTTTGATTTACTCACTCAGTACCTGTGTGCTTAGTTAGCATTACCTGTGTATTTGGCAGGTTGCAGGGAGCTTTGTGCATTCTTTTAGTATTCAGTGCCGGCGGGTCACGTGACTTTATCATGTGACTACCAGGAAACCGTATAAAATGACCCAGGAAGTGTGTTGTGGGTTGGGATCTGTTACGTGTGAATTGGAGAGGAGCCGTTGAATCTGAGGTGAAGAGGTGCGCTTCTGGAAGTAAGTTTAAGCTGTGTGGATGTGTTTATATTTATTTATGTTTGTATTGGAAAGGTGGTGTTATTTTGTAAATGGTATATTTTGTGTTTGTTTTTTAGTTGCATTATACATTTCTATAATCAGCAGGATGCTTTACATTGGATGCGGGGTACTGGAAGTCCTGAATTTGGATTGGATTGGCTATTGATTTGCCTTAGGTAAATAATATATGTTGGAAGAGTTGCACAATTTAAATTTTGGGTTTTCTTTGAGGATTTGGGCTTTTTAACTTTGTGTTAAGTTGATGTGTTGGCACAAAGATGAGGTGGTGGCACAAGGTTGTGGATTTTGGTGATCGTTGAGCTGCACAGATTAGTTGCCAATGAGTAATAGGTGTTTTTTGAACTAGTTGTTTAGTCATTAAGGTTTCGTGATTTAACTACGTGTAATTGGAGCTGATAGATATGCTTTGGTATTCCAGAGTTTGGCAATCACATTTCACTTGTTGAGGACGGCAGGAGTATTCGCAGGGATCCTGGTTCTGTGTACGTCGTGCACAGACAGATGCACGGACAGAGACTCTATTTTCTTTGACAACATTCCCACTGTGAGGTTCATACGTATAAGTGTTTTAGGTTTTAATGCATTTTGAGATTTACATTTGGAGCCATACCAGTTGTACCACTGTGAATATACAACCACTTGTGTATGTTATGTAGAGTTGTGGTTGGATTTATGTGTACATAATTATTTAATGTATTCTCTTTATTTAATGTGTTTAGTTTGTCCAAACTTTTAATGTTATGTGAGATGTCCTCTAATTGTATATATCTATACTTGCAGATATTTTTGCTCCTGAAGGGGATAGTCTAGTCCCCGAAACGCGTGGAGCTTGAAGCTGCAGTTCAAAATTAGGAGCTTTTTTTTTTGTCTGGTTTGATTTGTTTTTCATGCTGGCCATATTGGAAGTCAGTTGATACCTTTTTTCTGTACTTTTATGAAGATATTTTGTTACCTATGTTATAAATTGACAATTCTTTCTATATATAAAAGTGCAAATGTTATGAAATTTGACTGATTTATTTCAGCTTGTAAGGTGTGCAGGGGACGGGAGTGTCTTTAAGTTTAGACACTTTTTTTTTTTTTTATCGAAAACAAACCTTGCCAATAATCTTCCCGTTTGATAGCAAGAGACTCTCTTACTTGGAAGCATTCGACTCCCGAATTCCACCCCCACGGAGGCACAAAGTGTGTTGGGTATGGAAGATGCCATGGATGAACTGCTTTAAAAATTCTGCAGCCAAGCTTAAACAAAATACCAGCTTTAAAAGGGAAGCCTTAGACGTGGACACATTTCCGTTCCCTGTTGTTGTTGCTGTATGATATGTTTTTATGGTTGCTGTTTTTGACAAACCCTCTTCCACATGTTGAAAAACAGGTATGAACGAATGGATTCAGCTGGAACAAACAGCAAATTCTTGCAGAGCCGAGGCAACTGATGGGCAATTTTAAGCTTATTTGTGTGCATCTGCATAGATTAACCAAATACACTTTAAACTATTTTGCAAAGGAAACGCTAGTGATAAAGTGGGACCCATCCCCGGCACCGCAAACTATGAAGTCAGTTGAATTTTGTCCTATGAGCTTCTGTCCAGAACAGCAAAAACTTAAAATTTAAGTAGGACCGATGCCATAAAATATTGATTCCTTTGAGACCTCTCACCAGGCCACAGCAATCCTCATTATGACACTAAACGTTAAACTATTGTCATCTGCAAACTGATGTATAGAGATGTCCAGTTCGAGACCATGTTCCCCAACCTCACCAGAAGCCCTCTATAGAGATAACCAATAAAGGACCAAATTGAAACCTGAGGCATGCCACACCCCAGTCACGGGATACAGTGCAGGGCATCCAGAGAATGTCACATGAATGGATTGATATCGATCAGATAGGAAATCGCGAAATCCCTCCAGTATTATAACCCCATACTCCTGCTCTGGGATAAGTGCCTTGTGGACCACAGTGTCCAATGCAACATAGGGTTTCATTAACACCAATGCAGGCACCCCATGACACTGGCACTCTCTGTACCATGATTTGGTTGAGAGGGTAAATAAGGCAAGGAAAAGTAGGTTGATCCCTTACCTAGTAGAGTGGACAGCAGGTTGACTTTGCATGTGTCACACCCACGACCCACACTGGCTGCTAAAGAACCTTATGTTGCCCAAGTCTATTCCCCTCCCCCAAATCTTATCTTATCTGAAAACCTTTGTTTAAGCACAGCCCATTTTGACTGGACTTGTGGTTCCAAAGTTTTGCAAATGTGTCTAGTGGTTGTCTAAGGTACCTATAGCTCTTCCCAGAACTGCACCCATTTGCCTTGGTCTTCCACTAATTCCAACTTTGATTCATCCTGTAATTTAGTAAATAAATTAGCTCTCCAAAAGGAGGGTTGAGCGCACAATTTGGGGATTCTGGAGGAAAAAACGCAATGAAAGACACCTGAACTGCAAACTTAAGGCTAATGAGACGTCCAAGCGCTATAATTCAAACAAAATGGAACATCTGAGACAGAGTTTCAAGATTGCAAGGTAAAATGTAATCCACACATCATACACTCGAGTGGACTTCAGGCTCATCCACGACCAGTATTTCATGGCGAGTGGATAAGTGAAGTGCATGAATTGTTCACTGTCTCTTTTTATATGAAACAGAGCTTGCATCAAAAGAGGTCATTTGTTATTCATTTGCAAAAGATAACGCAAATATATTTAAACTACATATGCAATCATTCATGTAATCACAAGAGGGCAGGACAATATTGAGACAGATGTAATTGCTATGTTTTGAGTCTCTACTTTGCTGATGGCTTAATCCTTTGCTTTATGCACCAGTTAACGGACAGTGACTTGTGTTTGCGGTCCTTAAATACAGAACCTGCCTGTCCTTCGTTTCAACACACAACCTTTAAAAGATACCTTCGAGGGGATTTGGTCCTCCGACGTATTCCATATCTATGACATGTAATCACCACAGCTGTGCTGCTTCGGAAACTTTTTTCTGCGTCCTGCGTTGATGACGTCGATGCGCCGTCGTCGAGGACCGCCTCCGACGTCATCCGATGTGATAAGTAGGACGCACGACGCCCGTAGCCTCAGTTCCGTTTTTTCCACAAACGTGTTGCTTCGTGATTCTCGGTTCACGCCTCGACTCTTTGGAGTTCTGTTCTTCTCGGTTCTTCGAACCTGTTCGTTTTGTGAATATCCTTCGTGTGAAGATGTCTTCTACTTCGTCTTCGACCCCGCGTCCGGGTTTCAAGAAGTGCGGGGAGTGTGGGTCCAAGATGTTGGTGACGGACTCGCACGACGCCTGCCTCTGGTGCCTCGGGGAGGCCCACGACACGGATGACTGTATCGACTGCCAGTCGCTCACGTCCAAAGCCTTACCCGTACGTAAGAAGAAGTTGTCGGTAGGTCGGGTGTCCAAGCCCAGGAAGTCGAAGTCTCCGGGGCTTTCGAGGGGTGACTCTCCGCGTCATCGTCGGAAGTCTCGTGGGTCTCCTTCTAGGAGTCGGTCTCGCCACTCCTCAGCCTCTTCGAGGCATTCTTGGAAGCGCCGACACCGGTCGTCTTCCAGGTCCTCTTCGGAGGACTCTGCCCGGCACGTCGCTAACCCCACCTGCCGTGCGACGCCGGAGGAATGGGCTTCCTTCGGGAAGAAAATGCTGGCGATTCTCGAGTCGCAGGGTACTAAGCCGTCCGCGCCCCCGAGTGGGGTCGGTCGTGAGAGGTCGAGGGACACCGCTCGCAAGAGGGGTCGGCACGAGTCACGGGAGAGGTCCCGTTCGGACAAGGGGACTCGTTCTCGACGTACCCGTTCCAGGTCCCGGTCCTCGGCGCGTTGGAGACCGTGTGCACCTGTGAGGTCTTCGAGGAAGACATCGACGTCTGAGGCGTCGAGGGCGTCGACAGGCTTTCTCGAGGCTCCGGCTCCGAGGAAGTCGTCGAGGCCGTCGACGCTCAAGTCGTCGAGGGACACGCTCGGGGCTCCGGCCTCGAGGGCTGTGTCTACGCCGCCGATGCTGGAGGCGCTGCATCGGACGACGCCGATTTCCTCGACGCCGATTTCCTCGACGCCGATTTCCTCGACGCCGATGCCGGTTCTCTCGACGCCTTTCGTGTCGGAGGTACCCCGTGGCACGGGAGAACCCCCTAGGAAGGCTCTGGTTAAGAGCAAGCACTCTCGGGTGCCTTCTTTTCGCCACCTGGACTATATTTCAGAGGCGGATGAGGATTCTGATGGCCTGGTTCCTAGTCAGGTTCCAGATGAAATTGTCTCGGGCCATAGTCAGTTTGACGATTTGAGACAGTCACTGCATGATGCCAGTGGACTGGACACCTCTCCGGAGGTGGAGTTTTGTAGGCCTGAGCCTGGCTCTCATGCCGATTCCTCGTACCGGCTCCTTATGGCTAGGGTTTCTGAGTACTTGGGATGGTCTGCTCCCCCAGGGGAGTTTGTGCAGGATGATCTGACGGACATCCTTGATGTTGGTCCCCCAACTGATCCGGTACTGCCGTTCCATATGGCTTTACAGAGAAGGGAGGCGGCGGCTTGGACTGCTCCGGAGAGTCTCCCGGCGGTGGGCAGATCCTTGTCGCGAAAATACCGTCCAGCCAGTAGCGACCCCTGCTACTTGACCAGGCACCCCACTCCGGAGAGTTTGGTGGTGCAGGCGGCCACGGCCCCGGCAAAGCAGGCGTCGTACCCTACCATCCCTCCTGATAGGGACGACAAACGTTTTGATGGCTGGGCGAAGAAAGTATTTTCTTCTGGTGGTATGGCGCTTCAGGCGGCCAACTCCATTTGTGCCTTGTCTCGTTTCACACACACTCTGTGGAACTGTGTTGCGTTAGCGGCTGAACATATTCCCGAAGGGGACGAACGGGATGGTTTCCTTGCTATGGTCCAGGATGGTAAGGATGCCATGTGAGAGTCCGTTCAGTCGGGTTTGGACTTAGCTGAATGCGTCAGTAGGTCCATGGCGGCGAGCACCGTGATACGCAGGTTTGCGTGGTTGCGGAAGTCGGGGTTTGCTCCTGATGTGCAGTCTCGGCTCCTCAACATGCCCTTTGACGGTGAACACCTTTTTGGCAGCAAGGCTGACGAGAGCCTTGAGAGGTTGCAGACCTCGAAAGCTGCAGCGAAGTCGTTGGGCGCTGCAGTTCGCCAACCTCCGCCTTTTCGTCCTAGGGGACAGCAGTGGAGGGGTGGTTCCTTTCGCTATTACTCGTCCTTCAGTAAAGCGAGAGGAGCTGGCAGTCAAAGAGGCCAACGCAGGGGTACCAGAGGTGGACGACAGGGTACCCGTGGTGCCAAGGCCGCTCGGGCAGTTGCCTCTTTGCCCTCAGGTAACACCGCAGCCGCTCCCACTCAGTCATGAGGCCATGTCCCATGGTTCGCCGGTTGGGGGAAGGCTGGCGCAGCATCTTGTAGAGTGGCAAGCCATTTCTTCAGATGTGTGGGTTCTGGAGATCATAACCCACGGCTACTGTCTTCCCTTTCGGCACAGGCCTCGCGACAATCCACCGGGGAGCCTCTCTTTGCAGAGTCCGGATCCGCTCCTTGCGCAGGAAATTCAAGCCCTGCTGGAGAAAGGCGCCATAGAACTGGTGCCTGTAGCGGAGAGGAACAAGGGATGGTATTCCCCTTATTTTTTGATTTCGAAGAAAGACGGGGGATTGAGACCCATCATGGACTTGCGCGGTTTGAACAAACTCCTCAGGAAGGACAAGTTCAAGATGGTTACTCTCTCTCTCAAGTCCTCCAGGCCCTTCAGCTTCAGGACTGGTTGGTGTCACTCGACCTCAAGGATGCTTACTTCCATGTGCCGATCCATCCCAAGCACAAGAAGTACCTGAGGTTCGCGGTTGGCGACTCACACTTTCAGTTTCGGGTCCTGCCGTTCGGATTGACCTCCGCCCCGAGGGTTTTCACCAAGCTCATGGTGGTGGTGGCAGCGCATCTCAGGCAAAGGGGGATTCACGTCTACCCCTACCTGGACGATTGGTTGATCAGGGGGAGCTCTCCCGAGCAAGTCCTGGATCATCTGTCCGTCACCTGCCACTCCCTTCACAGGCTGGGCTTCTCCCTCAATTTAAAGAAGTCCCATTTGACGCCAACACAGCGGCTCCAGTACATCGGAGCAGTGCTCGACACTTCCCTGGGGCAGTGTTTTCCTCCCCAGGTGAGGGCTCTTCACATTCAGCAGATGGTGCACAAGTTTCAGCATGCCCAGACGCTCCCAGCGTTCGTGTTCTTGAGGCTGCTCGGCCTCATGGCATCCTGCATTCTTCTGGTGCCAGAGGCTCGCCTGCGGATGAGATCTTTGCAGTGGGCGTTCAAGACGCAATGGTCGCAGTCCTCCGGCAGGATGTCGGACCCGGTTCAGGTGCTGCCCTCGGGCGCCCGGGACCTTCTGTGGTGGGCCGTCGAAGGCAACTTGATGAAGGGGGCTCCTTTTTGGCTTGCCTGGCCGGAGGTGACGATCGTGACGGATGCATCCCTCACGGGTTGGGGAGCTCATGCCAACGGGCTGACAGTCAGCGGTCGTTGGTCTCCGTCGGAGTCCAGACTCCATATCAATCTGTTGGAGCTGAGGGCCGTCAGGCTAGCCCTGAAGGCTTTTCTGCCGACTGTGCGAGGAAAGAGTGTCCTGATCCTGACGGACAACACAGTGGCCATGCACTACCTCAACAAAAAGGGAGGGGTAGGGTCACTTCCTCTGTGCAGGGAGGCGATGCAGCTCGAGTTCTGGGCCATCCAGCAGGAAGTTTCGATCTCGGCAGTTCATCTGGCCGGAGACGAAAGCGTGACGGCGGACGCTCTGAGCAGGCAGAGCACGATCTCTCACGAGTGGGAGTTGGCTCAGGAGATTCTCCTGGAGATCTTCGCCCTTTGGGGGACCCCTCAAGTGGATCTCTTCGCCTCCAGTGTCAACCGGAAGTGCGAAAGGTTTTGCTCGCAGGAATTTCCTCCAAAAGGAGCCTTAGGAGACGCGTTCGTGGTGGAGTGGTCGTTCCCGCTGCTGTACGCGTTTCCTCCAGTCCCCGTCATCCCGCAAGTGCTGCGGAGGTTACGGAAGTTCGGTTCCCGGATGATCCTCATTGCTCCGGCGTGGGCTCGGAGGACGTGGTACCCGGACCTTCTCGACTTGTCCATCTGCCCTCCGCGTAGTCTTCCCTACCGAGACGATCTGCTCTCACAGGAGGGGGTTCAGGTTCTCCATCCAGAGGTCAGATCCTTCAACCCTCACGCTTGGCTTCTGAAAGGTTGAGGTATAAGGATTGGGACCTCCCTGAAGACGTGATGGAGGTGTTGCTTTCGGCCCGAAGGCCAGCAACAAAGTCTCTGTACCATTGCCGTTGGCGTAAGTTCTGTGACTGGTGCCGAGTTCAGAATGTGGATCCTTTTGCATGTGACATCCCCATGGTTCTGTCCTTTTTACTTTCTTTGGCCCACAGGGGCTTGCAAGTGGGTACCGTTAAAGGTTACCTGGCGGCGCTGTCCATCTTTAAGCGCTCGTCTGAAGAGTAATCTTACTTTAAAATCCCTTTAATTTCACAGTTTCTGAAAGGGCTCACTAATGTGTTCCCTCCGTCACCTTTCCTGGTGCCCGGTTGGGATTTCAACCTTGTTCTTAAGTTTCTTATGGGTGTTCCGTTTGAGCCTTTACATTCTTGCCCTTTGAGGCTGTTAACTCTGAAAACTGTGTCTTTAGTTGCGCTTACTTCCGCTCGCAGAGTGAGTGAGTTACAGGCATTTTCAGTTAAGCCACCCTTCACTGTATTTCACAAGGACAGGGTTGTCCTTTGAGTTCGTCCTTCTTTTCTTCCGAAGGTAGTGACGGAATTTCTTTTGGCCCAGAAGGTTGTTCTTCCGGCATTCTATCCTCCTCCGCATCCTGGTAAGGAAGAGGAGAGGCTCCATAGGCTTGATCCTAGGAGAGCTTCAAGCTTTTATGTTTCACGCATGTCCCGGATCAACTTTATTGGTTACGCTGGAAAGCGTTTAGGGCAAGCTGTGACGAAACAGACTGTCTCGCTGGATTATTTTGGCCATCTCGGAGTGCTACCGCTTCGCGGGTAAGGACCCACCGGCTGGCTTGCGGGCCCATTCTACCAGGGGTATGGCTGCATCTACTGCCCTGCAGAGGGGTGTTCCTATTCGCAACATCTGTGATGCGGCCACCTGGGCTTCAGTACATACATTTGTACGTCACTATTCCCTTGATTCCATCCGAGCACAGGATCTGGCCTTTGGCAAGGCGGTCCTTTGCTCTGCTATTTGATTGGCTATTCTAAATTTTGATTCTAAATTCTTTCCCTCCTCCTTGCTCTGGTACTGCTTTGGGAGTCTGTCATAGATATGGAATACGTCGGAGGACCCAATCCCCTCGAAGAACAAGTTACTTTCTTACCTGGTAACGTTCTTTCGATGGGATGGTCCGACGACGTATTCCATATCGCTCCCGCCCTGCCTTCCCCGCTGCAGAATTTCTTTGCGATTGCAGCTTACGTTCCGCAAGGCTTTGTGTCTGACTGGCAGTTGACTAGTGTCACACGTTCTCGGGGGGAAAAAACTACAACTGAGGCTACGGGCGTCGTGCGTCCTACTTATCACATCGGATGACGTCGGACGTCGGAGGAGGTCCTCGACGACGGCGCATCGACGTCATCGACGCAGGACGCAGACGCCGAAAAAAGTTTCCGAAGCAGCACAGCTGTGGTGATTACATGTCATAGATATGGAATACGTCGTCGGACCATCCCATCGAAAGAACGTTACCAGGTAAGAAAGTAACTTGTTCTTTTGTGCTTTTAACAAAAATGGAAGGGCTCAACGCTGTGTCTGTGTGCAACTAACTTCTGCTTAGTGCAGCCAGTCTTTACATAGCCTTTAGCTAAGAGAATTAAACCATATTGAAACAGCTTTTCTTACTTCGCTAAATGGGAGAACCTGCCTTTAATGTTTAACCTAAATTGATCAGTAAAGGCAAGGCGGCTAAAACATGTACTCTACATGGACACAGTCGTTTCTTGCAATGACTGACAGAAAAAGCCACAAACACATTTCTGTTTTGATCTACTCTGCGAGACTGACAAATGCGATCACTTTTTGAACATTACTAAGAGAACAGGGTTTTAATCGCAAAAAGGGATTAGCTTGGGTCTAAGAAAATGCATATTATATTTTAATACTACCTGGGAGGATTCCCACGAAATTGTGAAACTCTACCTGTTATAAATGACTTGCAGGAGAAGGGGTCTTTGGTGCAAAAAACAGATATTGCCTTTTCCACCAAAATGGTGAAAGTTGGTTTGTCTGCTTTCTAAATTACTTTTAGAACAAACACGAAGTACACCAATTTCAGCATGTTCATGAACACACCTCTAGCTATTTGATGTGAGTTATAAACGCCTGGATAAGAGCAGGCAATCCCTATGACTTGTATTTTTGAACTTCGGGTGGGTTTACTGTGTAAGTTATTGATGGCAAAAAAATCATCTTTGCTGCCTAATCCATTTGAATTAAAGGGTTCAATGGAGCTCAGGAATGTCCTATTTTTCAGAGAGGTGGGCCGAGGCTCTGTAGACAATTGTTGCTTATGATATCTGTGTTTTAACATTTTCTCACCATTGAGATCCTCCAAGACTGATCTTCCCAGATGGTCATGGAATGCACACACTTGCCCCGCCTCCTTGTCCCCCCCCCGGGGGGGTAGGGATGTGTTAGTGGGTCTTGTACCGTAATTGCATTGGATTCCCTCTATGGGCAAGTCCCACTGTAAAGCCATTTACCGCCTGCTGTTGGAGATGCTGAATTAAATTGTAGACCTTATTTTCGCGATAATGGCTGCATGCACTTTATATTGACACAATATGGTTGTTCACGGAGCAGGTCTGCCTGAACTCGGGATAGTCTCCTTTATCACTGGAGTGACCTCTGCTGCATGCAATTCGAGCAGATTGCCCAGAAATTAAGATCCGCAACCCCCACAGAACTTACTGAAAATTATTAGGGCCTCTTACACAGCAGGAAAAAGAGAACCTATCTCTGCAATGTGTGCCAGAATTCACCGACACCTATATGCAAACATTCATGCTCTCCCACTTCATATGGAAAAGAGCAAACTCTGCCTAAACCTCTGAAAAGTTTTGTCATTTTTCATAACGATGGGTGGTCATTGGGACCAATCCCAATTTGTTAATCAGTTATTGAATTCCATGTCAATGAAGAAATTGTATTTCCAGTATTTGTTTTAAATTCATTGAATGATGCAGATGAATTCTGCATAGGTAAGATAGATTAAAGCTTTTAATGTTATCTGCTCGTTTCAAGAAGAACCTCATTGCAGAGATTGTTCATGACTTGTTCTGGTGGTAACTATCTGGAAAACCTCCCGTTCGTGCTGGATACTGTTACATTCTGGAATTCACTCCCTTCTGGGCCTGCCCACTCCAAGTGGAGGAAGAAGCCATACTGTTCCATATAAGTAATTTGCTACGTAGCAGGAGGTGGGCTGTTTTATTATTTCTTTTAGAGCTCGATGTCTTGCACAGCTTGATTTCCAGCCTTGTAACGCTGGTGCTAGAGTTGTTGGCCTCCTGAGATGGAGGTTTTCAGGGCCTTGCAGGTGGAAGAGGCTGAACTAAATTGGAGGGGTAACCAATACAGCCCCTTAAGAATGGGGTTATGTTAGTTCTGTTGACCTGCGAAGAGGCGCTGCAGTGTGCTGAAGGGCATGTAACGGCTGCAGGAAGGGTGTTGCCCACAAATAGTTGGGAAGAGGCCAGCTGCTTGGAGGATGGTTCTGAAATCAGTGACTGGGATAGATCAAGGATATTTGCAAAATAATGACTTGGGCAAGTCTGCATGCCTTTTCAAACAGTACTCCACGGGTACCAGTTAAAGGTCCGACGCCCATTTCATATAGTCTGCCCTTGGGATTTTTGCTTAAATTGCGTCTCCTGCTAACTGCCACCTCTCCTTTATTTTAATTTGTTTAGTCTCCCAGACACACAAAGGAAAGGGGACAAGAATTAAGAGTAAGTGCACTTTACTCACTATAGTTACTATTGTGTTGCTAGTCCCCTTCCCACATGAGGAACGTCAGTGCATTAGCATGTCCCACACATGCCCTACTGCCTTTATGATGTCCTGCTGTCCAAATAATACCCCAGTATTGTCTGCTGCATGGGGAATACATCCTAAACACATGCAGGAAGAGGGTGAAGTCCTGGTTTGTTATGGGATTCCTAATGCATATTTTGCACCATCTCAGTTGGTTTTCACAGCATTGTTTCAATTCGATGGCTTTTTCAGATCTGGTCTTCGGAACTCAACGCAGTACAAGGCATACATTAGTTTTCAAGAATTGATTAGCAGAGTTTGCTAATTAAAAATGTCTTGAAGAGCAAACCAAACCCATTTGGTTAGCAATGTTGTACTAATATTTTTAGTGTCATCAGAAATGAATTTTACCCAAGACCGTAAAAGAGCAACACAGCAGGTTTGTGTAACACTGAAGACGGACATTAGTGAGAGGAGATAGGCCTTGCACATTCTTTATAATTCTGCTAGAGCTGCATGTCGAGTAATTTAGTTTACCTACTCGACTTAAGAGACATGTGCTCGACCCATGGCAACGGATGGCCAATTTAAAAGCACTTTCTATAAAATGTTGAATGTTTCCACAAACCCACTTTGTTTGGCACACTGCTGCCACCCAGGGGCCAGCCATACACAGGGTACTTGTATTTGACATTTACTTCAAACAAGAGTAAATGTTTGCAAATGGTACTCGCCTATCATTAAATCTATGCGAGGGTGCTAAAAGACTTTGTGCGCTGAATGAGTGTCTGTAAAATCTAAAAGGTTCTCTGCATAAATGGATACAAATAAATAGATAAGATATTTTAAAAAAAAAGCTCTGAAAACAGTTTGGATAGCTCTCTGCTGCAGGTGCTAATATATAATATCCTAATCGTAGAGCAAAGTGATGTCGGGAGGCTAACTACAGTATATGGTAATGCATTCAATCCGTGGATGTGCAGACTGGATGGAACTATTGATCACTACTTCGCATAAATATCTTGTTTGCTTTGTGTATTCATTATGTAAGCGGAAAGAAAGTAAGACACTAAGAAGTGGGTGGCATATCAGGAAGAGAACTGGGCAATCGAGGGGCAGTATTGAAATTTGCGGCCATCTCGCTTTCATGGTATCTGGTATAAAGCCACAGGGTGAGAAGATGTCGAGGAGTATGGGATCAGCTCCTGGGTTCAGCACCAGTTGCACAGATATATGCAACCACCAAGTTATATAACTAGGTTTGCCATCCATAGCATTTGTGACATCTACATTTTCAAATGTTCACTCATCAATGTGTTTTTTACTCAACAAAATTTAAATCTAGTTTGACACTGAGATTTATATACACTAACTTAAACTTTACTGTAAAGCATGGAGATGATGCAGTGTTTTACAGTATCATTACCGTAATTGTGTAATATGGAAAAATTTAGGAATGGAATTGCATGACTGTCTTTGAAAAAAATAAAATGTACTGGTCTTTGCCGGGATATAGGTAGCTTACGGATGATAGTTGATGCATAGCATGTAGTGGACGTGGATCGAGCAGCGTGCTATGCGGACCTGCAGCGCTCAACACTGCACCCTTGGCCTGCTTGTTGGGGGCGGTTAGTAGGCTATAGCTGGGATAGGTAGAGCTGTTTGCCTGTTGATAGCTTCAGTCCCATATGCTATTGTGCAGTGCTATGTGTGGGATGTTTGTTGCGGTCAAGTGCGTGCGGATTGCTGTGCAGAGAGGTGTTTGTGTTTAGCGTTTGAGAATTGTATGCAAGATTTGAGGGTTGGTTTACTAGTGTTTATTTTTTATTGAATTTTTTTTTTATATAACCTTGTTGCTCTAGACCCCTGCTCATAGTCTCTTCGTGCTGTGTGCTGGTCGTTTTGTAACAGTTTAGTTACCAGGTACTGCGTATGGTGGTGGCTTACATCTAGTATTCTCTAGTGGTTTGTGGGCATGGGGTTGTGAGAGCTCCCTCCCACTGACGTGCTGGAGATGGATAGGGTTGGGGGTTTGGTTGCTTTCATGGCGATCTTGTGCAGGATTCCCCACCCATCAAAGGCTGGGCGCATTAAGGCCTCCTGGGGTGACAGTTGGTTCCCACCTGCAGCTGGGCTTCTTGTCTCTAGGGTAATTACTAGGATGTGGTATAGTAGGGAGTGATTCTTTCTTGGGCTCTTTCCCTGGTTCGTTTCTTCCATGCATGCTTGTTGAGGTGTGCTGTTTCTTGAGGAGTCTTTGTTCTTCCTAGTTGTTCCCAACTGATTCTGATGTGAAGAGCCAGGTTTTAAGTAGTTTCCTTAATTTGCTGTGATCCTTGGTTTGTTTATTTATACTGCGTGCCACACCCTCGGTTATCTTGGCGCTATGCAAGACATCTTAAAAATAAATGCATATGAAGAATATTAACACAGAGTAGAATGTAGAAAGGTCAAAGAAGCAGTGTAACAGCATAATGTAATACATAAGTACATGTGAAGGATATTAAAACAGAGTAGAATGTAGGCAGTTATAGAAGCAATGTAACAGCATAACAGTACAATACAGTGGCAACAGGCGCAGGAAACTAGGTGTGCCTAGATACATAGGTCAAGAGAGGGGTTATGCAAACAAGCCAGTAAAAAGGCCTGTGCACACTAGTTTCAAAGCATCTGTTTTATCGCCTCATGCATTGTATGTGTTGTCATTGGAGAGTAACCATTTTTTGCTATTAAACCTAAAGCTGTGTAGGTTAGGATCAGTACGTAGGTTAAGTGGGAGGACGTTCCATGCAAGGGCTGCTTGAACCGGGAAACTAGAGCCTCTAGCTCTTTTTAGGTTGTAACGCGGCGAGATAATGTGGTGGGCGTTAGCTGATCTCAAGGGTCTGGAAGATGTTTTTAGAGAAATTTTGTCTATAAGGTATTTGGGTGCAGCATTGTGTAGACATTTATGGGAGATGGAGAAAAGTTTAAAGTAGATTCTATCCTGAATGGAGAGCCATTTATGGCTGCTTCTTGTTTTGGAGATGTGGTCTTTACTTGGGATACTCAGTGCAGTTCTTAGTGCATTATTTTGCAAGGTTTGGAGTTTTAGTACTTGTTAATTTACACCTGCATAGAGGGCATTGCAGTAATCTATTTTGGACAAGATAAGTGCTCGTGCTAAGATCATGTGGCTGTTGGTAGAGGGGTAATTTTTGCATGCAGGAATCAGTTTGCAAATAAAGTATAAATTGTATTATGTCTTTTGGGAGGCTGTTTTTTGCTACTAGGTGGGAGAATTACTTATCTCTTCCCCATGTTTTTTAAATTCTTTGTAAAAATGTTGTTGCTTGATCCAAGTGTTTTCGCTGGTAGGTAGATGGTTATTTCTTCTTTTTTTCTTCAGGAATTCTTCTCCTTGGCCGTGGATTGCACTGTGCGTTAGGCACAGTGTTTTGAATCTTATTCGTTGTGGGACGGGTAGCCAGTGGACCATTTTTAGCACTGGGGTGATGTCCCTTCGTGGTAGTCTGAGCAGGAGTCTGTCCGCTGAGTTTGTATGCATTGCCGTTTCTTTAGTAGGCGTTCCGACATTCCAAGGAATAGGCTGTTGGCATAGTCTATTCTGGACAAGATGAGGGAGATAAGTGTTTTGTGGGTGAAAGAGAGTAACCGGAGGAGCCTTTTTTCCACGTGCAGGAGGAACAAACAAATTCTTGATTATCGCGTTTACTTATGGGTCAAGTGTTCGTTGTCCAGCTGGGTTCCTTTTACTGTTGACTGTGTCAGTGCAGTTCCTAGTTCTGTGGGCCATGGGGTGTAGCGGTTATTTTCTCGGTTTTTGGGGATAACAATTATTTCTGTTTTGCCTGGGTTGAGTTTGAGGCAGTTTGTGTTCATCCATTCAGAGTTCTTGTAGACAGTCTTCCAGTCTTTTCTTCTTGTGTGTCTTCTATTTTGTAGATGATTTGTGTGTCATTTGAGTCGTTGTAGCACGTGAAGCTATGTCTTTTAATGAGCTTGATTAGTGGAGTCAGGTAGGTATTGAAGAGCAGTGGGAATACAAATGATCCTTATGTTACTCCAGTTGGTGTCCCTTGGAGTGGATTTAAAGGGTTTAATCCAGACCATCTCTGTTCTGTTGGTTAGGAATGATTTAATCCAGCGAAGGACTAGGTTGATGATTCCTAGTTCTTCTAGTCTCTTTATGAGGATGTCATGGCTGACTGTGTCGAACGCTGCAGAGAGGTACAGAAGTATCAAAGCGGAGCTCGTCAGTCTGCATTTGTCTTTAGATCATCACAGATTGAGAGGAGGGCTGTCTCAGTTGTTCTCTTTGGCCTAAACTCGACTTGTGCCTGTTGCAGTAGTTGGTGTTTCTCTGTGTTCCTGTGTTAGTCCATAGATGTGGGGGTTTGAGTTGTTTTGCTGGGTAGGGGATGTTTGAGATGGGTCTTTAGTTTGAGGGCTCTTCCACGTTGCCTGTCATGTCCTTGAAGAGTGGTTTGATGTATGCCAATTTGAATAATTGCAGTCATTTCCCTGTTGTGAGTGATAGCTTGCAGAGGTTTCT
This sequence comes from Ambystoma mexicanum, assembly GCF_040938575.1. NCBI lineage: Eukaryota > Metazoa > Chordata > Amphibia > Caudata > Ambystomatidae > Ambystoma > Ambystoma mexicanum. The sequence continues at coordinate 166,752,308 of NC_090939.1, forward strand.
GTAGCATTCCAGGGGTGTGCCCTGTGAGGATTAATTTGTATGTCTGGGGGGGGGGGGGGCAGGAATCAATGGGTGAGCCTGCTTTGTTGCTTTTTCATACCAGCTTGATTAATGTCTACTGGTATTCGGGGAAAGCTTTGGAGTTTGTTCTGACGATCCTCGGTTGGGGGATTGGGTTGTGCATTTTAGTTGACTGGCCTGCTTTTTATGGTTTGGTTAATGACGCTGATTGTTTTTGAAGTGGTCCGTGAGGTCGTTGCATGGTTTCCTCATTTCGTTTATGATGTTGAATAGTTCTTTTTGGGTGTTTGTGGCTTTGGTAATTCGGTTGTCGTAGCGTTTTTTGGCCTTTTCAATTTCCTTTTTGTATGAACAGATTTGTCGTCGTATTGGTGTGCGTGTTTTATGGTATTATTTTATTTTTTGGTCTGGTCGTATTATTTCTCAATATTTTTAGCTTTTTCCTTTTTCCTTTTCATGGCGCAGAGCAGGTGAACCATTCATTTTGCCATTGCTCTCTTGCATGTTGGGGTGAAAGGTTTTCCGTTGGAGATATTGTCTTCTGATGACCCATTTATGCAATGGTTCTTTTTTTCCATCGAGGTCGGCTTCGTCCAGGTTTGTGGTTAACAGTTTTGTGAGTTCAAGTTGCTCTACTAATTTACCGTCTTTGATGGTCTCCCAGTTTCATTTCATGACAGTCGGACGTTTACTGGGTTGTTTTGCTGCTTTCATGAGTAGTTTTATCACAAATGGAATGATGAGGTGGTCGCTGCAGAGTATCTGTTACTGGTGGTGCTGTGAGATCTTTTTGTTAAAGATTGCCTTGAGTGTGTCCCCTGCTGTGTTGCTCCTTTAACTAACTGATGTAGTTTCATGGTCATCAATTGCTTAAATAGCTATCTTTTGTGCATTTCTTTCGAACCAGATGCTGAAGTCTGACTAGTATCTGGTGTTCATGTTCAATGGCAAGGTTGGTGATGGCGTCTGTGAAGGTGTCCACCAATGCTGTCGTATGGTTGTCTGTAAACAAACAAATTCGAGGTTTGTTTTGGGGTTCACTGTCAAATGATAGGGATTCCGTGTTTTATGTCTAGTGGTTCGTCTGTTTTTATTTTCAAATGCTCCTTGTATGCTGTTGCAAGTCCATTTATAATTCTTTTTTTTTTTTCGGTTTACCTGTGAGCACTTGAGGTTGTCTGGGAGGCAGCCGTGTAATGGGGGTTTTATTTAAAAAAAAAATGTTTGTAGTTTGTTGTCAAGCCATGTTTCTGTGATGAACAGGATGGCGATACCTCAGTCGCACAGTGGGTCGAATGTTTCTGTCGCATGTTTGGACATTGATCTTGCGCTGATTAGGTTGCAGTGGATTCTTTCTGTTTAGTTTTTAGTATCGGCTTTGTCTCGTGGATGTTAGCTTGGTCTGCGTCCATATTGCTCTGGTGATGTGGTGAGATTTCAGTCTGATCTGTTTCGTTGTTGAAACTGTCTTCTAGATTAAGTTTGCTGATTTCTTCCGGTTCCTCTTACATTTTGCTGTAGTTGGAGGGTTCCTCACTTTTTTTGTGATGTATGGAGTGAGGGCGTCGGTTACGTTATTTTTCCTTCTGCGTGGTGTTCTTTTCCTCCGTGGTTCCAGTATATTTTCAGTGCGCCTAGCGAGGTTGGTCTTATTGAGATGTTCGGGTGAGTGGTCGGTTGTGAGGTATAGTGTTGGATATAGGCACTTTTCTCTTCTCGTGTTGGTTCTGTTGCCCAGTGTTTGCCGAGGCTGGGGGTGTTATGCATTTGTTCCAGTGTCTACTGGAAGGCGCTGTGGTTCCATTTGGTTTGTTCCTTTTTCCGTTTCTCTTTGGCTTCGTCCTGTTCTGTTTCGTGGCATGTTGTGGCCCTTAGTGGTAAGTTGGTTTGGAGGTTTGAGTGTGGGTCACTGGGTTAGTAACCCGCCTGTAGCACCTTGCAGGTTTTGATTTGTGGCGGTTCTTAGCCTCCTTGCTTCGTGATTGTAGGTATAATGGTGTAATATTTGTGGTCTTGTGGCTTGATAACGCTGGTGGTGGTGGGGGAGCTCCTGGTTTGACTGGAATTCTTATCCTGCAGTAGCATTGAGGTGATGGGGTAATCGCGGGCTTGATAGGGTACTAGGGTTATGGGTATTTCGTTGGGGGTTGTCAAGGGAGTTGCCCACATGGCGGGTTAGAGTTTGTGGTGTTCCTCTTTCCTGTGTAGGGTGCGTCTAACGGCGAGGTAACAGCAGTTGAGGCCCACACCTAGATTTGTTTCCTGGATGGTGGGAAAAAAGGCCTAGGTCTCGCAGCAGTCCATGAAATGAACATCGATGTAGAATGTTTCCCTAAATGATGTCTCGCATGTTTACGATGAGAAGTAGGTAGTGTTTTTGGGCGAGTAGTGGGGTGAATTTAAGGCTTAGCTGAGATGGATGTTCTTCCTGTTTGCACAGTGCCTACCTTGTTAGTTGGTGCAGGTTGACTGCAGCCTGTTTCCTGCTTTCCCTGCTGAAACCTGCAGACATGGTCTGGAGCTGCTTCTGCAGGAACTGTCCATTGCCTCGGGGCCTGCAGTGGGCAGGGGCTGCCCTAGCACGGTCGGTGTTATAGGGCTTCTGGGCCCATCGGAACTGGTGGGGGGGGATCCCCTGCAACCACGGGAGCGCACAGAGCGCAGTTGGTGCCCAAAACGCAAAAGAAACACAAATTGACTACGAGCTAGACCACGGATGGCGAAGGATGATGCCTGGAAAGACGAATGCTACCTGGGCCCACTCGATGGAAGTGAAGTGCGGATACTATGGGTCGAGAGGCCCAATCAGAGGCGGTGGGCGTGAAGGGAAGCGGGCTTGGTGGAGAATCGGGAAGGGGGTGGCTGGGAGGGTTTCAACGGCCCGAGGTGCACAATTTGCAAATAAGATGGTCAGATGTCCGGAAAAGAAAGGTTATGGGCTAGGCCCTGCTCAACTTACACCAATGGCAGGCTGATGGGGAATGGACTTACCCTAACGTCCTATTCCACTTTGGTTCAGAGCCAGAGCACTGACACTTTAGAGGTGCAAGATAGGCCTGGATGCCCAGTCCTGCTTGCTTTGAATCTGCTGCACACAAGCCTCCAAGGGCTGCCACTGTCCCCAGGCTGCCCGCTCACTCTGGACTCTCCACCAGGAAGCCTCCACCTAGCTTCCAGTGACGTTCTACTACCTACCTGCACGTATCAACACAACAGCAAATCGATATTGCTTTTTCCTCTGTCTCTACTAACCAGTCCTCATTCCGCTTCAATAAGGTCATGTCCAATTGGTGAGAGTCCTCTGACTGGTTGGTGGGGGATCCCTGCTTTCTGATGGCACTAAGGGATTGGTCGGACCGATTAAGATGTAGCCTCACTTTTATTTTTCCCGGGAGTTCAGGTTGTTGGGTCTGGCTAAAAAGTAATCATGAGGTGGTTGTTTACTTCGAGTCCCATGCTGCAAAAAAAGGGTGTGTGGCTGTATGGTATTGCAAACGGGTCTTGTGGCTGTGCTGTCTTTTTGTTGTATTTGATGTCGCCATTTGAATCTTCCATTGTAATTAAGTAGAGGTGATGGCAAGTGGGCACTAAACCCCCCCCCTCTACATGCCAGATCTTCACATGCATTCAGCAAAGCTTATATGTTGCTATGTTATAATGGGGAATCTGGTGGGAGTGTTTTGATGACTGTTTTAATTTCCTTGCAGTCTATAATTTAAAGAATGTACATTTAATGTGACGAATTATTTTTTCCGAGCACCCTAAGCAAGCCTTCAAATTTCTCCAACCGTTCATCCCTTGTAGGTCCTCTTTACAGGGACGAACGAGTTTAAGAGGAGTCTCTACAAGTGATATTGTTGAGCAATGGGTTGCTCTCCATTAAAGTTGTGGTTCTCTTCTACCACAGACGGTTTGTTGGCCTTCCCAAAACTTCAAAGATCAGTCCAACTGTGTTGCAATGGGTGGGATGTTTCTCCTCCTTTACTGCCACAAGTGCCACCAACATCACCACAGGCCACACGAATAGTCAACATTGGGGGTGGTTTTCCGTATCGTGTTGTACTTTTTGAAGGCCCTGCTGGTGTTAAGACGTACCTACAGATGGTCTGATGTGCTAGAGATGCTGCATGTTGGGGACAGTAAGAGTGTACTCCTGTTGCTGGACACAGATTGTGTCCTGCAACAGGAGATGAATAGCAGTGAGGAGTGGTGCAAGGATTGAAAATAACCTCTAGATTGTTGTCTATGGAGTTGTGCAGAGTTTCTGGTGGTGGCGCACAGTCAAGGCAGGCTGGTTTGCAAGCAGGTCTAGAGCCTTGCTGCTGGAACCATGTTAGGCCATGATGCGGCATGTGGAGTGATTGCAGGTGTTGTGATGTGACGATCCAAATTGAGATCAGTGTGTAGATGGTGATGGTGTCAGTGTAGTGAATACAGTGTAAGCGTCCGATATCTGCCAGTGCACATCCGAAGATGACCCATTGCCCACACTGTCGGAGATGCTGAAACGTGTGCCTGGAAAGCATACATTTGTTTTCATTGACACTTCCACTTTCTTGTGGTAAGAAAGGTGTACTCCGTGCCACACTTACCAGTTGTATCTGTTTGATGCCTTTATTGAAAAGGGGATCCCTGAAAGTCACATGACGCCTTGTTTAATAGTTCTGAATTCAGTAGATTCATCGAATATTTGGAGTTTGAACACAGGCAGGTAATACGTGTTTATAGCCCCAAGCGAGTAAGGTGGCTGAGTGACTGGGAGGTTACCTGGGGTTCCAGGTTTTACTCCTCGTACACCTGTTGGTGCTCGAGGCACTGCTCTTGCGACCCCTGGTCAGGTAAGTGAAAAAAGGATAACATGGGCAACTTTCTTGGCAATACATTTCTGAATCACACACAATCTACCTTAGCCCCCCCCCCACCCCCCCTCACTGGTGCAATAGGCTGAATACGACGATTATGCTTTGCTTCAATTGGCATAGGACTGCATCAGCTGCATGTGCGAGACTGTTCCCTATGTAGGACTGTACCACAAGGTTGCGTTATTTGGGATCTAAACACCGCACTGGGCATGTGGCGGCATTGTCTAGACATGTGATGCTACACCTGATATGGTGATTATACCAGATAGTTAAGGCATTAACTGGTATAAAAGCATTGCTAGAACATTAAAAACTGCACTTGGCATATGATGTAGCACCTGCACGAGTAATGCTGTTCCATGCATATGGTGACTACACCAGGCTTATGACTTGTGAGCATGTAGCCTTATGATATGCCATGCATATAAAGCATTACTTGTTATAAAGTAATTATCGGGCATGTGTGCTTCATTTCACATTTGGCATTTGACATATCACTTCCACATGTGTAGCTATGCCAAGCATATGAGGCATTTGATTGCAATACTGGAGCATTTGGTAATGCATATGGCATGTTAAACTGTACTTTACATGTGGTGGCACTACCAGTGCAGGGTTTGAAATTAAGATTTGATAAACAGGAACTAAAACAATATCTCCTGGGTGTCCAGCATCACTCCGCAGGCAGTAGCTAGCGATGGGGAACTAGGAGTGAGTACCCAGCACTGCAAATCTAACTTCCACATTAGATGCATATTTTAACTTTTTGCCCATTGTGTACGATCCTTTTGTCAATAAAGAATTGTACCAACTCTAGTACACGTTTTAAACCTTCTCAAAGGTAATGTGCATGTTTGTAAGGCACACGTTGCCCTGGGAGCCAAACATAGCTCCCTGTTGATGCTTGTTTTAAGCTAACCAGGCTCTCCTGGGCCAGAAGTGGGAGCTAAATGGGTCCCAGCAATTTCGAACCCTGAAGTCCTACAAGCATTTTCTGGCATAAAACCTACATTCTGGGTTATTTGGGTTTGTGCTTGGCATATGATGGCAGCAGCTGGTCATGTGAGGTGTTACCTTACACCGAAAGACTATACCTGGGATTGTGGAAATATTGTGTTTTTACATCTTTAACTCGCATAGGTGTAGCATGCTCTTCTGGCATCCCCATTTACACAGTCCCACACCACAATTCTAGGTAAGGAATAGACCGTTTTGTATTCAGACATCCAAATGTATTTAAAAGAATAATGGAACCTTCCCCAAGTTGGTCTCCAGCTTTACATCATGGAGTGGAGATCAACACAATATCATAGCAAAACCAATTAACATTAGCACCGTGGCGGGGGGGGTGACAGCCAATCTGGTGATGAGGAACACATGCTTGAATCGCCGGTGAAAGCCTGCGTTCCATGCTGCCGGACGACCGGCTCCACCTCCGGTTCCACTTTTTTTTTTCTTCTTCATCCCCCTGACCCCCCTTCCACAAACTTAAAGCGGCTGGTGCTGCATCCCTTCCTTTCCCCCTTGCCTTCCGCAGGCCGCCTTGTAAAGGGAAAAGGGGCTCTGTACGGAGCCCTGGCTTCCCTTTCCATGGGGACCATCCTTGTAAAGGATGTTTCTTTGTTCAAAAGCACGCAACGTCCCGTTGAACGGAGGTAATTGTTTTTTTTGCACCCTGGGTTACCGCTTTGGTAGCCCAGGGTGCTAATGTCCTTAAGGTCCCGTTCCAAGTGCTGCAACGGGCGTTTCCACATAAGGTAAGTGTGTTTAAAACATTCAATTTTCTTCAGAATGAAGAACAGTATGGTAGAGAGAGAAAGTTATTTGAATAATTAACAATCACGTTAATACGCTGTATACGTTTGAGGTACTGAATGTATAGGCTATGTGTAAGCCACTTAACTGTAAGCGATGGCCAGCTTGCAATTGTCTCCTGTAGGCTTGAATAATTACGCAGCCATAGTAGTGGCTGTGTAGTTATGGTTAAGTTGCTGTTTCCATAGGGAGAGCACTTTTTGGGCGGCTTATAACTCCGCTGTCCCTGGACGAATCCTCACGAAACTTTGCAAAAAAAGTATATGGCCACTCTGAATTTGCAAAGTTTGGTGAGGTTTGGTCCGGGGGGGGGGGAGTTATAGGGGGGGCCCAAAACGTCTTTTTTTCCCCATAGACTGAATGGGGAAAAACTTTGTGCACGCCTACAGCCCAGACCGCTGGACAGATTTTCACCAAATTTGTGAAAATCCATTCAGTTGTTAACAATCAAAAAGTAAGTATGAAAAATTTAGTGATATCTATATCCACTCGGCGGACACACTTCCCTGTTCGCTCCGCCTACAGCAAATCGATTGGGTAATCGGCTTGCGTAAAGTCCGCGGACATGTGACTCGTTCCCTCATTGGATGGTGGAAGTACGTCAGATTGTTCCGATGCGTCCGCCATCTTTCAACCGTGTTTTGGTGTCCATGGACATCGCCGCAAAAACATACAACACACCACATTGCACTTGTTAACCTTATCAAATACTGTTTCGAAAGGTGAGGGTTCATGAGGATGGGATGGAATGTGGCAGCAAGAAGCAAAAAACTGGTGTGTTTTTGTCACGAAAGTCATACGGTACCTTTTGGAGGTGTTCCTTATTATAATGCGTGTATAGTACAGGCAAAGGACTAGTGTGTCTGTGTTACAATGTATTTAAAAATAATATTGAAGTGAGACTGGCGCCCCCTAGAGTGTGGCATCTGAGGCAGCCACCTGCAGTGTTTGATGGAAATGGCGGCACTGCACGTCTGAGACTACAAGTTCTCATGAATGCCTTGAGCCATGTTGTTGCAAAGTGAGAATATATTTAGATTCTGAGTGAAGGTCACCAGCTTTGATTTTTCTTTTTTCTCACGCATAGAACAGACTATAAGGGTCAATTGTTTTTTCACCTTGAGAGAGAGGAAATATTTTGTGAGAAATGCAGTAAGGATTTTTGTAAGAACGACCATTTGATAAGGTTATGCATTCCAACAGTGTGTAAGGAACATGTAAAATCAGTTCAGAAAGAATCTTTGGTGCGAGCACTTTGAGCATCACGGTCTGAGTTACGGAAAGGGAATGGAAATGGTGAATATCATGCAAGTTTGCTTTTGACGACTGTACACTGGAACGAACATTAACTTAATATTAGCATTTATTTTGGCATTATAACTCACGTGCTATCTTTCTGTGAAGTTTTTTTTTTTTTTTTTTTTTAAATGTAGCAAAGGGGAGTGCAGAATGTGTAGGTGTATGTAGACTATCGCTACATTCACCCAGGTTGAACGCTAGAATTTCTATAAATTGTCATTTATGCACGTATCCAATTGTGCATCAGTTTCCATGTTTTTTGTCTTTATTTAGATTGTTTGATGTGTATGCTAATCGTTAGATTAAACTCTATGCCGAATTAAGAAATCAATACTTATATTGTGATAAAGGTCGGGTATTGATGCTTATTTTCTGTTATGTTTTCAACATAGCTATATGCTGCCTTACTGCGATTGCCATGGATTCTAGATGCCAACTGATGGATTTTTTACTCGCCAGGTGCACCTCATCGTCAACGGGTGGCTCACTGTGACTGTTTTGTGGGACAATCGCGCAGGCCCATTGTGCCCGTACGCTGCACTAGCGATTAGGAGTAACCTAACATCTTTTATGGTACTCGAGGCCCAAGTTGATGCACACACCCTGGAATTTACTGTGCAACCCAAGCGGTTGCTGTATGCAAAAAGAAAAAGGTGTGCGTCGCGATTAACATTTTCGACCACGAGCGAAGAAACAAATTTGCAATTTGATTGAATATGGGAATAGTCGGATGTTCTCGGACAGTTCATTGTGAAATGAGAGTAATTTACAAATTGTACAGTGTTATTGATTTCTTTTAAAGACCGCTTTAATATGTCAAATTCTGACCAGGTATGTTAGTCGATGTGTTGCTTTTCGGGTTCTGCATCACGTTACGTAGGTGATTATGGGTGCATTTGCCTACGCTGAAGAGGAAAGTCACTGAGAAAGGTGTTCAATATCACTAGGGTTGGTTATGTGAGGGTTAGGGCGGAGCATATGATTTAGTGACGTCACAGCAGTTTACCTTAGGCATCTGCAGCAATGGATGAGAATAGCACAAGATGGACGCGCTCTGCTGCCAGATTTCGTATGTTTCCAAAAGAGGAGACATGAGATAAGGTGGTTTGGAAATGTTTGTGATAGATCAACGTATGTATAAAAATACATGATCCAACCCTTGCGGCAAATTTATATTTTCTTAACATTGCACTTGAGAAACTTACGAAACAATGTTTGGGGACGTCAAGGGGTGATGGAGATGGGTGGAATATTTCTGCCTTGCTTTCGAATGATTTTACAAAGTTTGTTGAGATTTTGTGCACAGCTTATATGACGGTTGTATGTGCATTCATTTCACAGTTTAAAAAAAATAACACTTGGGTGGCTTGCCAGCAAATTTGCGAACGGCTCATTGGCAAGGATCGACGAGCATGGTTTTGCAAATGTGGAAGTGTGTTCTTATTTGACAAAAAAAAAATAGCGTTACAGCTTTGGTGACTGAGCAGTAAGCTGTAGCCTTGGTCAGAGGCGACATTGTCCGGGTCCTATAATAAGGTAATGATCTGGACAATTTGGCTATTGGTCATGACCAGGAGGGACAAAACATGGGGTTAAAGTGGCCATGTCCTCCTGGGACTGCCTTTGTGGTAAAGTTATTCGAAATTGGTATAGATTTAAAAAGGAAGAAAAATGTGCTTGTGGTAATATGGTCATAGAGCTTTCTTTTTGCCTTCTGTAGGCTGCATGGAAAGCGAAGAGGGGCCCTGTATGGAACCCCGCCTTCCCTTTTCATGGTGGCCTCAGTGTGGGAAGAAAAATCTTTTTTTATCACCCGCTTTGGGAACCTAAGGTGCTATTGGCCTTCATTCATTTAAAGGAACGTTGGGGTTAAGTTGCACTAATAAAAACCTATGAAATTCAATTAAAAAAATTTGTTAAAAGGACGTTATGGTTACACGTAAAATCTAAAAAACCCTGAAATTCGCCAGTTATGGTAAGCTAAGCAACCATAACTCGCGCAACCACTGTGCACTGCTAAGACTAACACCCAGGACATCAAAGATGACATCACAAATGTCATTCATGACATCACTGATGACATCACATGTGAAATACATTTTGATGAAAAGTCCCTACAAGGAGTTGTGTTTATATTGTTGGTAACAAGACGTCGGGGGTGATCGGGAGACCTATTGTGAAGTACTTAATCTATTAAAGAATGTACTCATCTAAAATCATTGTATTGGAGTGTTGTTGTTAATACAGAAATCTAATCATATATAATCATAGGCAATGACTGCAGCATGCACCATAGAAGTACACTACCTATCTTGTAATTATGGATAGTACAATAATGAATGCTACCTTATCAGAATGATGAGTAATGTTAAACATGTAATAATTAGCTAGCAATTCAAGACTTACAACACTTGTGCTGGTACAAACAATACATATGAATAACCACAATGCATACAAATCAGAGGCACATACAGGCAAACTAAAGTAAGGAAGAAAGAAACAGCATCATCAGAAAATGTTCAATGACATTAAAGTGTATCTTCATGTATACAAATGAATTGTGTTTGCGGCCTGCTCATTTCCTCATGTATGTGCACCATGAGCTGAGACCAAACCATAAGGAAAGTACTTAAAGAAAATATGACAAGGTTAACGTCTAGATCTAGAGCACCTTTTTCAATTTTATTATTCTGACTGTCAGTGAACAAAACCACCCAGCCTATATATGTCGGTGAACAAAGACAAGTGGCCCAGATATGTGATGTCATCAATGTTATGTTTTGTTAATTACACTTATAAGGCGCCAAAGCCCGCAGGCATCCAATGACATATATGATGTCATCTTTGATGTCCTGGGTGTTAGTCTTAGCAGTGCACGGTGGTGGAGCGAGTTATGGTTGCTTAGTTTACCAAAACTGGTGAATTTCAGGAGTTTTTAGATTTTACGTGTAACCATAACGTCCTTTTAATGAGGTTTTTATATGTGTATATATATATATGTGTGTGTGTAGATGGATATATATCTATATCTCTGCAAGCAACACCAGTTTAGTGAAATAATGTGAGAGACTTTGAATACTGCTAACATTTAAGAAATCTACTTGTCCTGTAACTTCTATTTCACAGCTTGTAAAACTGGATATGGATATCTAATAGTTTGCACATGAAAAGCTTATTAGTAGAGCAGCAACAATGTGCTTGCTGGTGGCATTCACAGTAGGAAGCATGTTGAAACTGGCTCAATTATCAACTGTGTGTTTTACAAAAAAGTATTACTCCTACGTCCCATCCCCTTTCCTCCATACTTGTGGGATAGTCCATCCTTTGGGACGGCATCAGGGTACTTTTTTAATAGCATAAAAAATTCACATTTTTGTTCTCATTTCCGTGGGGCCACCACATGTGACCACAACCCTGCCTTCCTGAGCTCCGCCCGCACATCGCGCTTCAGTCCTTTTCTCTGCCCAGTCGGCATTGGATGCACTAGCATCTAAGGGAACATTTTAATTTTTGTTCCCTTGTCCTTCATTTCCGGTTCCTCTGTCATCTATCTTCCTTCTATGCCAGAGCGTCTGGGATTCGTGTCCTGTTCATCGTGTAAACATTGTTTCACAAGGGCGGATCCCCACTCTTTGCCTGGAGTGCTTAGGCCCGGAACACCAGTGGGACTTGTGAGTCTACTGCGACTCCCTCTCCGTTCGGCAGCTCTGCCGGCTTATCAGGTGGGAGGAGTTGTTCCAGTAGATTCCTCCATGACATTTACAGCAGTTCATTGAAGGAAAAAAGGAAGCGACAAGTAAGTTCGTTCCTTTTAGGGCACCCCGGCCAGGGAATTCCTTCCCAGGGTTTTCGGGGTCCGGGAGGGGTTCAAGTAGCTCCGTTACCAGGGATCTCCCTGAGGTGTCTCGACGGGGATCTAATCGGCACTCAGGAGTTCCTCTGTGTTCCCCTGCCAGGACTGGATCTTCATCAGAGGTTCTGCTTTTGGGGGCTAAAGTTAGGCCCAGTACTTCTGGAGCCATTTTCACCAAGGTCAGTCCCGAGGTTTCCACACCCGGAATGAAGTGTACTGATTCTCGGCTCGAGGTTCCTTTTTAAGGTGACTTAACTTATCAGGGTTACCCCTGAGTTCCCCATCTTGGGGCTATATCTAAGACCAGCAAGATTGAGGTGCCCCTTTCGAGAGCTCTGGCTTCAGGGGGTGACCTTAAGCTTTCCCATATTTATGCCTGTGGTCTAACTGATCCTGCTCAGGGGGCAAAGAAGACGGTTAAACACCTTAAGTTTTCGAGTACCGGCTTTGCAGAGGTTCCCTCATTGGGGGCTAATTTATCAGTTGCCTATAAGGGGTTGCAGAAACACTGTAGGTCTGCTAGCACTGGCTCTGCCGAAGTTCCTTGTCACAAGGCTAAAATGGAACTGAAGTCTCCTGATTCCCCCGTGGTGACTGCAGCCTCATTGACACCTGTGACGGAGTTCACCTCAGGAAGAAAATGGCAGTCCAACCCCTGCGGACCACAGCGGGCGCGTTGTTTACCTCTCACCAATGTTCACAACGGCTGGTACTGAGTTGCCTGTCTTTGGGGCTGAGCATCCTTTTTCACGTTTTGTGGATAACAAGAAACCCGTTCCGCCCTCCAGTGGATTGGTGTGCTCGGCCTCCGCTGCCGCACAGTCTCACTACCTCCTACATCCGCTCCATTGGTTTACTTAGATCCAGTTGGTGGAGAACCATCTTGGCAACCATCCTCTTTGAGAGCCTGGGTGCCTGCCCCTTCCGAGTGTCCTCTGCCCACTCCAGTGCCTAGACCTTCTTCTGAAGATGCGTTTTTTTGGCAAGTTTCAGACGCTGATGCATTCTGATCCCATGAAGGTGTACTGTAATGATTTATTTAAGGAAATCTATCCTAAGCCGCCTGAACCTGCTCCTGCTCCAGCAATCCCTCTGCAGGTCCCGGTAGTGCCACCTCTTCCACCACTTCATGTGGGGCCTCCTCCACTGCCTCCTTTGGAGAAGACTCCAGTTGCACAGTCAACCCTGCCCTTTGGGCCCTAGGTGCAACGTGCAGCGGATCTGGTTTCTGCTCCCTCCTCACTGGATGTGGATCAAGCGTACCAGGACAGCGACGACCCGCCCCGCTCTGTTAGTCTTTCACGATGGGGATTTGTATATGATGGTGTTGCTAGACGGTGTTTCCAGACCTCCAAATACCCGAGCCTCTGGCTCCACAAGAAGGGGTACTTTCTGGAGCCTTTATGCTGTTGACACAGGAGCGCACTGGCCTGTTCCTGCAAAAGGATGTCTTGGCCGAAGCACGCAAGGTCTGGGAAAAGCCTCATTTCCAGGTAACAGAAAAATGACGCTCCCTACAAGCTACACGCGTCTTAGAGCATGTCCATGTCTGCATGTCCACTTCCCCCATTGGTGAGGGCAGCTATGCTCCATTTGAAGCCAGCCTCTACATTCTCCACTGCAGCGTCTCCGATTGTTTCGAAAGAGGACCAGCTTCTTGACGCCATTGGGGGAAAAAGGTTTTCCAATTTGACTTCAGCTGCGTCGGGCTAATACCAAGCTTACCCTGGTGGCTGCTAATGTCAAACTGTGTAAGGAGCACGCTGAGTTTCAGGAATGTATTCCTCCTGATAGGCTCGAAGGCTTTAAGGGCGGTTTATCCGATGCCAGGGTTCTGGTGCAGGATCTACTTGAGGCTGCGGCCCGTCATGAAGACATTTCCGCTCAAGGCCTTATGGTCGGAGTAGACCTCTCCCTCCAAGCATGGCTGCGTGCTACGTTTCTGAAGGAAGTTCAGGACAAGGTGCTTGATCTCCCCTTAGAGGGTAAAGAACTGTTCCACTCTTCCTAGGATGAGGAACTCCCAAAGACCAAGGCAAGCACTCAAACTGCCAAGTCATTGTTGGTCCTTGCGAAAACCCCAGCAAAGGCACCTTATGAGGTCGGGGTCTCAAAAGAGGTCCTTCTCTGGTTTCAGAGGCTTTCAGGACTGCCGTGCGCACCGTGCAGAGGCTCCATCTGGTGTCCCTTGCCGTAAAAGGCAAGGTGGCCGGTTTTTCTCTCGGTCAACAGCCTCCTCTTCAGCAACAGATGGCCTCCTGCCGTTAAAACATCTAAATTATATTTTCCATCGGTCAAATGAGACGCCGGTGGGAGGACGAATGTTGTCTCACCTGGAGGTGTGGCAGGCCATCACAGAAGAACGATGGGTTTTGTCTGTTGCCCGTGCTGGCTTCCATTTGCCCCCCCCACCTCACCCTCCTCTCCAGCAGACTGGATCGCCATCCCTCAGAGCCGAGGTACAGAAACCTCTAGCCCTCAGAGCAGTGGAACCGAGGGCTATTACTCCCGTCTGTTTACAGTGCCAAACCCAACCAGGCTGGCCTGTACACCATCTTCGACCTCCAAGTTCAATCTCTTTCTACCCCAAGAGGAATTCAAGATTACGCCCAGCCAGATAGTCCTCTCTCCGGGAGGGCGATTTGGCTCAGTGTGGTAGGCTTTCAGGATGCCTACATGCATATCCTGATCTGGAGCCTGCATAGAAAGTTTCTGCGGTTCTCTGTGGGAACAGAATCCTTCCAGTATTGTGTGCTTTCATTTGGTCTCAACTCGGCACTGCGTGTCTTTACGAAGACGATGGCGGTCATCGCAGAATTCCTCAGTCTGCCGGGAGTTCATGTATATCCATACTGACGATTGGCTCCTGCGCAGCCCTTGTCCACAGGTCGCTACGGCCAATCTTAAGTCACCCCTTCAGCTCCGGTTCCATATTGGGCGATCGTTGAATTGGCAGAAATCATTTGACAGTTGCTAAAGATCTGATCTTTCTGGGTATCTGTTAGGATACAGTCGGTACCAGAGGGTTCCTGATGGAGGACAGGTTTGCGGACCTTTCAACCACATGCCAGCTCTTCCTGCAGTCCTACCACATGTCGGCCTGGTGGTTTCAGAGACTCTTGGGCCTCATGGCTTGTGTTAGCTCTACCTCTTGCACGTTTGAAAAGGAGGCGCACTCTACTTGCTCTTCGGAACTGCGGGTCCCAGTCTACGGATCCGGATTCCAAGGTGATTGCAGTCTCATCCTGCATGATGGCGGATCTGCAACAGTGGTCATCCGCCAGCAACCTTTCAGTGGGCACTTTCTTTCAGGAGCCCTACCCACAAGCCACTGTTAATACAGACTCCTCCCTTCTGGGCTGGGGAGCGACAGTGTCACCTCGAGGTGTACGATTTGTGGATGCCTCAGGACAGGCGGCTCCATATCAATTACCTGGAGCTCCTGACAGTTTTTCTGGTGCGTAAGGCTTTTCAACCCTCTATCCCCAACAGTGTGGTTCGAATTCACACAGACCATTCCATAGCGATATTCTACATGAAAAACTGGGGGGCACTAAGTCTCTCCTCCTGGTGGACCTTGCTATCCAACACAATGGCTGGCTTCAGGCTGTGCACATTCCGGGTCACATCAATATGGCTGCAGACTCCCTCAGCCGCCAATCTGCGTCGAGTTACGAGTGGGCGATTCTCTGATGTTCTCACCAAGATCTTCCGGCAATGCGGTTCTCCAGCGGTGGACCTCCTTTGCGACTTCATCGAACCGAAAACTTCCTCTTTATGCTTCCAGGAACGGGCTCAGAGTGCCTTACTTGGGGACGCCCTCGAGATCCCAATCGGACAACATGAAAGTTAGGCTTTCCCTCCTTTGCTACTGATTCTTCGGTCAGTCTGGAAACTCAAGAGTGCATCAAACTGCACTCTCCTCTTTATAGCTCCTTGCTGGCCAGCCAGTTCCTGGTTTTTTAGGACTGCAGAACCTGTCGGTGTGCTCCCCGATCAGGTTGCCGCAGATTCCCCACCTTCTTCACCAGAGCAATCACCAGTTGTGACACTCCGTTCAGCTTGGTGGCCTGGTGCCCGAGTTCCGATCATTGGCGCAGTTCAACCTCTCAGGGGACAACTTGCGTATAATTAAAGCGGCACAAAAGCCCTATACGAGAGCTCAATACAGGAGCAAGTGGCTCTGTTTTTGTCATTGGTGTCTAGCCAAAGAGCTTGATCCCAGACAGGCTTCTATCGACTGTCTTGTCTGTTGTATATGATCTTGCAGCCTCTGGCATTCATGTCTTATAATGCAGGACATATTTATCCGCCATCGCGTGACTCATCTTCCACGGACAGTTGCTCTTTTTCACTGGCGAACCTAGTCATCAAGAGACATTTTGCAGGCCTTCTACATCTTTTCCCGCCGGTACAGGCCACCCATTCCAAATGGGATCTGAATGTGGTCCTCACTGCTTTGTCATAAGCCTTTTGAAGGCCCATGGCCACTACCGAGATCAAGTACCTTTCTTGGAAGGTGGCCTTTTTGATTGCGATGACCTCTGCAAGACGAATAAGCGAACATCTGTTGCTAACTTTCCCCAAGGATAAGGTTGTGATTTGCACTCGCCCTTCTTTCCTGCCCAAGTGGTTTCTGAATTACATTAAGACCGTCAATATCTTTACTGGTCTTCTTCCCGAACCCGGTCTCTGATGCCGAGAGGGTTTTACACAATCTAGACGTTGGATGTGCTCTGAAGTTCTACCTCAACAAAACAAACCAGCCTCCAAAGCGTCCATCTCGCGGTGGATAGCTTCATGTGTTTCCAAGGCCTACAAATTTCAAGGCCTTCAGCCCCCAAGGGGCATTCATTCACATCTGGTTTGTGGCAAAGCGGTTGCAGTTACCTTCCAAAAATACAGCCCTTGGAGTCCATAGCCAAGGCTGCTACGTGGCCTTTCCCATCTGCTTTTTGCAGACGTTACTCTCTTGACCTGAACTCCGGGGGCTGATGCCCAATTCAGCCAGGCAGTTCTCAAGTGTGTTCCAATATAGGATTTTCCATCCACCTGTAGTTCCTATGGTCAGTGCTTGGGAATCTCCCACAAGTATGGAGGAAAGGGGACGGTAGGAGTATTACAAAGTTACTCACCATAGCGACTACCTTACTCCTAGTCCATAGTCCCCTTTCCTCCATGCACACGCCCACCCCTCTAATAAGTAGCCTCTATTGTTGCTAAGTGGTCCTGGACTTGGCGATAGAAAAGGACTGAAGGGCGATGCGTTGGGCAGAGCTCAGGAAGGTGGGGGCTGCGGTCATGTGCGGGGGCCCCCGCATAAAAATAAAAGGACAAATGTGTGTTCATTCTAACAAAAAGTGGTCCTGTCCCGATGGACGGAATGTCTGCAAATATAGAGTAAAGGGGACTATGGACTAGGATTAAGGCAGTCGCTACGGTGAGTAACTTTGTCAATCTCTGAACCCAAAAGAAACTCATGAGTAGGAGACTTCTGTTTTCCTTCAATTTGATATGCATTTCAGTAGGATGTATACGAATTGTCCGAACTACAATTGTTCGAATTTTCGGTCAATTCGGTAATTCGAACAATTGTGTTCGAACAATTTGGGTAATACCTTTCAGTACACTGGTAGCACAAGGGCAGTTCTCGGAACTTGAGATATTGGACTGTAATTGTATGTTGGGATCTCTAGATGAGTGACCTCTGCATATAGACCATGCTTTTGTATGGTTTACCTATTTCTTTGTTTTATTTCTATACTACTTAATGGTTGTAGCAAAGAAGAAATCAAAGCATGTGTAATTTAAATTTCCGCCTGAAGTAAGTTAAGGCCTGTGAAATCTCCCAAATGGTAGCATTTACTACTCTGCAGGGCTCAAAATGTGCACTTGCCAATAGCTACTCGTTGGTGATAATTGACCCTTGGTGAGCAAGAAATTGTATTCTGTGCATATGTGTAGAATTTAAGTTAATTTTTATGGCTGCTAGTAGCTTGCTACTTCAAAGGTTTATCCCTCATTACTGCATGAAAGGTAATGCCATGTATGGCAGACAACCCCTGCACTCCTCATATAGCCATGTTTCTAATTGGTTGTCAGTCTCTTTCCTTGAGAATGTGTTGCTTTGAATGAATGAACGTAACTTGTGCTATAGAATTCATCACTTGATAAATAGTCTCGTGAGCCCTGTTTTTCTGTGCTGTGCACAAGTGGCGGCACAGGAAATGCTGCCCACAGAAGACTGCACATTTGGAAGAGGGTGTAGGTGAGTGTAGCATGGACTGTAAGCAGGCTGGAGAGGAGCAGGAAACAAAACGTTAGGGTGGGTGGGAGACGGGCCTCTGGGTAGGAATTGAGATCAGTGTCGAGGGGTGGGAGTGTGTAAGGCACTACAGGAGTGAGAGGTGGAACCCCGCCTCCCCCCAATGAAGGAGATGGGAATAAAAAGGTCTCATTTTGGAGGAACACTCCAAGGCTAACCAAGAATTGGGACCAACCGACCGAACGAAGGCTCCACCACACAGACACAAGTTGTCAATGATGGTTCCCATTGTAACTCCAGTTGTGTTATTACCTGGAAATATCAGAGTCCGGTCTCTTGTCTGCATGCTTCTCTAAACCTATATGAACAACTCCTAAATAGTTGTACTATGTACAAAATGTATACGCAGATCGACCTAGACCGCTTCAACATGAACTACTCCTGCTGCAACCCAAGCCCAAAGCTACTGTCCAGCTTGAGCACTTGGCGACAAACTAAGTTGAGACTTCTAGCCACGTGCTAGTGTATTAACATTTTGCTGCAATGGTATTGGATGTGCAAATGCGTATGGTGTTTTCTCTGCTGTCATTGGTGGGAATCTCTGTCCCCGCTAATGGGTGTTCGACTTCACCGAACATTTGCTGCAAACAAAATTACTGTAGGGTTACAATGGGCACCACCACCACAACAAACCTGTGACCGCATTCACATTTTTGTTGCATGATTATTAAGTAAAGCAAATGTAATGTGAATCACCAGTGCAAACAAATTATTCTTACCATTTTGAACAGCACTGTCTTAGTGGCCACCTGAGCAAATAACATGGACTGATGGCCTACTTGTCCAGCTGACAAAGTAGCTTAAACTTGTTGTCCCTGACAAACCAATTCTCTGGTGGTAGGATTCCAAATGCTTGTCGATATAACCCAATATGACTGTAGACTGGCTTAGCCACTAATTGTGTTTTAAATACTACTTTATTTTATAAATTTCACATTAAAGCAAAACGAAGTGCACGATTTTAAATTGTGTTTCTTGATCTAAAGTACATTGGGCTTTAAAGAAGTAACTCACTTGCTGTCCTATGAAATTGGGATGAGACGTCCCAGATTTACTCTGTTCAATCTCTATGTAAAGTTTGGGGTTGATTGGGGTTTTACCTTTCTGAATGAGGCTTCTGATTTTGCAAGTCAGCTTGAGGACTCAATCAGCCTGGAATAATTCCTTCAGCATACCCTCAGGTGGATATTTGGAAATCAATTTCCAAACATAGACTGGTCCACATTCATGAATGTGCTGGTCTCCATTCTGCATGTGGGTTAGTCCTTGAAGCTTTTCTCTCCCATATCCAGATATTTCCTCAATGTCAATCTCTCCATATATAATTACATGTGCACAGGACAAAGAGTAAGATTGTGGAATATCCTTTTAGTCCACCTCATGCCTTGTGGCAGTGGTGAGGTTTTACAAGTCCCATGATTCAGCAAGGGTCGCAGTTAAAACTGCTCCTATGAAGAAAAGCAGATTTTGTTGGTCAGACCTAGTTCTGGATGTGAACATGCAAGATTCATATTTTCAGATTCTGTACATCGATGTGCACATTTAGGTACTTGAATGATCACTGTGAGATCTGTGAAAATTATGGGTTTTTGCCTAGTCAAAACATGGGATATATTTTTTCAGATTCCGATGGATATTACTTCTAGCTACAACTTGTAAAAATGTCATGTCGATCTGAGCATGCATTGTGAGGAACTGATGAATGATTAAATATTTGTAAGATTTCCTTCATGTTTCTTTCGATTGTTTTTCTAGTGTGGAGTAGCTGACTTTTTCTGTACTGTGACACTAGCGGTGCATACGCTATTTCCACAATATTACCATATCAATACATTAGTGTTGTCTTGCGTGCATGGAATTGGAACCTTCACGTGACTTGAGTTAATGGAGGTTTTAGGGCAGACCTAGACTTTGAAAAATTATGAGAAGCCCTCTTAAATTGGGTTTATCAGCTAGAATATCTGCTAAGGAACAGGCTGGCCTCCAGAACCAGTTTGGACAGACCCAACGCCCTTTGTGTAGGCTTTTCATTTTTTGTTATTGTGAATTTTTGAGCTAAGTAGGCCCGAAATGAATCTGTGTGGTTTTGAATTCCCTATTGAAGCTGTTAGGCAAAGACCCAACCTTTGGTATAAATCTGAACTACACAGGTTGGTAGTGTGGCTGAGCAGCCAAGCTTATATCAAGAGGGGTCAATGTGAGCAGTAGTGTAATGACAGTTTCACAGTAACAGTTATTCAAATAAACTCTTACATTCAAGGTTTGTTGATAAAACAATTTATTTCAGTCAGTTGTGTAAGCCTTCTTTAGAAGGGAGCAATATGTGTAACACTTATAATACACTTCAAAACACACTGTTTCTCTAAATCAGATGACACCCTTTGGGATGGCACACAGACACTTCCTATACCCTCAGGTGACTTAAATAGCTAGGACACTGTGGACATTGATTTTTCACTGGTATATTTAGAGCAGCACTGAGTTCGGTGTAAAAGATAGATGGGTAATAAAACAAAGGTTAACAATTCACAAACTGGTAAGTACTTTTGGAACCTTCCAATGGAGAGTAAATTAACCCTTTCCTGGGGGAAAGGGCCAAAACACAAAGTCGGAGGTAAAGAAGAGTCTTTCAGGGAGCTAAGACAGCCAAGGTTAATTGCACAATATCTAGGGGAGCTGAAGATCTTGTTTGCAGGTAGGTAAAAAACAGTCTTGCACAATGTTTTTAGAAAGGTTTGTAGAGGGCTACAAGCTGGGAGGCTTGTGAGGGGCAAAGCTAAAGCAGTTCTGTAAGGTAACCAAGACAGGTCTCAACTGAGAGCAAGCAAGGCTACACAACAAGAGGTAAGTTCTTAGATTTTACAGTACCTCTGTGAAATGGTTTCAGCTGGCTTGTTTCTGTACAGCTCTGCAGATTTGTTCCTGAGCCTCAGTCGTGGGGACAAGAGGGAGGACGTCTGGGGACTTCTGATCTGCAATGGGAAGGTCGGTGGCAGCAATGGGCAAACTTCGATTCAGAGGTTCTTCAGTGGTAACAGCTCCTCGCGTCTGTCAGCAAATAGCAACACTGCGATTCTCTGATACCACTCTGGACTTTTCTTGCATTTGGTGTCCATCACTCTGTTGCGGTGGATCCGACTTGGTCAGTACTGCTTCAGCGAAGTCATGAGGATCTTCCTTGCGCCGGGTCTGACTTAAAAGCAACACACAATCTGGTGTTACTCTCCCTGGCACTTCGGTTCATGCAGCAGTGGAAGTACAGCCATCTCCGAGAGGATGTCCAGACAGGCTTACTTTGGAGTTGATTGGTCCCACCAACTCAAGGGGAGAGGTCGTCCTTGCAGGGCTTCTCTAGTTGAGGCGAATTCTGAGCTTCAGCACAGCAGGGCTTCACCGGGCAAACCAACGGTCCAGGAATTGCAGCAGGCGTCTCTTCCAAATTCTTCGGATTCCTTCGTCCAGTGGTCGACTCTGCCTTCCAAGCCAAAAAACCTTGCCTTTTATGCAAGTTTCTCCTATTCATTCCAGCCTAGCTGTCAATCACACCTTTTAAAGTGGGGGACTATCCTTGCCAGACAGCCAGCCGGCCAATCACCTTTGGGTGCATTCCTGTAACCAAGGGGATTAAGCACAGGGAGTTTTGGGCACCTCCCTCACTTCCTGCCAAACATACTGGAGCCAGAGGCAGGCTTCACTCGTGAATCCCGCCAAAGACAAAACAAACAAAGGGACCAAACCTGGTTTGGCATGCAGAGTAAATCTCAAGAAGGACCTTTCCAACGAGAAATGGTGTAAAAAGAAGACTGGGGCTGATTTGACGAAATGGGCACCAGTGGGTGCTCTACTGCAGCTGCCAACGCAGCCCGCTGTAAACACTCCCAATGGTAGTTAAAAGTAAACCACTGCCACCAGCCATTAATTGTACAAAGGGCAACATAAGTGTTACATGAGCAACTACACAAAGGGGATACTAAGTAACCCCTCCAACACCCTATTGTAAGACAGTGTGTGCTGGGGCTAGACCTTTACAAATGTAAGTCAAGTTAATTTCACCTCACTGCTCTTGGAAACAGTTTATTCAAGAGAAGGTATTTAAACCTTTGGGAAATCTGAAAGACTTCCCTCTGCCACTGCATTGAAGATGCTATGTGTCACAATATAAAGATGATGCTTATGGAGTTTGTCAGACTCCATAACCAAAATGAAACCGTGTCCAAATCCCAATGAAAATACATGAGGGTGAGAAAAAGGGCTCACTCTCTCCAGTATAGAAATGAACAAGTCCTAGAGTCCAGCAAAAGTGGTGGTGGTCTCTAAGGTAGATGGGGGAAATGGCACATTTCTAAAATTCTCCCTAACAGAAGCAGTTTTAAAACTCCCCCGTCAATCACCAGACTCGGGCAGGTCCCTTTGAATCTCAAATACAAGGACTCCAAATGAAATAGATGTATGGTAGAATGAATTGCAACATGTATTTGTTCCAGTATGGCTTTATATCATATTACTTTAAGTAAAATGAAACTTCTGCTAATAGTCATTGAAATGATATACAGTATTCTATGCTAAACAAGTGTTGTTTAGATGTCCTGTGCTTTGTTGCAACAGGCCTTATAATTCACAACATTATGTATAACACATATAACGCATAGTGAAGCTGGTTATTGAATAAAAATTGCATTTACATTGCAGGCTCTACACTGGACATATTCGTAATACAAATTGCTTTTGTTTGCATACTGCAAATCCAGGAACATGGCGCTGATCATATCCTGGAATTCCCTGCATCTGTCCTGTTATTTCACACCCAGTAGGCAGGAGCTACTGCTGGAAAACCTGGAGCAAGTATACAGAGCACTGCAAATCTAACTTCCACTTAAGATGCATACTTTTTGCCATTATTTATGAACCAATTTTAAACTTGTCCCAATGGTTTTTAGATTTTAATTCTCATACACTTAATTAATATTACATGTATGTTTGCAAGGCACTAAAAGGCCTGGGGTGCCAAAAGTAGACTCTACTAATGTAGATGCAGGGGCTAAATGGCGCCCAGCCATTTCGAATGCCAGCCGTTTGCTTTACAGGCTATTGGGCCCTGGAAATTATTGCAATCCAAAAGTTACTTTCACAATGTTTGATGTTGTGGGAACATACGGTTGTGTTAAATATTTTGTTTATGGTGTGCCCTTACCATAGCTCTGAGCAGAATACTCAACATAGATGACAGAAAACATCCTTAAGCAGTCAGAGGCTTTGCTGAAGGAGTTTTTATTTTATGCCATAGTCCTATTGCTCTAAAGTTTTCCACAGAATATAAAACCAGGGGTCTAAATTGGAATTTATGGAACAGGAGTTGGAAACGGATCCTGGGTGTCCGGCTTTTCCTCTGACCAGAGCTACTTGTCCTGACCCAGAAGCTATTTAAATCCAGTCTGACTAGAGTACCTGAAAGATGATGGAACGTGCTTTTTTCCAAACTCTGACATGCACCCAATAATACATGTCTTCAACCCCTCTTTCCATTGTTGTGTAGCTCGGTCTTGAACACTATTGCTCAGTTTCTGTTGACTCCATGGTCGCATGACATGTTCAACATGTCTTCTCTTCTGACATTTTCGTTCACGTTTTTTTTTGCTAGTTTGTCAATCTCTTGCTACTACCATCTTTGCTGCTATATCATAAATCTGCCACTGCATTAATATCGGTTACTTTCTATTTACTGACGATTAGGTTCATCTCTGCTGACATCTTATTCTGTGATGTGACCTTGCTCTCACTCGCTTCTGCAGCAGAATGAGGCACTAATACCTTGCATGAGAAGCAACTTGTGTCCAGTATATCTGACCAGTCGTTCTGTAGGTTTCTTCTAGAGTTTAATAATGTAAATCTTTATGCAAATTCCGAGACGCAGCTAATGTGGGATAGCTATTTTTGGATTGCACCATTTGGATTGTTGAGGCAACAATAAGCTCTTCACAGCTGTTGGTGTCAAGCTACGAGGTTCTACTAGGCCCTATCCAGGAGGTAAATGGCGCCAAACAATTTTGAACCCTGTATACTCCTACGTCCCGTCCCATTTCCTCCATACTTGTGGGACATCGCTCCGTCCTGTAGGACGGGACTGGAGCACTTTGTAAAAAGCATCCAATTTTTTGTCAAAAATGTGTCCCTCTTTCCTGCGCGGGGCCCGGCACGCGGCCGTAACCCTGCCCACCTTGGCTCTGCAACGCCCATCAGTCCTTTTCTCCGCTCAATCGGGGCCGGACGCACTTGCATCCTCGGAAGATTTTCTTCCCTTTTCTCCTCTCTGGCTCTCGCTAGCGTTCGTTTACTAGTCTGTCTTTGTCTTTCAAATTAGACTTTCCAGATTCTTCGTGTCAGTCGCTTCGCGAGGGCGGATCCCCATCCTCTCTGTTTAGAGTGTTTGGGTCCGGAACACCGTTGGGACTCCTGTTTTTACTGTGACTCCCTTTCGGTCCGGGCACTTCAACGTCGGTTGGAGCGGTGGGAGGAGATGTTCCGACGAACTCCTCCTTCGCATTTTCAGGCGTTCATCGACAAGAAGAAAAAACGCCCAGTAAGTTCTTTACTTTTCAGAGCACCCCGACCGGGGGATACCTTCCCGGGTTCATCTCGGTCTGGGAGGGGCGTTGATCGATCTGTTACCGGGGTTCGCCCTGAGGTGCCCGTTGGGCCTAATAATTCTACCAGAGTTTTCTCAGAGGGTCTCCGTAAGGGGCCTCTGAACACCAGAGTACGCTCCGAGGCACCTCCTGTGGGGGCTGTTTGTAGACCCAGTTCTACTGAGTCGTGGGGTACCGGAGTTCTCTCTGAGGCCTCTGTCGGCTTCCCTCAAAAACAAAACCGGGGTGCGCCCCGAGGCCTTGGCTGGGCTTGTAGTTACCAAATGGATGTTCGAGGCCCGCGCAGGAAAGGCTTTTACCGGGCCTGGGTCCGAGGTACCTCGTACAGAGGTTAAAGCTACCAACAGTTCTGAGAGGCCGGACAAGGCTTTGTCGGTGAAAGCGCACCGTTCCCGCTCTTGTGGTGACACCAGAACTGTTGAGGGGGCAAAGAAGCAAAGTTCTTATTGTACCGGCAGTGCCGAGGTCCTTACTTCGAAGGCTCAGTTGTCACAAAAACATTCCAGGCCTCATAGTACCGGCTCGGCCGAGGTTCCTTATGTTAAGGCTAAGATTAAGACCCCTGATCCATCGACGGGGACCGCTGCCTCACTTCCTCACGAGCCGCAGTTCCCCTCAGATGAGGACAAAACGGCGCCCGTTCCCGCCATGACCACGGCGGCCATTTTAGGTGCTACACCTACAACTACATCGGCTTCTGGTGTAGGGCTCGGTCTCTTGGGTGAACCTAAGGTCCCTTGTGCGCATCCTTACCGGCCGGTTTATGATTGGAACGCCCGGATGCCTCTTCCGCAGTGTTTCGTTGCCCGCGGGGGCGGCTCCTTTGATTTATGGGGGTACGTCGGTGGAGGGGCCGGTGTGGCACCCTTCCCAGTTACATCCCTGGATTTGTCCTCCTCATGAGAGGCCTCCTCAGGTCCCGAAACAATCTCCTGAGGATGCCTTTTTTGGTAAATTTCAATCGCTTATGGGCACCGACCCCATGAGGGAATATTTCAAAGGGCTTTTCAAAGAGATATGTCCACCGGCGCCTCCGGCTCCACCTGTTCCTATGGTGGTTCTGCTGGCGCCTCCCTTGCCTGTGGTGCCCCCCCCCCTGCTCTCGCGCCCCTTTGCCTCCATTGTCCCCAGTGGACAAGGCAGTGCCTGACATGGCTCAGCAGGATCCTGACCTGTCAGATCACCCTCAAGGTGATCAGGACAACGAGGACCTTCCCCGCTCTATCAGAGCCTTTCATGACTGGGTACTGGACATGATGAGTTTCTTGGATGTTCCGGTGCCCGAGGCACCCGCTCCGCAGGAGAGCGTGCTTTCTGGGGCGTTCACCCTGTCTCCTTTGGAGCGTACCGGCCTGTTCGTGCAAAAGGACGTTCTGGCCGAGGTCCGAAGAGTCTGGGAAAAGCCACACTTGGGACATTTTGTCAGTAAAAAGATTGACGCGAGGTACAGGCTGCATTCTTCGGAAGAGGTGGCCCTGTCGTCTTGTCCGCCTCCCTCCTCCACAGTGGTGGCTGCAGCTACGTTGCAATCCAGACCTGCAGCATCCTCTTCTACGACGGCTACTCAGGTCTTGGGAAAGGAGGACAAGCTCCTGAACTCCCTTGGGAGGAAAATCTTTGCCAACTCAGCCTTGCAGCTCAGGCAGGCCAACGCTGAGTTGATATTGGCGGGAGCTAACATGCGGATGTGGAAAGGTCTGTCAGAGTTTGAGCAGCACATCCCGGTCGAGAAGTTGGAAGACTTCAAAGGAGACCTTTCCGATGCCAGGGTCTTGGCCCAGGATCTCCTGGAGGCTGCGGCTCATCACGTAGACACCTCGGCTCGGGGCCTGATGCTTGGGGTTGATTCCTCACGGCAGGCGTGGCTGTATGCCACTAGATTTTCTAAGGAAGTGCAAGACAAGGTGTTGGACCTTCCTTTTGATGGTAAGGAGCTTTATTTATTCTACTACTGATGTAGAGCTCACCAAAATCAAGGATAGCGCTCAGATGGCTAAATCATTGGGATTTGAAAGGAGCTTTCACCAGAACAGACAAAGACCGTTGTCGCAAAGTCGACCCTCCTCTGGTTTTAGGGGCTTCCTCGATCGCAAATCTTGCAGAGTGGATACTCGTGCGGGGAATAACCGCCTTAGACAACAACGCATGCGGTTTATCTCCCGCTCCTCAGCCTCCTCATCAGGTTCAGGTGGCACCGCCACCGATTAAACCTGCCAAATGAGGGTTTTCTGCGCTCGCACGAGACCCCAGTGGGAGGACGCATTGCGTCTCATTGGGAGGCGTGGCAGACCATCACAGAAGACAGATGGGTCTCGTCAGTCGCTCAAGCGGGCTTCCGCTTATCTTTACCGGCTACCTGACCCCTCAACCCTCCTTTTCAGCTATCGGGCTCACCCTCCCTCAAGGCCGAGGTTCAGAAGCTTCGGCACCTCAGAGCTGTGGAACCCGTTCCCCTTGGGGAGCGAGGGGAGGGCTTCTACTCCCAGCTGTTTACGGTGCCCAAACCCAACCAGGCTGGCCTGCGCACCATCCTAGACCTTTCCCAGTTCAATCTTTTCCTACCCCAAGAGAAATTCAAGCTGATCACGCCCAGCCAGATACACTCCTCCTTACAGATGGGCGATTGGCTCAGCGTTGTGGATATTCAGGATGCGTATATGCATATCCTGATTTGCAATCCACACAGTAGATATCTCCGCTTCTCTTTGGGAGAGGAGCACTTCCATTTTCGGGTGCTTCCTTTTGGCCTCAGCTCGGCGCTGCGTGTCTTCATGAAGATGATGCCGGTGATTGCGGCGATGCCGGTGATTGCGGCCAATCTTCGTCTCCAGGGTATCCATGTGTATCCTTATTTGGACGACTGGCTCTTACGCAGCCCTTGTCCGCTGGCAGCAGCGGGCAGCCTCCAGTCTCTCCTTCAGCTCCTGTTCCATGTTGGGCGGTCAGTGAACTGGTGGAAATCCTCCATGACGGTCTCACAGGACCTGATCTTCCTGGGTTTTTGTTTGAACACGATCGACTGCAGAGTGTATCTGACCGAGGACAGAATGGCGGATCTGTTAGCCACGTGTCAGATGTTTGCTCAGTCGGAGAGGATGTCGGCCTGGTGGTTCCAGAGGCTTCTGAGTCTTATGGCCTCGTGTGTACTGGCTCTTCCTCTTGCTTGTCTCAAAATGAGACAGACCCAGATGGCTCTTCGGAGTTCATGGTGTCAGGCAGTGGATCTGGATTCCATGCGGATAATGATTCCGGATTCCATGAGTGGACCTGGATTGGTGGTCATCTCTCAGCAATCTGTCTGGGGGCGCGCGGTTTCAGGACCCGGTCCACACAGTGACTATCATGATAGACTCCTCCTTTCTGGGGTGGGGTGCGACGTTGGATCTTCTTCAGGTCTCAGACCTCTGGTCGCCTCAGGACAAGCTCCTGCACATATCATTTGGAGATTCTGGCGATCTTCCTAGCGCTCAGGGTGTTCAGACCGCTCATTGTCAACAAGGTGGTCCTTATAAGAACGGACAATGTGGTGTCAATGTATTAAATAAACAAGCAAGGGGGAACGAAGTTTCCCCCCCCCTCGTGGACCTGTCCATCCAGATTTGGGAGTGGGCCGTGCTTCATGGTGTCTGGCTGCTTGCAGTGCACATCCCGGGCCAGCTGAATGTCACAGCGGATGCCCTCAGCCGGCGGACAGTGGTTAGCTACGAGTGGGAATTGAAGGCGGAAGTCCTCTCATGGATTTTCTCGCGTTGGGGCACACCGGAGGTGGACCTCTTCGCTACGGCGGTGAACAAGAAGCTTCCTCAGTATGCCTCCAGAGGGGGCTGGGAGCCTCCTCTCTGGGGTATGCGCTCGAGATTCCACGGCACAACATGAGAGCTTATGCCTTCCCGCCTCTGCCTCTAGTTCACTGTGCAATTTGGAAGTTGAAGAACTCGGCGAACTGTTCCCTTCTACTCATAGCCCCGTGGTGGCCGGCCAGGTTTTGGTTCTCAGAACTTCAACACCTGTCGGTGTATCTGCCGATCAGTTTACCAGTAACTCCCGATCTTCTTCACCAAGGGGAACAGATGTGGCACCCCTCCCCACAATAGCTCAGCTTGGCGGCCTAGTGCCTGAGTTCAAGTCTTTAGAGCATCTGAGTTTGTCTGCGGTTAACGTGCGCATTATCCAGGCAGCTAGGAAACCCTTGACCAGATCTCAATACAGGAGTAAATGGCTCAGGTTCTGTCATTGGTGTTTGGGGAAGAAGTTGGATCCGAGGGTGGCCACGATCTACACGGTGCTGTCCTTCGTGTCCTCCCTAGCAGAGTCAGGGGTTCATGTTCTGTCATGCAGGATCTCTCAGCGGTTTCCGCTTACCTTTCTATAGACCTGTGTTCTTATTCTCTAACCCAGTGGTGAAGAGGCATTTTGCTGGCTTGACACGCCTCTACCCTCCAGTTCATAATCCACACCCGCCATGGGATCTAAATGTAGTCCTGACGGCGCTGTGCCATAAACCCTTTGAACCAATGGCTACGGTGGACCTCAAGAACTTGTCTTGGAAAGTGTCCTTCTCCAGCATTGGATCTTTCATGGATTCACATGCTTTCATGGATTCACATGCTTTGAATATTCCCCGTCGTCAGGCTGGGAATCCCCGGTACATTATAAAGACCCTTTCCCGTAGGAAACTTTTTCGACGCTTATGCGTCCTATCCACCTCGTTTTGCATCATGCGTGCCCTTGCCGTCAGGAGGTCATGATATAAATACAGGCCCCGCCCCCGCGCTCCCTCAGATTTCAACCGTCTTTCAAAGTAGTGGGATCCTCGTGTTTTACTACTAGTGAAAACTAGGTTGTTTTGTCTGTTTCGCTTCGGCGAAGTTCAAATTCTGGTTATGTCTGGAAAGGCGTTGTTTCGCCCATGTGCAACATGTGGCCTAAAAAAGGTTTATGAAGGAGACGGCCACATGGACTGTATCTACTGTCTCCACCCGCACCACACGGCGGATACATGTGAGATATGCCAGGGTTTCTCCCAAAAAACCCTTAAGGACCGTAAAAGAAGGCTGGTCGACTGGCTTAATGACGGAGCGGGTGCCTACCCGGCTTCGGAAGTTGGCTCCACGGCCTCCAGGAGCAAGTCGGAGCCTCCATCGAAGAAGGTACGGCCAGCAGAAATTCGCGCTGAGGACAAGCATAAGGGGAAACATGCTGGATCCTCCTCATCACATAAAAAGCCCTCCTCCTCCTCATCTAAGACGGAGAGGCTAGCGCTGAAAAAATCCTCCTCAGGGAACCGTCCCAGGTCTTCCATGAGTCGAGAAGCTTCAGCCGGGAAGTCGGCATCGAAATCGACGACGAAGTCTAAGGGCTCGACGACGACGACCGGCTTGTCGACCTCGGTGTCATTGACGATGCCTATTACCGCTCAAGCGGCAGCGGTTGGGATTCCTTCGTCGACGGAGACTCAGTCTATGGCCTGGCTGCCTGAGGTCTATGACCCGATCCCCCCTGAGGTCTTACTGCAGCCAGACACGGCCTGCTCGGCGGAAGGGGAAGGTGACATGGTTCTGCAGCCATCGGATTTAGGCTTACGGCCTTCCACGTCGACGAGTGCGAGCGGGGGTATGGTACCTATATCATCCACGTTACTGACTCCCCAGACGGTTTTGTCTCTGGATGTGCTTAATACTCTCCAGAAGCTCCTCCAGCGGCTGGATACGCAGGTCCCTCAACCTGGGACGTCATCGTCATTTTTGTCTGTATCTTCCGTCGACGAGCAAACTTGTACGGCTCGCTCGATGACGAAACACCCATCGGCTCCCCAGGCGGTTAAAGATCGTCCTCGAGCTCAGGAGGAGGGTGAGTTGTCGGAGTCCGACTCTATACTTGATGTCTCCGGGTCAGACATCTCCTTGTCACCGTCGAGGGACCCAACATGGAATTCGGATGTTGAGTTGGAGTCTACGAGAAGCCAGACACAGCCATCTCCCCCTGATGATGTGGGAGCCTTCCATGCAATGATGGGGAAAGCTTGTTCCGAATTCGGCTTGATTCTTGAGGAGCAGAAGAAAGACTGTTTCCTTTTTGACCATATGGGTCAAAGGAGAAAATCGGTATTTGCCATCCCAATCCTTGACCACGTGTGGCAAGAAGGTCTAAAGACGATGCGCCATCCGTTCTCGGAGCCAGCCATAAAGGGACGGATCGAGAAAAAGTTTAAAGCTCCGGAGTCCACTCCGAAATGTCTAACGTCACAGCCTCTGTCTGACTCGGTGGTGTCGGCGGCAGCGGCTAGGAAGGCCAGGGTCCAGCAAAAATGTTCAACGCCACCTGAAAGCGAGGCTAGAAGGCAGGACGCCTTTGGAAAAAAGGTGCTCTCGGTCGGAGCGACAACAGTGAGAGCAGCCAATTCCTTAGCGATCGTGTCACGATATGATAGGGAAATGTGGCACAAACTGGCCCCTATCCTAGAACACCTGCCAGACGAACACCGGAAAGCAGCTATGTTACTGGTGCGGGATGGCGAAGAGGCCTCGAACCACGCTATTAATATCGCAGTTGACCTAGCAGAGTCTGGTTTTAAACAAATCAACCATGGAGTAGTGCTTCGTCGACAAGCGTGGCTCAAATGCACTACTTTCCGTCCTGAAGTACAGTACAAAGTCCTGGACATGCCATGCGAAGGGGAACACCTGTTTGGCGAAAAGGTTGATGAAGCGCTGAAAGGGATGAAAGAAGACACGGATACTGCTAGGTCCCTCGGCGCCCTTCAAACGGGTAGAAATTTTCGTTCTTTTCGCCCCTTCAGGGGTGCTTCTGGAAACTCCCGCTTTGGAGCCTCGAGGGACCGTGGATTTAACAGGCCCTCGTACTCTTCACAGGGTTTTAGACGAGCGTCCCAGTCGGCACGTGGAAGCAGGGACTATCAAACCTCCAGGCGGCGAGGCTCAGGTCCGTCGTCGACGAAAAACAAGCAAACCAGCAACCAATGACAGCCTTCGGAACGTCCTGGGGGGTCGAGTCATCACTTCGACCGATGGAAATGCATCACCACAGATCGATGGGTCCTAGACACGATTCGCATGGGTCATGCGAGACAAGCCTCCGCGTCTTCCCCCCTTTATTCTCGACACAGCCCCACCTCCGAATCCTACGACAAGAGGCGGCGCTTATGTTGCGAAAAGGGGCGGTAGAAAGAGTTCCTGTGGCACAGGAAGGACAAGGAGTTTATTCCAGGCTCTTTGTTGTCAAAAAGCCAAACGGCAAATGGAGGCCCATTCTCGACCTGAGGGTACTCAACAAGTGGCTAAAGAG
Source organism: Ambystoma mexicanum (assembly GCF_040938575.1). Taxonomy (NCBI): domain Eukaryota; kingdom Metazoa; phylum Chordata; class Amphibia; order Caudata; family Ambystomatidae; genus Ambystoma; species Ambystoma mexicanum. The sequence goes on from NC_090939.1 coordinate 166,784,432, forward strand.
CCTCAAATTCAAAATGTTAAAACTCCAAGAGGTTATCAGGTCGGTGCAACCCATGGATTATCTATTATCACTAGACCTTCAAGATGCTTATTTTCACATCCCAATTCGCCCACGACACAGGAGATATTTAAGATTCGTCATCGGGAGAATGCATTTTCAGTTCAAGGTCCTCCCGTTCGGGCTCAAGTCCTCCCCCAGGACGTTCACCAAGTGCTTGGTCCCTATAGCGGCCCATTTAAGGAAGGATGGTCATCATGTCTATCCATATCTAGACGACTGGCTGGTCAGAGGTTCATCCAAGGAACAAACGCGAGACAGTCTACGAGCCACAATGTCCATCTTACAGGAACTGGGCTTCGCAATAAACTTCAACAAGTCCTCTGTAGAGCCTTCGAGGACCTTGGTCTTTCTAGGAGCGGAGTTTCATACACACACAAGCCTGGTGAAACCATCCAGCGAAAGAATTCAGAAACTTCTAAACAAGGCGTCGGAATGGAGAGACGGTTCCAAAGTCTCAGTGCGCAAGTACATGTCCCTGCTAGGGAGCATGTCGTCCTGCATTCCGTTAATAAACAACTGCCGTCTGTTTATGAGGCCTTGCCAGGAATTTCTAGCGGACCGTTGGGCGCAGAGCAGAGGTCGCTGGTCCGACAGACTGGTCGTCGACGAACAACTAGTTCAAGCTCTCGGCTGGTGGAAAGTGTCGACTCATCTAACGAAAGGAATGCCTCTACTGGAACCAGAATTCCAAAAGACGGTGGTGACGGATGCATCGCTGAGCGGATGGGGAGCTCATCTGGATACGTTACAGGTACAAGGCCAGTGGTCTTTGCAGGAGTCCTCCCTGCATATCAACCTGCTAGAACTGAGAGCGGTGCGATGGGCTCTGAAGTCTTTGCTTCCTCAACTGAAGGACTCGGTGGTGCGTGTCATGACGGACAACACCACTACGATGTTCTACTTGAGGAAACAAGGAGGGACACGTTCCAGGTCCCTATCGACGGAGGCACAGAAAATCTGGCATTGGGCTCTACAACACAACATGCAAATCTTAGCGTTCCACCTACCAGGAGTGAAAAACGTGGAAGCCGATGGCCTCAGCAGAGAAATGAACGAAGTCCACGAATGGGTGCTGAACGACCAACAACTTCAACAAGTATTCAAGGAATGGGGACAACCTTCCATAGACCTGTTTGCAACGAAGAACAAAAAATGCCACCAATACGCAAGCAGATGGCCTCAACAGGGCTCACTGGGGGATGCGTTCTCACTCCCATGGACGAACAAATTCCTGTACGCATTTCCTCCATTTCCCCTTGTCCGGAGGACGTTGCAATGGATCCTCAGGTACCCATTTCGGGTAATTCTGGTGGCCCCATACTGGGCCAGACAGGTGTGGTTTTCAGACCTACTACACTTAGCAGCGGCGGAACCAATGAGATTCCGGAAGGCCCCCGACCTTCTGTCTCGACAGGAGGGTGTCGTTTGGCATCACGACCCGGACAGCCTCCAGTTGACAGCCTGGCTCCTGACTTCGCCGAATTTGGTCGGCTAACGATTCCGGAGGACTGTCGCCGTATCCTGCAAGCGGCAAGAGCACCTTCCACAAACGCCTCATACGCGTACGAATGGAAAAGTTTCTGTCAATGGTGTGAGGATCAACCAGGTTTGGTCCCGCAGTCGATTAAGCCAGAACAGCTCCTTCCATACTTGCTGCTCTTAGCTCAAAAGGGCCTGTCGGTGTCGTCAATAAAAGTACACCTAGCAGCCATTTCCAGGTTTACTCGTCGACGGCACTCGGCACCATTGTTCAGCGACCGCCTGATTAAGCACTTCCTTAAAGGCCTCTTTCGGATTTTCCCTCCAGAGAAGAAATTTCCGCCGGAGTGGAGCCTCAATCTGGTCTTAACGTCTCTTATGAAGCCTCCTTTTGAGCCAATGTCGTCATCTCTAAAGTTTCTATCGTGGAAATTGGCCTTCCTGGTGGCCATCACTTCAGCCCGACGTATTTCAGAAGTTCAGGCTCTAATGTCAGACCCACCATACTTGCGATTTTTCAAGACCAAGGTAGTCCTAGCCACTAACCCACAATTCATACCAAAAGCTCCTTCGGTGTTCCATAAACACTCCTCTATTGTGTTACCTACGTTTTTTCCGGAGCCATGCTCGGGAGCGGAGCGCATGCTACACACATTGGATGTAAAGAGGGCTCTCAAGTTTTATCTTCATCGTACGCAACCGTTCAGAGAAACGAGACAGCTGTTCGTGGCCTATGGTTTGGGTGCTAGAGGAAAAGCCATTTCAAAGCAAGGACTATCAAGATGGGTGTCATCTACTATTTCGTACTGCCATTCCAGGGCAGGGAAGCCTCTTCTACGACGGCCAAGAGCTCATTCAACTAGAGCAGCGGCATCGTCGATGGCACTGTGGGCCGGAGTCCCTCTAGGGGACATCTGCATGGCGGCTACCTGGGCGACTACACACACCTTTACCCGCCATTACTGCCTGTCGCAGCAACATGCCGAAGACACCGGATGGGACAGGCGGTGCTTCGACACCTATTCCAGTAAGGTAAGCCCCGGCTGCGGGGTTGCATCCTGTGGAATTTATGACTGTATGTGGTCCGTTTTTTCCTATGTTAACTATTACTGATGTATACATGATCATAGGGAACGGCCTTTGCGAAGAAAGTATATGGGTTTGCATGCACGCCTCCTCTTGGGGGTAGTACTGCTATGTAATCTATTCAAAGCATGTGAATCCATGAAAGATCCAATGCTGGAGAAGGGAAAAGTTTCTTACCTGTAACTCCATTTCTCCAGCATTGGTATCTTTCATGGATTCACATGCACCCACCTGCCTCCCCTGATCATGCAAACCGGTTTCCCCACTACTTTGGGGGCCGAAATCTGAGGGAGCGCGGGGGCGGGGCCTGTATTTATATCATGACGTCCTGACTGCAAGGGCACGCATGATGCAAAACGAGGTGGATAGGACGCATAAGTGTCGAAAAAGTTTTCCTACGGGAAAGGCTCGTTATAATGTACCGGGGATTCCCAGCCTGACGACGGGGAATATTCAAGGCATGTGAATCCATGAAAGCATGTGAATCCATGAAAGATACCAATGCTGGAGAAATGGAGTTACAGGTAAGAAACTATTCCCTTTCTGGTCGCCGTTACGTCTGCAAGGAGAGTGAGTGAGCTCCAGGCATTGTCGGTGGAGCATCCTTTCTTGGCCTTTCACAAGGACAAGGTAGTCCTTCGGACAAACCCGGCTTTCCTATCGAAGGTGGTGACCAAATTCATCTGAATCAGTCGATCTCTCTTCCGGTCTTTTTACCGAACCCTGCCTCAGAGGCTGAAAGGGTTCTACACTGTCTTAGAGCTCTTAAGTTCTACCTAGAAAGGACTTCCGAGCTTAGGAGTTCTCAACTTTTTGTGACCTTTGGTAACCCTCAGGGCAAGCCGGCGTCTAAGGCAACTATTTCTAGGTGGATCGCCGCCTGCATCACGGAGTCTTTCACCGTCCAAGGGCTGAAACCTCCTAAGGGTATCCATGCACACCTGGTGCGAGGCAAGGCAGCCGCAGTTGCTTTTCAGAAATATGTCCCCTGGGAGTCCATCGCTAGGGCAGCTACTTGGGCCTCCCCATCTGCTTTCTGTAAGCATTACTGTCTCGACATGAGCTCAAGAGCTGACACTCAGATTGGTCAGGCTGTGCTGAAGAACCTGTTTCAGTAAGGGGTATTTCCATCCACCCATAGTTCCTGTAAGGAGTGCTTGGGAATCTCCCACAAGTATGGAGGAAAGGGGACAGGACGTAGGAGTATTACCAGGTTACTCACTGTAGTGACCACCTTACTCCTAGTCCATAGTCCCCTTTCCTCCATACGCCCGCCCACCGTCCCCTCTATTAAGGTTCCTCTGTTATTGCTAATGGGTCTTTGACCTGGCGATAGAAAAGGACTGATGGGCGCTGCGCAGGGCAGAGCCAAGGTGGGTGGGGTTACGGCCGCGTGCCGGGCCCCGCGCAGGAAAGAGAAGGACACATTTTTTAAAAAAATGTGGATGCTTTTTACGAAGTGCTCCGGTTCCGTCCCACAGGACGGATAGATGTCCCACAAGTATGGAGGAAAGGGGACTATGGACTAGGAGTAAGGTGGTCACTATGGTGAGTAACTTGGTAATAATTTGCTTTCTTTGGTATTTTATTGTGTCTTGTTGGTTGTGTTCTCTCAAACTATACAAATCACCAGTCCTCAAAGCAAAAAAATACTATTATACCACAAGAATAGAATTGGCAAACAATCCACAGAAAAAACTCTTCAAAATCATCAAAGAAATAAAAAAGAAACCTCATCCTGCAAAAATCCCACCATCCTGACACAAGCACTTTGTGACATCACCAACCACCCGAAATCAGAAATACCCAAGCCAACACAGCCCGAGCAAATGCAACCACAACTGCCAGACCAGACACCGGGTGAAACGCAAACTACAGCAAAACTCCACCTGCCTAGAACCAATCACAGAAGAAACCTTCATCACACTGATCAAGGACACCCACCTTGCAGGATCCCGAAGGGCACCCTTCCCCCTGACCTCTTCAAAGGAATCCTCAGAGAACCCCGGAACCTAATGAATCTATTCCTCAAAAGAGGAATAGTACCATCTGCCTTCAAACCACTGATAAAAAAGAATATGAAAGCGCAGAAGACAGATATCTAACCTGTCCTACCTGGCAAAGATCCTGGAGAAACCTGTATACAAGATCCTACTTAAATACGTCCAAACAAACGGAATACTCGACCGGTCACAAGTTGGCTTCTGACCAATGAGCGAAACAGAATCGGCACTCCTAGCAATATGGGGCGACCTGAAAATAAACGCAGACTACACCCATTCGGGCCTCGTACTACTGGACATGGCGGCGGCATTTAACACAATCAGCCACACAACACTAATGAAAAGATTGATGCAATGTGGCATACAGGAATTTGCACTAACGTGGCTTCTCTCATTCCTATCAAACTAAACTGAAAGAAACTACCTACCACCGTTTACCTCAAACACCAAAAATCTATCCCGTGGAGTCCCTCGGGGATCCAGCCTCTCTCCTTTTTACCATCTACATTTGCCCACTGATGAAAATCATTCGACCCCATGGACGTACCACCTACAACTAGCAAGACGACACACAATTGATTGGGAAAACAAACGGAACCCGGGAACAAAATAACCGCCTCAACAACTGCCTCAGACATCTACAACTGGATGACAACGAACCAACTTTAAACTGAACCTGTCAAACATAACTAATGCTCTCGCCCTAAGGATTTGACGGAGGGAACCCACAACTGGACTGGCCTGCCGGGGAACACAACCGGAGACTACCAATGTAGTAAATCTAGGAATACGAATAGACGGCGGACTCTCCCTGGAACTGCAAGTCAATCCAATCACCAAAAAAATGCTTCTCCCTCCCGAGGCTACTCAGCAAATTACTCCCCTACCTCTCCTTCCCACACAGAACCCTCAAAATCATATCCCTGATACTCACAAGAATTGACTTCGCAAAAAGCCTTGTTGTGATGTAGGTCTTGTATTGTCACTGGTCAGGAGTGCATGCCATTGGAATGTTGATGTATGAATGATAAGCAGCTCAGGAGAGTGTTGAGTCGGTCGGTGAGCAAGTGTTCCATGAATGTCAGTTGGGGGCCTGAGCTGGGTGTGCAAGGATGGCCGGTGGGTCTCTGTCCTATCTGTCCATGTATTTACCGGTCTATGTGCCTGTGATGTCTACCGTGACGGCACTATGCCTATGAAGAGAAACTGGATCCTGTATAGCTATAAATATGTGCAATAAAGCTGACCTGGACAAAACTATATGGCTCCACTGCTGGTCTGTGTATGTGACGTAAGAGCCCAACATAAATGCATAACAAGCCTCTACCTAGGAAAGCTGGAAAGACACTGCAAGAAACACCAAGGGTGCAAAGCCCAGCTGCCAGGATCCTATTAAGACTAAACGGAACAGACCACATCACGCCAGCACTGAAAAGCCTACACTGGTTACCAGTAAAAAAGCCCTGCACTGACCAGGAGTGTAATTCCTCCAAGACAAGATTAGCCAGTGCCGGCCAAGAAACGACCTAAGCTCCAGCAACGACCTACAAATGGATGCAAAACATTATGAAATAAGGAAATTCGGCAGAACAGCGTTCTTGCGTCTAATTGCTAACCTCTGGAACACCATGCCCAAAGAAATTAGAACCACAGAAGACCACATCACCTCCAGGAAACGACTCAAAGCCTGGCTATTCAACTGACCATGACAACCGCAAAGGGACACTGGCAGAAATAAAATCAGATAAACAACTAGACAGGAAGCGAGATGGGCCAATGAACCACAACCAAGAACCTGGGTAGATACCATCAGGTGGCAACCAAATAATCACACACCAGAAGCTCTAACAAACCGACAGAATTACTAACCCACTTCCCCTTCCTGCTCCTCCAACATAACCAGCGCCACTACTCCAGACCTTGTGCTAGCCACACTACACATAAACAAACCAAGAATCAAATCAATGTTCACATCCACTGTGCTCTGGCACTTTGAAGCGTCCTGTATGCGCTAGATGGAATTACCAGTAAATATCTTAGACCAGATAACCGGATAGACCCAAGGAAGAGGATTAAATAAGTCTTTAATCTCAATGAAAGAAAGCAGGGCCAAGGAACAGCTAGCAAAATAGATGCATCCGCATTCACACCTTATTTTGCTTGTACAGAGTCTATATACTTTTACATTCGTCATTTATGATGTTATCCTACCTGGCATTTGCAAAACCTATTAACGGGAGTCATTGGATTAGGGGAACATGTCTATTTAAAGAATTATGTATGGGTTGATAGCTCATTGGATGCCCCTTGTCTGTAGGACACGCCCTGAGCTGCTTCTACATACGTAATATACTGATTATAGCAGAGAATATGGAAGCGGGTTAGTAAATGAAACATTGAATGTAAAAGCGTGTGGCAGACTTGGATTGGTTGGCAACATCATCCAACCTTGGACTTGCGGCTTTTTTAGCAGCCCGCGAGTAGAAATGAAACCTAGGTGCTTGAGATGCGTCAATTAATTTCTTGTTTTCCTAATTAATACATTGTATGTCATCGACCTGATCCTTAGCCAAGGTCTTCTGTTTGTAGTTGACCTCGTATTCTGCTCACTGTCTTGGAACATTGAAGGGAGTATGAGCAGACTGCAATCTTTATAATGAATAGCCCTTGTTGTCGACTTCTGAGTCATGTGTTAGGAGACCACCCTTTTGTCCATTTCAGCCTTTTATTTATGACCAATTGATTTTATTAAACTGGTTGCCATTATCCTTCCTGGCCTTTGGCGACTTGCTCACTCCACCTCACAAAGCCCTTGTGATTGTTCAACACTTGGAACTTGCAGATGTCCTTGCCTCTCCTAATTTCTTATGCACATGGTCTATTCATTCGACTCCCTTTGTACCTTGCACCCATCTCTCAAAATACCCTCCTTGATCCTAGGCCAAGGTACTCCCTTATTCTGCACACAGTTTCTTCATCAGTTCTTCAATTTGCAATCATAGGCTTGTCTTTTGAGGTAGCAGGGTTCATTCTTAACACAGGCCGTCGTCAATTTTCTTGCAATGGCCGTCCTAAACGTTGTATGCATATACCTCTTTTAGCAAGCTTCTATGTACCTTTTCTACCTTGCATTACAGCGTATTCAGTTATTGGTCAGCACATTACTTCATCTTATATTCACTATAACTTTGCAACACTACGAAACATGTACAGAAAGACAGTTACATTGTCTCTTGTATTTTCATATCGTTTCATCCTAGGTTCATACATTTTCTTTGACATCATTCTGTCATCGGAGTTTATTTAGAGTTCATCCATATTACTCATATCTGCATTCTGGCATCTTGGTAGTGGACATACTTCCTGGTAGTATCCTTCTTTTGCCTCTGTGAGAGTATATTCATAATGGCTGCCTGAGTGCATATCATCTTTCATACACTGTACGCGATATAGGAATGTTGCATGGATTCATGCATGGATTCCCAATTGTAGCTCGTCTGCTACTCCAATGGGATAGTGGTAAGCGGGCGAGGACCAGAGGAGAGGCATCCACCTGTTCCTCTACGCCACCATCTCTGAGATGCTGAAGCACACTTAGTGAGCCACCCCACATAGTCCATAAAATTGTCAACACACAAGTACACACCAAGACGCCAGATAGTCTTGCAGCTACGGCCACCCGTGATTCTGGATCCCTTATGGACACTATCTAACCAGTGCCCACAACACACCTGAACACCACACGAACACTAGCGCACACCGGAGGCACTGAATCTTACTCAGATGGTTACAATGCATAGAGCCTTTCCGCCCCAAATCCCACATGTAAAACAATACAGACGCCAGTTCCTCCTGTTTCGGAACCTATCCTCTCGTCCTATCCTCACTAAACTCCCCACCCCCCTTTTCCTCCAGATTCACAAGAGCGTCTGGAGACTGCACCTGGGAGGTAGCGGTGCACAGTATAAATCAACATAACATACATAACTTTTTTATTTTTATAAAACGTGTCCAATTTAAATGGAGGGGCTAGAGGAAAGCATGTGTGACAGCTAGGTGATGGAAAGTAGAAGAAGGCTATTAAATAGTAAATCTATTTTCTAAGTCCCTGACAAGGGTGTGGTGCACTCATTCTTGCCCTAACATGCAGCGCCATGCGTGCCAACCCTCCCGATTTTTCTGTGAAAAATATTGCTATTTTTCATGTTCTCCCCCCTAAAATAATTGCAGCCTTAATGCATTCTTATGGGAAAATGTCTCCCGATTTCCCCCGACGAAATCTCCCTCCTAGGTGTCAGAATGTTGGCATGTATGCAGCTCTGAAGATCTACACAATTTGAGGTTTTACAGGTATGGAATTCTGTACTGAATTTATCCAAACCGAACTTGATTTAAACATTGGTTGCAACTATCACCATGCACACGCTATTCGTTTGTCGTAACGTACTGGTTGGAAACTTAGTTCTTTGGGTAGGATAATGTCTGGACTTTGCTTAGCATCTTAAGAAGACTTAAGTGTAAAATAGTTTACTTAATAACCTGTTCTCAAGTCTTCAAAACGGGTGAAGTCGGAGATATATGGCATAGAAGTAGATCTACAAAAACGTTTTTTGGGGGGAGGGGTGTAATCGCTCTGAAGTCTCCTCCGATGGTGAAAAGGAGACCTTGAAGGTTGGCCCTCTGAAGTGAGCCGAGTCTTAAGGGACGCCTAACCTGGCTGTCCTTTCCTGGTCACCTTTTATGCTGCTTCCACGATTTAGAACTTGGTTTACAGCCCATCCGTGTAATTACATTTTTGCTGTCGCTTGTTTAGTGCCGCTGTGAATGTCACTTTTACATTTCTCCTAATTTGGACTAGTTTGCTAACGTTTTCAAGCAGTCGTTCACATAGAAGTACTTAAAGCGTGCTTGAAGTGGAGAAGATGGCCCCGGGACCCGCGCAGGTCTGTTTGTGCGACTGCCACATCTGCGGTCCACTGGGAGCTCTCGGTATACAGTAGTTACAGCTCGAATCTAATCACACATTGTCGCGTCGCAGGCGCACGCAAACATTCGCCACATCTGCCCACCCAAGCCCCGGGAGCGTCTCCGTTCTCAGCCGGATGACAGCTCGCTGAGAGGCGGCGACGGGGGACCGTGCTCGCCTTCTAGGCCTGGATCCAACACCCGAAGGCCCATTAATGCGTGAGTGGCGCGAGCAGTTTGGACCTCCTTGTCTGCCGACGAGGAAACATGGTTTGCGGTGAGCGCTGGAAAAAGCTCCTTCGGGCATCTGGGAGCCGCGAGACATTAGCCCAGCGCGAGATCCGCGGGGAAGATTGCGTCCTAGTCGATGAAGTAGGATATGAACCCCATTCATTCTTCCGGAAACCACTAGGACGCATTTCTACTCGTCGTCGATATAGATGCGATCGTTTAACTTAATTAGCTCCCAGCTTAATTAGCGGTAATTATCTCAACATGGGAGTAATATCGAGGCAGGAAGTGTCGAGTCCTATATTTAGATAGATCTCTAATTGTCGTTACAATTTTGTAATTACTCCGTGTTTACAAGCTTGGGCCAGAGCGAGCGATTTCTCTCAGGTCTGGTTAAACAGCAGACCAGCAGCCTGTAGTGGGGATGAGCATGCAGCTAAACTTCATACCACCAGCTCTTATGGAAACCTGCCAGTTGAACATGTGTGGTGCATATTTCTTTAACGAATTTAAATACTTTTTAATGTGTGCAAACTGTGCGCTTCTTGGTTAGGTCTTCGTGCAAACAGCTTCCCAAATGTTTCTAAACGTGTTGGTGTTCATTTAGGGTGGCACAGGTTTTAAGAGATTGTTGGTCCTCATTGTAGTTTGGCCCATACGACCCCGTCATATTGGTGCTCGAGCCACAGAAAAACAAACGCGTCTATGACTCTTCTTGATGAATAAAAGCCCCGTCCTCTGTTAGCGAGCGGGATAGACCAGTTAAAGGCAGAAGTTAACAATTTACTTGAAGTATGATTTGTATGTCTGTTCTCACTCCCTGCAAACTCTTGCCTCCAATCCTCGGAGGAGTCCTCCCTTCCCACCATAGCCACCTCTCATTTTATGGCGGCAAAGGGACATGACGGGAGGAAAGGGAATGCATGGCACTGTGAGTGGTGTTTGACATGGAGCTGGTGAAAGTGGAATCTGATCACGTATTACCCTTTCTGAGCGAGAACTACCTGCATCTGTTTATTTTTCAATAAAATTAAACCAGCCAGGACTTTGTACCGTTGGGAGATGGTCTAACTCCACCCTATGGTCTGCCTTCCTTCTACCTCTCCCCCCCTAAAAATCCCCCCCACACTTATCCCTCCCCAAACCCCCACTTCCACTCCTCCCTCCACACTACTTCCCGGTCACCCTTCTTTCACTCATTACCTAGCTTCATGCTGCCACTTTAAGCGCGTTATAAATAACCTATCATATCATATCATATATCACTCTCTCACTTGAATGCACAACACAGATGACTTTCTCCCACCAGCCAATAGCTCTCCTCTAGAAATCACCTACGTGCTCCTCCACACACTGTCCTTCCTTCTGGTCTTGGTCTGCCACCTTTGCTTCCTTTGACCTCACCTGAACCCACACCTTCATGAGCCCTGTTCCTGGGGGGGAATGGGAGGTAGTTGGGAGGTCCTCAGTCCCTGTAGGATTGACGGCAGTACCACTCTGATTACCACATGACTCTAAGAAAATGCTGGCCAGGCTCTTTCCATTAGGTTCAGAAAGAAACATGCACCAGCATTCTGGACTGATCAGAACAGAGCAGCCCGCCTGAGTCCCCAGAGAAATGCTTCTCACCAGCGCTTCCCCACTGACTGAGAACCACTACGTGACGGCACCGGCATTCACAATGAGCATCAGCGCAGACCGCTCGAGTACAAGGAGTTGCTCATCTGTGAGCCAGCTGCGGGATGGACATCCAATGTTGCTGACATGCACTAGGACATGCTTCAGAGTGGGGTCGCCATCACCAAAAGCCATCAGTCTGTGTTCCACCATGGTTTTTCAATAAAATACGATGCCATCAAGTTCATGGGTAAAGTACCTAAAATACGTTAGTCGACCTACAGGTCTAGTAGGATTTTCAAATTATTTTGTAGGCCTGTACTGGGTATACTTTTACACACTTAGCAAATAAAGTTCGGTCAATTGGAATGACGTATTTGAGTTTTAAATACAAGGCTGTCGAACAGCCTTTCCTGTCACAGTGACTGACATGGAGCCACTCTGGGCCGATCTCCACCAGGACCATTAAAGTTCATAAAATGCATACAAACGCACCACTTAAAACTGTATCCCTTGTTCGAGCTATGGTTCTTGTGTCTTTTCTCTGCTAGTTCTATGAAGCATCCTTGAGGCGTGAGCTCTCCTATAAACTGCCATAAAAACATGCAGTCATTTCACTTTGTATGGCACAGTCTTAGTTGAGCAAGACTGTGGTGCAGTGCGCCTTTAAATGGCAAGCCACATAAATTAATCCCACAAGCAGATTTACAGCAAATTCCTCTTGCTGGTTGAAGCGCCTTTCATGGGGATATGGGTGGCAGAGGGCATTGGATAAAGGGGAGACTTGCTGGAGTTGGCTGGTGTGCTTGTTCAATTTTAAGTGTGTTGAAGACTTTCGAATTTAACAATCTGAGTTTTTTTTATCCATTTCTTTTACATATGACCAAGATGTATAGAACTGTGCAGCCACCGCCGCAAGTGTCTGGGGCAAAATGGATGCCTCTACCGGCATCTGGTCTATCGAGATGGTGAATTGTATCAGCACCCACCCAGGCACCTAAATCAAGACTATGATCTCAAATCAGGCTGGATCCATAATTGGCCTCTCTCAAACAGTTGAAAAAGGTGTGCCTAGTTCACTCCACTCCTGCATATCTGCAAACTGGGATCAATCAATTTTCTCTTGGTGATGGAGGTCTGGGCGGGGGTCGGAAGTTAGCAGTAGTCCGGGAACCCAAGCCACTGTAATTGCGGCTGCACTCAATGCTCAGACTCTGCAGGTAGACTGGTAGGATTCTTGAAATTTAAATTTTCAGCAACTGAATATATTTAAGCTTTTATTCAGGTCCGAACTTCTATGGTCGTGTACTGCTTCTAAATCCTTACATCTTTTCCTTGATCTTTTTTATTTGTGACCTTAGTGAGATATGTCTAATGCCAACCTACTTGTAATATCCAGTTACCTGAAGAGGTGTCATGGAGCAGTACATTAGAAGAAAGGTATTTCTTTCTTCGGGATCACAAAGAAACGGAACTCCCCTTTCCTTTGTTTTTCTTCTCTTCACCCAAGACATGTGGTCTGTATTTAGGTTGCTTCTACAACATGCATGGTTTGTAAAAACGTACCATAGAAGGGGTTGTACGTTTGGTTATGTATTGATAATGTTCTTTAATGTTGTAGCCAATTAATCATATTTTGCTAATATAGTGTTTGTTGGATTAGTGTTTGGATTGTTATTGAAGTATGCCTACATGAAAGTTGAAGTAAAATGACCTGTCGGGCCCTACGCTACTAATTTGTAGTTGCAAGCGTTTTCGATTGGTAGGTTATTACTTTTAATACTTAAACGAATGCTGTCATAGGTATTTGGTGTGTGTGTGGACTTCCGGGCTCATGGCTGAACGCATGTTATTGTGATTCATATATTTGGTCCAAATTATATGTTCTCTACTAGGTGGATATCTCCAATCTAACACCCCCTGCTGATATTTTTCCCACTCCACAATTTCGGATAAGAGAAAGGCAGTGTGATTTTAATTTTCTTTAAAGAATTTTAAGTTTTAAAAGCAAATCCAAACAAACGTGGTCTCCAGCTTTATGCCAGGGAAGCCAGCACAATGTTGCACTATCGGAAACAGTAGGTCTACAAAAACAAAATGTACCTGCCTGCATACATTTCACATACAAGCACTCTATTCCATAATCAATTCTATACATATTAAACTTTTACTGTATATTCTAATTCCACGTCTATTGCTTGTTGATATGCATCTCTCACAATGCGTAAATTCACAAAAGCATTTCAGCATGAGGTATAAAAATCGCATTTTCAAATGCATCAACATTGCTTTTATTGTTCCTAATGACACCCACCATTTACAGAATCTCGAATCTGGTAAGTCTATACCACATTTATTCGCGAAGCTGCGAACTTTATAGCAGTCAAATAGCCAGGACAAACCAACTTGAAGGTGTAAAAACACAGCCTACTCAATGAGTCAATTACAATATATCAACAAATGCTAGTTTTTATCCTAGCCAGAAATGGGTTGCTGAAATAAATTATTGAATTGGCAATTAAAAACACATAATTTCATACTATAAATCACATATCTATTCCACATACAAGACCATTCCCCAAACAAGAAGTGTCCAAACTCATAACACCATTAACAAAATTTATTTGAATTTATAAAGCGCACAGCGGCCCTGGGGCATCGTGGCACTGTTACAGCGGGTTCACTTGGATACAGAATTACATCCATATGGGCAGGATTACATAGGCATTAAATTGGCAGAAGAGATGCAATACAGTCAGTCACTGATTCATAACAATGTTACAGTAGGTATGTTGCGTGGTTACATGGGAACTACCTCAGGTAAGTCTAATTAAAGAGCTTTGTTTTCAAGGCTCTTCTGAAAACTGTGAAGGAAGTTTCATTTCGGAGCGTGACCGGCAGTGTGTTCAAGTGTTTTGGTGCTAATACCGTGAAATTTGCCCCTCCTGCTTTGGCACGTTTACAGGCAGGGATTGTGAGTTGGTGTGAGTAATGAACTCGTTTAGGTCTGATTGCGTTTGCAAGGCGAATTCTTTCTGCCAAGTACAAGGATGCTGTGAAGGAGAGGTATTTGGGCGTGATGGTGAGGGTTTTGAAAATGTATCCGCTCTTTCACTGGTAGCCAGTGAGCGTCTCGTCTGGCCTGGGAGATATGATCCCTCCTAGGTACCTCCTCGGTATGCTTGGTGCTGATCTGAGGGCATTTTTATGTGTGATTTGCAGTTTAAGGAGGTTGTTAGTTGATGTGCCTCAGAGTAAGACATTGCGATAGTTCAGCTTGGTTCTGATGGTGGCTCTTGCTATGTTGAGGTAATTTGTAGCTGAGAGGTACGGTTTTATAGCATTAATGATTTTGGTGGTAAGCGCTGCTGCTGATGATGACTTGCCGCTTCGAGAGGGTGGATTCCAGATATACACCCAGGGTTTTTACTGCAGCAGAGACTGTGATTACGGTATCGTCAATGCTGAAAGTGCTGTATCTGTCTAGCTTGTTCAGGATTTCGGTTTTGTCCCCATTGAGATATAAACCGTTGGCCACCATTCAGACCTGGATGAGGGCATAGTTCTCTGTGAGGGTGTTTGAATCGTGCTCGTTGGAGCCGGAGAGGGGGAGAATGATTTGGGTGTCGTCGGCATAGTTTGTAAAAGCTATGCCGTGGTCATCTAGGCCATTGAACAGGGGTAGGGTGAAAATATTGTAGAGGGTAGGGGAGATACATGAGCCTTGTGGGACTTCACAGTGGATCGGAGAGCGGGTAGCACTGGCTTGATCTGAGAAGACTCATCGCTCTTCCTTCAAAAAAAGAGGTCATCCAGCCTGTGTCTCCATTGGAGAAGTGTGCTGCCTCTGTGAGGTGTCTGCTCAGAATCTTGTGGTCCACCAAATCAAAGGCGGCCGACCGGTCCAAGAGGAGGAGCATGGCAAGTTTGTCCATTGTTTCCAGTAGCTGGTTTTTAAGGTCAAGCAACGCTAACTCAGTGCCATAGTGTGGACAGAAGCCAGATTGTCTTTTTCCCAAGATGTTGTTTATTTCTAGATGGTTCTGGATTTTTGTATGCAGCTTTATCTAGTATTTTTAGCAGGAAAGGCACAGTCGTAATTGGCCTGTGGTTGTTGGGAGAGTCGGGGTCAAGTGATGGTTTCTTTAGCAACGGTCAATCCCAAGCTTCCTTGAGGAAGGGAGGGACCATCCCGGATAAGAGTGAGGCGTTGATGAACGCGGTGAGGAATGGGACTAGCATGTCCATGCAATCTTTAATAAGATTGGCTGGGCATATGTCCCCCTTACAAAGCGATGGCTTGATCTTTTTCATGATCAATAGGACTCCAGCCTCGGTTACATCTCTGAACGCGAAGGGCTTTGGGGTCAGAGTACTCGACTGGCACTGGGGGCACAGTGGCTTTGGGTAGGGCTCTGAATTGAGCGTTGATTTTATTCTGGAGAGTGTTTATTTTGTTTAGCATGGCCTGTTGAATATTGTTGCACCACCCTTCATCTTTCACTATTTGTTGTGTTTTGGATGGGGTGTGATAATGTTAATGTTAAAGGAGATTTGTACAGCGCACTATCCCCACCGGAGTGGTCCCCTGGCGCTCTGGCGGCTCAGAAAGAGGAGGGGAGGTTGAGTTAGTGGGAGGAAGCAGGAAAAGTGCAAGAGAGCAGTGATGTGCTGTTGGCGGCCTCAGCCCGGTGGGTCCGTTGGCTGGGCCTGAGGTGTTTGCGGCCGGTAGTCATCGTGTACTGTTGTGCAAAACTGTGTTTTATTTTTTGTTTTGTAGTTGCAATGTAGTGAAGTTTGTGTGGTTTGTTGTGCTGTAGGTTTTGGTTGTGTTTGGTTTGGAGTTTGAGAGGTGTATGCAGAAAGGGAAATTGTTAGTGGGGTTGGTTAGTTTGTGTCTCTATCCTGAATTGAGGCGCTCGGCTTGCGTAGTCTCCCTTGATGCGGCTCTGTCCTGATCTGGTTCCGACTGGTAGACAGGGTTCCTTACTCCTCTGGCCCCCACCTCTAACATGTTCTGGTTTGTAGACTGTTATTTTCTTTTGTAGGAATTCTGCTCCTTGTCCACTGATTGCCCTGTGCGTAATGCACATTGTTTTGAAGGTGATGCATTGTTTTACTGGGAGACAGTGTAGTGTTTTTAGGGCTGGAGTGATGTGGTCTCTTCTGGATAGTTTGAGGAGTAGTCTTGCTGCTGCATTTTGGATCCGTTGCAGTTTCTTTAGGAGGTATTCTGGTATTCCGAGGTAGAGGCTGTTTGCATTGTCGATTTTTGACATGATTAGGGCGACGATAGTGAGTGTTTTGTGCGTGAAGGAGATTAAAGGTAGAATTCTTCTTGCTATGTGGAGGAGAAAAAAGCATTTCTTCACACTTTCATTTATTTGTGGTTCCAGGGTTAGGGTGTTGTCCCTTAGGACTCCCAGATTTTTTACTACCTTTGATGGTGTTGGTGTGTTTCCCATTTCCGTAGGCCATGGGATGGTGGTTTCGTTCTCTTGGTCTTTGGATACGATCATGATTTCTGTCTTTCCTGGGTTGATTTTCAGGCTGTTAGCATCCATCCAGTTGAAGACTTCTTTTAGACAGTCGATTAGGGTTGAGTGGTCAGCATCAGTGTTTTTGATTTTGTAGATGATCTGAGTGTCTGCGTAGTTGTAACATGTAATGTTGTATTTTTTGAAGATTCTGATGACCGGAGTCTGATAGATCTTGAAATACAGTGGAGATAGTGAGGATCCTTGTGGCACTCCACAGTCGTTAACTCGTGGAGTGGATTTGAAAGGTTTGATCCATACGGTTTCTGTCCTGTCTGCTAGGAATGATTTGGTCTAGAGTAGTGCTGTATCTGTTATGCCTATGTCTTCTAGTCTTCTAGTCTTTTGGTCAGGGTGTCGTGTCTAACTGTGTCAAAGGCTGCGGAGAGGTGGAGCAGAATAAGGGCTGAGGTAGTGTTCGAGTCTGTGTTAGTTTTGAGGTTGTCCCAGATGGATAGTAGTGCTGTTTCCGTTCCTCTCGCTGGTCTGAAACCGATTTGAGCTTGGTCCAGGAGGTGGTGTTTTTCTACGTGTTCTTGGGTTAGTTTATATACGTAGGTTTCTAGAAGTTTTGCTAGGTAGGGGATGTTAGAGATCGGTCTGTAGTTGGAAAGGTCATCTACATCACCACTTGTGTTTTTCAAGAGTGGCTTGATGTATGCTGATTTGAAGATCTTCGGTACAGTTACTGTTGATAGTGATAGATTTAGAAGGTTTCTGTAGTGTTCTCCTGGCGATCCTTGCGCGAGGATCGATTTGTAGATGTCTGGTGGACATGGGTCCATGGGTGATCCCGCTTTCTTGCTTCATTTTATCAGCATTGCGAATGCCTCCGCTGATATTTCAGGAAAGCGGAGTTTGTGCTGTGGTTCCGTGTTAGGTTCGTTGGGTTGTATGTTGTGGTTGGTTGGTCGCTTTTGTACGGTTTGACGGATGTCGTTCACTACAAAAAAAAAAAAAAATAAATAAAATGGTCTGCCAGGTCGTTGCATAGTTTTTCTGAGGGGCTTGGGGTGTTATCGCAGCCTGGTGGGTTTCTCATTTCTTCAGTGATGCTAAACATTTCTTTTTGAGTGTTGGTGGCATTATTGATTCTGTCATCGTAATGTCTTCTCTTTGCCTTTTGAATTTTCTTTTTGTATGTGCGGATTTGTTTCTGGTAGTGTTTTTTTTTTTTTTTTTTTTTCCTGGGTTGTATTCTTTCCTCCATTCCAATTCTGTCTTTTTGTTTTCCTTTTTCATGTCGCTTAATAGTGGGGTGAACCATTTTGCCGTTGCTCTTTTTTTTGATGGGGTGAACTGTTTTTCCTGGGCGATCTTGTCTATTGTATCCGCAATCCATTTGTGCAGAATCTCTGCTTTCCCGTCTAGGTCCGCTAGTTCCAGTTCTGTAGTTGAGGGTTTCGTTAATTCTAGTTCGAATAGATTGCTATCTTTGACGTGTTTCCAGTTTCTTTTTGTGGTGTGTTGAATGTAGGCTTGGGTGGGCAGAGTGATCACGAATGGGATGATGAGATGGTCGCTCCACAATATTTGTATCGGAGGTGCCGTGGTGATGAGTTTTTCTTTGGCGAAAATTGCGTCTAGGGTGTGTCCTGCCGAGTGCGTTGTTCCATTGACTAGTTGTCGTTTCATGGTGCTGAGTTGTTCAATTAGTGAGTTTTGGGAGTTGGCGTGGCTGTCTTCATACCAGATGTTGAAGTCCCCCAGGATGATTAGGTGTTCGTTGGTGACGGCTTCTATGAAGTTATCGACGAATGTTGCATCACATGTTGGCGGTCTGTATACCAGGATGAATGTGATGTTGGTTTTCGGGCTCACTGTTAGGTGTATGACCATGGTTTTGCAGTTGAGAATGTTGAGTGGTTCGTCAGTTTTTATTTTCAGGTGTTCTTTGAATGCTAAAGCGATGCCTCCTCCTTTTTTGTTTTTTTCTGTTTATTTGTAGGCATTTGAAGTCGGTCGGAAGGCAGCTTTGGAGTGTGATTTTGTAGTTGTTATCCAGCCATGTTCCTGTGATGAACAGGATGTCACTTCTGTTGTCGTCGAGTAGGTCGAAGATCTCTGAGTGTTTTGACATGGATCTTGCGTTTATTAGATTGCAGTGAAGTTTGGAAGTGTTGTTTGGTTTGGGCTTTGTCGCGGTGGTCTTCTGCTTGGTGTTGAGGTTTCCTTCCTGGTCGGTTACTTGTTGGGCTGTGGGATTCGGGGTGTCAGCGTCTACGAAGAGTTCTTCTAGGTTTTGTCTTGGGTTCTTTGTGTCTTCATCGGGTTCGTCTTCCGGGAGTTGTGGTTGTTGATTGGAAGTTCCTTTTACTTTGGTGATGTAGGGGGTTATTGCGTCGGTCGTCTGTGTTGGTCATCCTTCTTCTCCTTGCTTGTGTTAGGTTGTTTGATGTTGCTGCTTCTAGAGTTGGATTGGGTTACCGTGGTGGCCAGTTGTCTGCGAGGTATGGAGTTAGGTAGAGGGATTTTTCTCTTCTGAGTTGCTTCGGTTTTTGTTCTTGTCTGTGGGGGTCCAGTCTATGGTGGTGGTTCTAAAATGCTGTTCTGGAGTGTTTGTTCTTTCATCTTTGTCTTTTCCTTGGGATGGGTTGTTTGCGTGGCATTGTGAGATTGAGAGTTGTTTAGTGACGTCTAGTTGGTCATGCTTTGGTCTGGTTGTCTTGTGGTCTTGTGGTGTAGTGGCGGGTGAGGGGGTGTCCGCTACTAGTTTGGGTTCTGTCTGTAGGTGGTATTCCGGCTGGAGTAGGGGACTCGTTCAGTCGCTGTCCTAGGTGGGGAAAGGGGGGTGGTAAGGGTTATTAAGTTGGCTGTTACCGGTGGCTCTCTTTACTGTCCGTCTCTCTGAGCACGATACATTGTGGTGAGCAGGCTGTGTGGGTTGGGTAGGGTGTCTGCTGGCTGGAGGGTGGCTTAGAAGGGCGCAGCTTGGACTTTCGCCTTGTGGTGCGAGAGGTCCTAGTCAAAGAGGCCCCCCGCAGTTTGCGGGTGATCTAGATTTGAGATACCTGTATAGTGGGAGAGAGGCCTATCAGTGTAGGTTGGGACTGAGATAATGCAATCAGTGCCGTTTGGAGAACAGACAATGCAATCTATGCAGTTTGGAGATGAGACAATGCAATTAGGGCACAGAGGCCCTGCTAAGTTTGAGAAACGTGTATAGTGGGAGAGAGGCCTATCAATGCAGTATGGGATCCCAGAATGCAATCTAGGCAGGTTCGAGATGAGACAATGCAATCTTGCGAAGAACTCTTTGGACTCAGATTTGGCGTTGGATATTCAGAGGTTTAATGAGTATTTATGCACTGGGTAAACTGGCTTTATGATTTTTCTTGAGCTTTTGGGAGCTGATATCCTGGTCGGCTGTTGTAGGCTTGGTCAGCTTGGGTGTAGGAGTGTGTGTGGAGGGGTATGACCCTTAAGATACTTTGTGAATGGAGGAGAAATGTGACCAGAGCGATTTCATAGTCGTAGGTTTCTCGTGGAGAGGGGCATAGGGTATGTGGGAGTTGACGTGTGCTCCAAGGTAGTTTGCACCTTGTGGGGAGGGGCGGTGGAGATGAGTGAGGTATTATGTGCACGCATAGGTGCTCTGGCGGGTGGCACTGCATTGAGGGGGGGCGAGAAGGAAGTACCTGGGTGGAACCTCTTTCGAGCTGGGCAGCTTAGAGGCCATTCTGGGAGGCCAACTTGAGGCACGGCAAGCAGATGTCAGGGTCACAACCTCAGTGCACTTAGTTAGAACAAAAGTTCTTTTGTAATATTAGAACACCTTGTGTGCCTGTTAGACTAACAGATGCGGGCTTGGTGTTTTCAGGCAAAGCGGCCACTAACTAATTTGCAGACTAAACAGTACATAGGTAAACTGAGCATACTTGTGATTTATAGTAACAATCTATGTAGGGATAGTACAGGCTTGGTGAGGCTTTATACAGCAAGGCGAGGGATTTCAATTCCCCAAAACTGTAGTAACGGTATTTGTGTGTGTGTAATGGAGGAAAAGTTCCCCTGGGACCACCGCTGGACCTGGGGACGGTCGACCCACATGGGAGACAGCACCCAAGGCCGGGGACATCACCCCTGACCATCCTGCACTTCTGGCTGGCCTGTGTGAGAAACCTTAAGGGGTGTCAACCGCTGGTACCTGGCGATCTGTCATCCAGGTGGCCAGGACACGGCCATCACTATTGGATCGAGTTCCTGGGGGAGGATCACCTGGGCGTGGGGTCTTTGGGGAGTGGAAGTGCAACATCAAGGGTTGGGACGCTACGCAGTATCGCCTTCCCTGTAATACCTTTTCCCCATCCTACCCTGTAGAATATTTAGAAGCTCTGCCCCACCCGCTTCCCTGCACAAACACTTTGTTACACTGTAACAGACAATGGACTGACACCAGAGCCATTTACCTGACATGTCCCAACACATGGGTCCGGCAATTGACAATAATCATACACACCCGACAGCCCTTTACATTCCCCATAGGGATAAAAGCAGAGCAAGCAAGCACACTTTGAGCAAGGCCGAACATACGAGGAGACAGCTACGCAGAACCGGCAATACAAGGGAAGAAGAAAAGCGGTGAGACCAGGAAGGACAATGAAGGGGGAATTGCCCTTGCCCTTTTCAACTCAGACCCGTGAAGCTTCCAGAAAGGAAAACATAAGAACGGGAGTTACAGCTGTTGTGCGAAGCAAAGGAGGTCAATGGTACACGGGGGCTCCCGCTTTCTTAAAGCAGGCGGAGAGGCAAGCTGGTTTACTATCCTTGACTCCAGAGAACAAAGAAGCCAACGGGTTCAGCACAGCAGGTGAGTCTGAGGAAGCTGATATCAAACCGAACTGTGTTAAACCCAAGGTTGTGAGTAGCAACATTTTGAACGCAAGAAGAAAGAACTTGTGTTTGTTTGAATTTTAAAGAAGGCCCAGTTGAGATCCAGGTGCAGAGGGGTCCGGCGCAACGTGGGCACTAGTTTGAAAGGCTCTAATCGGGACCAGTTTTGTTAAACTACATGCAACCAGAAGGCCTTAGGAAAGGGTGCTTTGCGGCGCCAGAGTGGTCCAATGAAGGTTACACTATCTCCCTTAAGTGTGACCCGTTGCCATAGGAAACTTAGGGGAAGGGAACCCCGCTTTCCACTCCGATTGTGAACTGTGATACTACCTGACAGAGGGATGACAAAATAAAGTTAGGAGAAGGAAAACCCTGCTTTCTCATGAAACTGAGCAATATATGAACTGTATGAGACATGCATGAACTGTGTTGAAGAAAGGCCGTAGTGAACCCAATGGAGGGAGGCCCATTTTTTAAAGTGGCATCCGAGCCAGGCAGAGGGAGATTCAGGGTCAAGTGACTTGTTTGTTTTTTTGGAATCGGCAAACCGAAGGCAAAAGACTTTTGCAGGAAAGAGACTTGGCCTCTGAAGGCATTTTGATATTTTTTAACCTAGAACTGTGAACATTGTACTGACTAGGCCAAGGTGTGTGCTGTGCTCGAGAGTCCAGCCTTGTCCCATGTTTCAAACGTGGAGAAGGGAGACTAAGGCTGGGTCTCCCTTCTCCGCGTTTGAAGCATGGGACAAGGCTGGACTGGGACAAGGATGGTAAGCATCCTGCCTTATCATTTTGTGAACACTTCTTTCGAAGGGATTGTGTCCTCCGACGTATTCCTTATCTTTGATAATACGTTTCCAGCTTGCTGGCCTTGGAAATTTTTTCTGTAGAGGGCGCTGCGCGTCGACGTCCGCTGAGTCATGTCCCTCGACGGCCACCATATCGGCACCGACGTCATCCTGCCCATAAATAGCCATGCGCTGCGTCCGTTGCTCAGTTCCATTTTTCCGCGCTTTGTGGGGCCTCGGAACGTCGTTGCTCAGTTCAGTCAGGATTTCTAACTATATCTACTCGAATATACCTTACCGTTCTCGATGGCTTCTTCATCGGAACCGACGATGCCGGGATCCGGCTTCAAGAAATGTCGAGACTGCAGTAAAACAATGTCGATAACGGATCCACACAGGATCTGCTTGTGGTGCTTGGGATCCGAGCACCATTGTTCGCAGTGTGAGGACTGCATGTCCATGACGGCGAAAGCCTTGAAGGAGCGCAAGGGGAAGCTCGAGAGAGGTAAGTCAGTCAAAACCTCCTCGAGAGTTTCTTCGGCTGAGTCGAGGCATTAGTCTCCTCGCCGTCAAACATTCCAATTCTAGATCTCAAAGTAGCTCCCACCATTCGTCGAGATCAAGACACTCAAAAAAGACGTCGAAGGTCCCTTTCCTCATCGTCTTCTGTGTCCCCAGAAAGGGTCTCCTGTCCCACTAAACACAGTTCTCAATCTGAGTGGGAGGAATTCAGAAAGAAAATGTTAAGCGTCTTCGAGAACGCGGCCTCGACCCCCTCGAAGACAGCTGAGGGTGATACCCCGGGTGAAAAACCCAAAAAATCAAAACGCCGCGAGTCGCAGCACCCGGAGAAATATTCCACCCGAGAGCGCCATGAGCCATCGGGTAAGAAGGCACCATCTTCGACGCCGTCGTCGAAGATTCCTTCGACGCACGGATCAGCGCCATCGGCGCCGTTGTCGAAGGGTTCCTCGACGCCATCGTCGACTCCATCGTCGACGCCAATGAAAGAGAAGACCAAGGCCACTCCACAGCCAACGGTGATTCCTAGGGCCTCTGGTACGACGTTGAGACCGTCGTCGATGCCCTTGAGTAGGATCCCGATCCTCTCGAGTTCTTCAAGACCCCTTCCAGTTTTTTCGGCGCCTTCGAAGCCTGTTACATCGGCGTCGACGACATTGATGTTTTCTCGCCCAATAACGACGAGTTTGGCTCCTTCTGCCTAAGAGATGGGTTTTACACCATTTCAGAGGTCAGAGTACCCTGGACTATCTTCAATTTATGAAGAGGGGGAAGATTCTGACCAGGAAACACTCGGGTTACAGAGGACCACACTGCCTATTTCAGAGGATTTCACCTCTGAGGAAAGAAGGCTGAAGGACCTACAGGAGTCACTACATGAGCAAGTGGGCTGGACACTTCCCCAGAAGTGGAATTTGTTAAGCCAGACCCAGGGGAACATGCCGAAATACCCTATAGAACCCTGAGGGCAATTATTGAATTTATGGGTTGGTCTGCGCCTTCACCTGTTTTTCAACAGGATGACCTAACAGACATATTAGACAAAGGCCCACAGGAGGACCTGGTGGTCCCCTTCCATGCAGCCTTACAAAGGAAAATTGCATCTAATTGGGAAACTCCTGAAGTTATCCCTGCTGTCAATAAAAGATTGTCAGCCAAGTATAGGGTAGCGGCTGCTGACCCTGAATACTTATCAAAACACCCGACCCCAGAGAGCCTGGTGGTTCAAGCGGCAACTTCATCTAGCAGTACGACTGCTTACCCTACTGTCCCACAGGATAGAGATGACAATAGGTACGATTCTATGGCAAAGAAAGTCTTCTCTGCCTGTAGTGTGGCGTTGAAGTCCATCAACGCCACCTGTACGCTCACCAGGTTCAGTCACACACCATGGGATTGTGCTTAATCAGCGGCTGACTGCATACCCGAAGGAGAGAAAAAGGAAGCCTTCCTTAACATTATTAAAGATGGCAAAGATGCCATGTGCGAATCACTTCAAACTGGCATCGATTCCGCTGACAGTATCAGCAGGGCCATGGCGGCAAGTACAACAATCCGCAGGCATGCGTGGTTGCGAAAGTCGGGCTTTGCTCCAGATGTACAGGCCAGACTTTTGAATATGCCCTTTGACGGCTCTTCATTATTCGGGAAAAAGGCTGATGAGTCTGGAAAAGTTAGACTTCTAAAGCAGCAGCAAAATCTTTAGGAGCTGCTATCCGCCAAACTCCTTTTCGCCCCTCAGGAACCTATGGGAGATGAAAGTCCTTTCGCTATTGTTCCGCATTCGGGAAAGGCAGAGGACAGCCGGCTCAAAGAGGCCAAAGGAGATTCACCCGAGGTGGACGGGTCAAAAGTACTAAGACCGCAGCAGCAGGTGCCTCTTTACCCTCGGCATCTGCATCAGCCGCCCCCAAACCACTCTGAGGCCTTCCCACACAATACACCTGTAGGGGGCAGGTTAACTCACCATCTGACGGAATGGCAGGCTACACCGTCAGATGCTTGGGCATTGGAGACAGTTGGGTTACTGCCTACCCTTTCTACACATTCCTCAGAGTCATACACCGGGGAACAGCTCTCTAAAAGTTCCAGATCCGGTCCTCTTGCAGGAAATTATAGACCTGCTAGAGAAAGGTGCCATAGAACCGGTACCTGTAGCGGACAGGAACAAGGGCTGGTACTCCCCCGGCCCCCTGCCCCTCCCACCCCCTTCAAAACCCCCCCATCCCTACTTTCTCATACCAAAGAAGGACGGAGGACTGAGACCCATCCTGGACTTACGAGAATTGAACAAGTTCCTCAGGAAGGACAAGTTCAAGATGGTAACACTCTCTCAGATCCTTCAGGCCCTCCAGCTCCAGGACTGGCTGGTATCTCTGGACCTTCAGGATGCTTATTTCCATGTGCTAATCCATCTCAAACACAGGAAATACCTGAGGTTCGCAATTGGCAACTCATCAATTTTGAGTTCTGCCATTTGGGCTGACCTCCGCCCCGAGGGTCTTCACCAAGCTGATGTCGGTAGTGGCGGCGAGTCTAAGGAGGGAAGGGATCCACGTCTACCCCTACCTGGACGATTGACTGATCAGGGCTGTATCTTCGGAACAGGTCCAGGCCCAGCTAGATTATGTCTGCCACTTCCTTCACAGACTGGGCTTCTCCCTCAATTTAAAGAAGTCACAGTTGATACCATCACAGAGACTCCAGTTCATTGGAGCGGTCCTGGACACTTCCCTGGGAAAAGCCTCGCCACCAGAGGTGAGGGCTCACGATATTCTACAGATGGTCACCAAGTTTCAAAATGCCCAACGTCTCCCAGCCTTCGACTTTTTGAGGTTGCTAGGCCTCATGGCATCCTGCATCTTCCTTGTGCCAGAGGCTCGCCTGAGAATGAGATCTCTTCAGTGGGCACTGAGAAGTCAGTGGTCGCAATTCTCAGGGAGAATGACAGATCTCCTCAGGATTCCGGACAAGGTAGCCCGCGACCTTCAATGGTGGGCCTATCCAGAGAACATCTTGAAAGGAGAACTGTTTTGGCAACCATGGCCGGAGATAACAGTAGTCACAGACGCCTCACTCACGGGGTGGGGAGCCCATGCCAACGACTTGACCATCAGCGGTCGTTGGTCTCCATCGGAGTCCAGACTACACATCAACCTATTAGAGCTGAGAGCGATCAGACTAGCGCTGAAAGCTTTCCTGCCATCAGTGCAGGGGAGAAATGTCCTGATAATGACGGACAACACGGTGGCCATGCACTACCTCAACAAAAGAGGAGGCGTAGGATCACTGCCACTGTGCAGAGAGGAGATGCAGCTCTGGTTTTGGGCAATCCAAGAAGGAATCTCTCGATCGGCAGTCCACCTAGCCGGAGAGAAGAACTTGACATCGGACGCTCTGAGCAGGCAGAGCAGTCTCCCACGAGTGGGAGCTAGCTCAGGAAGTCCTTCAAGAGATCTTCGCCCTTTGGGGAACCCCTCAGGTGGATCTGTTCGCCACAAGCTCCAACAGGAAGTGCGATCTGTTCTGTTCAAGGGAATTTCCCCCCGAGAGGAGCTCTAGGAGATGCGTTCGTAGTGGACTGGGAGTTTCCACTCCTTTATGCGTTCCCACCAGTCCCTGTTATTCCTCAAATGATCAGGAGGTTGAGAAGATTCCGGAAAACCATGATCTGAATTGCCCCTGATTGGGCCATGAGAACGTGGTACCCGGACCTTCTAGATATGTCCATCTGTCCTCCAATCCGTCTTCCACTCAGAGAATCTTCTCTCGCAGAAGGGAGGTCAGGTTCTCCATCCACACTCCAGAACCCTCAACCTTCACGCTTGGCTTCTGAAAGTGTGAGGTACAAGGATTGGGATCTCCCTGATGACGTCATGGAGGTGTTGCTTTGGGCCAGAAGACCGGCAACAAAGTCTTTATACCGCTGCCGTTGGAACAAATTTTGCCGCTGGTGTAGGGAAGAGAATATCGACCCTTTTTCATGTGGTACACCAACGGTGTTATCGTTTCTACTCTACTTGGCAAACTCAGGCCTTCAAGTTGGCACTGTAAAAGGCTATCTCGCAGCGCTTTCTATCTTCAAGCGCACTGCGGAGGATCCATCGTATTTCCTCTAGTGGTACAGTTTCTCAAGGGACTAACTAAGGTTTACCCTCCAAAACCATTCCAGGTTCCCTTATGGGACTTAAATTTAGTCTTAAACTTCCTAATGGGCACTCCATTCGAACCACTTGACTCTTGCGCGCTGAGATTTCTCACGCTTAAAACTGTCCTATTGGTAGCACTAACATCTGCTAGGAGGGTGAGCGAGCTACAAGCTCTCTCCAGTAAACCCCCACATACAATCTTCCACAAGGACAAAGTTGTCCTACAGGTGAAGCCTAATTTCCTCCCAAAGGTGGTTTCTGAATTTCATATTACTCATAAAATTACCTTTTCGTTCTACCCTCCTCCCCATCCGGGGAAAGAGGAGGAAAGGCTACATAGGCTGGACCCAAGGCGAGCTCTCAGCTTTTACATCAGCAGAATGGCTAGGATCAAGCAAGCAGACCAACTGTTTGTAGGATACTCAGGTCACAAGTTGGGACTACCCATAACAAAACAAACCATCTCCAGGTGGATTATTTTGGCCATCCTGGAATGTGACAGACTGGCAGGGAAAGAGCCATCCCAAAATCTCAGGGCTCATTCAACCAGGGGTATCGCAGCCTCTTCGGCTCTCCAAAGAGGGGTACCGGTCTGAGACATATGTGCGGCTGCCACATGGTCGTCCGCACATACATTCACAAAATTTTACAATCTGGATTCCTCCACTGCTCAAGAGACCAGATTTGTCAAAGGCTGTATTACATTCGGTCCATCCCTAAAGGGATACATAACATTCTCACTCCCACCTCCAATTACATGCCACTGCTATGGGAGTCTATCAAAGATAAGGAATACATCGGAGGATACAATCCCTTCGAAGAACAAGTTATTTCTTACCTGGTAACGTTCTTTCAACGGGATGTTCCTCCGACATATTCCTTATTGCCCCGCCCTACCATCCCCGCAGTGATACTTCCCTTGTGGTTGCAGCTTACGCTCCTTCAAGGTCAATAACCAATTCAGGCATGACTTTTCTTATGCTACAAAACGGAACTGAGCAACAGACGAAGCGCGTGGCTATTTATGGGCATGATGACGTCGGCGCCGATACGGTGGCCGTTGAGGGAGATCGACTAGGCGGACGTCGACGTGCAGCGCCCTCTACAGAAAAAATTTCCGAGGCCAGCAAGCTGGAAACGTATTATCAAAGATAAGGAATATGTCGGAGGAACATCCCGTCGAAAGAACGTTACCAGGTAAGAAGTAACTTCTTCTTTTTTGTTGAACATTATCCCACACTCTTTTTGTAACTTGGTATTAAGAATTGGCAATATATATATAATGTAGTATTGTATATATATTTTTTTTTAAATTAAAAAAAATATTTTTATTATAGGCCCTTTTTTATTTGACAAGACTTCACTAGGACTGCCTTATTATTATTTGATGGTCGTAGGTTACTCCCATCTTAGATTTAAGTTTAGATTAGGCGTTCATATTACCCATTATAAAGTTCAATAAACACCCTTGAACTGTTATCCCTTGTGTCCGTCTTTACTGTTGCCACCATCCTTATACCTGTGTTACAGGTTTTCCCCCGAGGGAGGGATGGGGACCGTGCCGGGGCTCTCGGGGGACCACCTCTAAACTTGGCGACGATTGACCAACACAGGAGACGGGTGCCCAAGGCCGTAGACATCACCCCAGGGGATGCTAGGGATCTGGCCATGCCACGTTACAGCTTTTCTCTCCAGGGAGGGATTGGAACCCTGCCACAGCTCCCTGGGACAACCACTGGACGTGGGGATAGTCGACCCACATGGGAAACTGGCACCCAAGGCCAGGTACATCACCCTGAACGTCCTGGATCTCTGGCTGGCCTACGTTACAGCTTTTCCCTCTGAGGGATGGGGACCCTGCTGGGGTTCACTGGGACCGCCGCTTAACTTGTGTACAGTTGACCAACTTGGGAGACGGGTGCCCAAGGCCGGAGACCTCACCCTTGACCATCCTGTAGCGCTGGCTGGCCTGCCTTACAGCTTCTCCCCACCAGGGAGCCCTGGCAGTGTGCCAATCCCACCCCAGAGAGAAGCTTTAACGCGACATGGCCAGAGCTCCAGGACGGCCGGGGGTGATGTCCTGGGCCTTGGGCAAGTGTCTCCTTTGTTGGTTGACTGTACCCAAGTTTAGCAAGTCTCAGGGAGCCCCCTGTAGGGTCCCAATCCTTCCCCAGAGAAAAGAGCTGTAACGCAGCCCAGCCATATGTCTACGAAGGCCAAAGGTGGTGCCCCGGTCTTGGGTGTCTGCCTGGGACGTGTGGACCGCCCCTCGGCCTAAGTCGCTCATGGGGCTACCTGGCTGGGTCCCCTCCCAGGAGGGAAAAGCTCTAATGTGGTTTGGTCAGAGAACCAGGATGGCTGCAGTGCTGTGACGGGTCACGGGCCAAACGGCCCCCACCCCCAAAATCCTTTCCCTGGTGGCCTAGTGCTCCTTTCCGCTTCCCAGGGGTGGAAAAATGGGGCCAGCCCCTCAATGTTACCCTCCCGCCCCCAGGGAAGCAGAAAGGATGTGCCCTTCTGTAGGGGGGGGGATTCCAGAGAGGGCTGGCCCCCAGGGACTGGACCAGTCCCCTGATGCCCCAAGTGTACCACTAACTATGTAGTGGAATGTTGTTTGGTCTTCTTTGGGGGCAAATGGGTGCAAAACGAGCATACTATCACTTGTCAGTAAAACGCCCCATCTGACAAAATTACAAACGCCCGTATACAGCTCATTGCTCCCAGCAGATGGAAGACTAGGGTCAAGCAAGCCCTGAGTTTACAAGAGGATAACAATTCTGTTATTTCTCCGTCCTGCAGGTTGAAATTCATATTGTTAAATACGAGGTCACTGCTTAAACACTCGACTGAAGTGTCCACACTCATTGAAGAACATAATTTGGATATTTATGCACTCGCAGATAAATGTAGTCATGAGGTTGCTGGCCCCACGCTGGCTTTAGCAGTTCCAAAGTGGTACTGTATGATAAGGCATGATAGAAAGAAGGGAGGGCAGGGCCTTGGGGGCGGCGGAGTGGCTCTTATTAATAAATCAGAATTAAAAACCTGGGAAAATGAGATTTATGGTGATTCTATTCCAGGAGTGGCTTTTGTTCTGGTTAAAGTGGGCATTGGCGCTGAAACCACACTTAACATCCTACTGCTCTACAGAGGCCTGACACAAGCGCACAGTTTCAATTGAGTAATTGTCTTCTGTCCTTCCTTAAACCCAGCACCAAACTACTTTTGTTGGGTGATTGCAATCTTTGGTTGGGCAGTGACATGGATACTAATGCAGGGGTTAAACTAATAAAGTGAGCAAAACACAGCGAGTCTAATGTAGAGAGCCCACGCATATCAAGGGACATAATCTAGACTGGGTCTCTAACCACAATCTTAACCTGTCAGATAGTGAGGTTTTACCCTGCCCATGATCCGATCACTTTTGCATATATTTTCAGACCCATATGAATTATTTCACCAAAAGATTGAAGGAGCCTAGAGTTTCTCAAACCATTAGAAGCCACACAAATTTGACCTTGGAGAACCTGAGTTCATGGGCCATGACCTTGAATGCTGAAATTGGTAAAACAGGAAGTCTGGAGGGAATTACTAAAACCTTTGTAAACTCGCTAAATATAGCAACGGAAAGGCTAGCCCCCGCTAAGGTTAAATTTCAATCTAAACGAATACCTAATGCATGGTTTAATGATAACCTCGCAGAGCTGAAGACCAGTAAAATTAAACCATTTTATGCATGGCGACAATGTCGAGACTCATCCAGCCTTGAAGCATACAAAAAAGCTGTTGGTATTTTTAAATCGGCTATGATGTCAGCTAAAAAGGAGTCCTTGACTATCAGAATTGGAATGCTAAGTCAGATACCAAGGAACTCTTTAAGATAATAAGAGCAAGAGCATATACAGGGTCCTGCCCAAGACCTGATTTTGAAAATCCATCTTTAGTGCTCAAATATCCAGGAGGCCATGTTCAGCAAACTTGAGAAAAAAAACTCTATTGAAGAGAAAAAATTATCTCTTCGTAAAAAGGATCTAGCAGTCAATGTCCTTTTGTGACCGATTAAGGACAGGGAGCTGAAGACAATACATTTTTCACCCATATCAGAAGCTGAACTTGCCAAAATTATTGCCCAATAAAAAATCACGATTTGCAAGGGTGACCCCTGTTCTTCAATTATGATCAAGGAGTGTTCACCCATTTTAATCCCTGTGCTCACGAAATTTGTGAATGCCTCTTTTGGCCAGCATAAAACATAAAAAATGCTTGGATTACTCCTTTACGATAAAAATCCAACCTTTGCCCCCTTACATTTTCTAACTACAGACCGATAAATACCATGTTTCTCGTGAAAATTCTGGATAGAGTAGCACCCAACCAGATTTCGCTCTTCCTAAACAACAATCAGATTTTGCATACATTTCAATCTGGATTTCGCCGACATCATGGGACAGAAACGGCCCTCTTAGCATCAGAATCCCATTTATATCAAGGCATGGATGAAGGTCAAACTGCCTTACTGATGATCTTGTCCGTCTCTTTTGACCTGGTGGATCTTGTCCACTAGGATGAGGGAAATTGCTAATTTCTCATCTCAAGCCGTCCAATGGATTTCTTCCTTAAGTGGTAGGCAGGTTAGGGTTGCGAGTGACCTGGCAGAGGCAAAACCAGTTCCTTTGTTATTTGGGGTTCCACAAGGAGCCTGCGTATCCCCATGCTTTTATAATATTTTCATGATTCCGTTTTTTTTTCAATGTTAGAGCAAGAAGGCATTGTTTTCGCCAACTACTCAGATGACACGCAGTGTATCATTCCAATTTCTGGAGTACATTGCCAGGATTAATTATTCATTCATCAAATATATCAGAAGATACAAAAGTGATGGTGTCTAATGGCTTGGCACTTAATAGTGCCAAAACAGAACTCCTGATTGTTGGCTCTGACACTAAATTGGAGAAGTTGGGTCCCATGTACAATAAAATTTGGATAGATAAATGTGTCATTGAGGTAAAGAGCAAGGTGAAGACGCTAGGCATCATATTAGATAAGAACCTCAATTTGAAGGCTCAGGTGAGCAGTCTGGTTTCTTAGTCTTCTATGAAATTGTTGCGCCATCTTTGGCCTCTGATCTCCGAGAAAAACACACTCTGGCGAGAGCCATTAATGGCTCCAAATCGGATTACTGTGGCAGCCTCCTGGTGGGTATCACAACAGATTTACACCGCCTTCAGGTTGTACAGAATGGGGCAGTGAGGGTCATTAAAGGACTTCACTGCAGCGACCAACCATGTGTCTGAGGTGAGCCAGAGCCTGCATTGGCTCCCTGTACAGGCAAGGGTCCGCTTTAGGCTGCTGCTCATAACACACAAATGTATGAGTGGTCAGATGCCATACTATTTAATGGAAGCCATCGTGAAGAAACCCAGCATTCATCGTCCTAGACCGAACAATACAAACACGCCGCATTGTAAGACTAACAAAGCACGTAATGGAGCCTTCAGCATGGCTGACCCTCTCGCATGGAATGCCTTGGCTCTCGCTCATAAAAATACTGTTTCAACAGAAGACTTTAAGAAGAAACTAACAACCTTTCTTTTTTCTTGAACTTTGCTAATTAACTGTTTGCCTTTACACCCACCAACTTGCTTCAGTAATTACGTTTTATGTCATGTCTGTTTAATGTCTGCGCCCTTAAGCCCTCGGGTACCGGAAGCGCTATATAATTTGAATAAAAACAGCAAACATCTTCCCCCAAAGAAGGCAAAACATTGTGCCCCCTTTGTGGCTTTATTTGGGGGTGGGGGATATTTTGACCTGGGAGGCCCACCCCAAAACCCATTCCCTGGTGGTCCCGACCCTCAATTCTGCCTCCCATGTAAGCAGAAACAATCGGCCCCTCCATGGTGGGTGACGGGGCGCTGCTGAGTGGGGCTGGCTCACAGGCATGGGTCCAGACCACTGAAATTTATAAAAAAAAAAAAAAAAAAATTTGTTGCCGTCCTGGAGGCAAATGGGTGCAAAACAGCACCCATCTTCCCGCAAAGAAGGGAAAACATTGTGCTCCCTTTTTATTTATTATTTTGGTGGGGGCCCGTTTGGCTGGGGGTGAGGAGGGGGTCGATCCTCGAACAGTAATCTGCTTGTGGGAGGGATCCATGCAAATCGGGCAAATAAATGCCCAAGCAGCACGCGAACATGTGGCTGCTATATTTACATGCAGGTATCTCGTCCCCCACACTTAAGGGGTTAATTAAGCTAGTGGTGGATAGAAATGCATTTTTATTTAACTTAACATGGTCCTTCAGCACCTCTAGCATTACATTGAATCAATCTCCATGCCTTCATGTTAGGAGTAGTCAATACAGAATGCAACACCTATTTGTATTAAAGCAGCAGTATTTTTCCAGATAGTGGAAATGTATGCGCCACATTAGAAGAAAGCCTGGCAGCTTTTTCAGTATTGGTTTGCTTTAGGGAAATTTTCTTTGGTTCAATTTCTTTCCACAGGTAAATAGGCTGTTTTATCCAGCGCCAAATCGCCACCTTGGAGACACTTGGATTGCCGGAACGGCATACTATACCCCGGCAGAGGTTCAACCTTTGTCAGTTGGAGGAATGAAAATGAACGGGAGGATGGTAAAGTGGGAAATAAATGATACATCCCAAGGGAGGGATGCAGCTGGGGCTGCGGGCAGAAAGATTTGTAATGGCATGGGTTCCTGCCGGGTTGACCATAGTTATGAAGGTTTGAAATAATTACATTATCAGAAGCTAATCCCAGTTCTTGTGTGTTGGACATCACCCAGTATACAGGAGTTGCCACTGGGGACCAGGAGCGAGTAAACTGCACATTGCAAGTCTGAGATGCACATTTGAACTTTTTGCCCATTTTGTATGATTAATTCTATTTTAAATATCATAATTCCTTGTTACACATGCATGTTTGTGAGGCACTATTTGACTTGGCGGTGTTTATTTGAAGCTAACTAAGCTCTCCTAGGGTAAAAGCAGGAGCTAAATACAGGTCCCAGCTATTTTGAACCTTGGTTAAGCAAAAGAGGAGGATAAAGAAGTGTTCATAATTGGCTGTTTCGAAGACAGTTTTTTTTTGTACGTACTTCAAAGAAATACTCTTCTCAGTTACGATGTCTTATTACAGTGTTGAAAAGTAGTAATGTGTATTTTTGTTTTTATTTATTTTTTAGGTTGGGACAACAGTTTTGAAGCCAGGTTTGGAACTGATAGCATTGATAAAGGAAACTTGGATTTTCGTAAGGTGAGTAGTGTTTTATGGGTCCGACATTCTTTGGGTTACAATTTGAATAGTTTGGTTTTCATGAGTAAACGTTGAATCTATTTTATTCTTGCGTCCCATTCCCTTATCCCCCATACGTTTTCTTATGTAGCACCAAATAACGTTTAGACACCTTTGGTTTACACAAAGCCGGGCACTTGCATGGCACTGGCTTGCAGTGCCGTTGGACTTCTTTCTCCATGCAGTCAGGTCTGAATGTGAGCCATGGCGGGACATTTGTTTACCGCCTTTTTTTTCCCCTTGTCTTTAATTGTTTTGACTTCATATTTCCATGCAACTGTAAAACTCATGGTGGCAACAGTAAAGACAGACACAAGTGATCACAGTTCAAGGGTATTTATTGAACTTTATAATGGGTGACATAAATGCCTAATCTAAACCTAAATCTTAGATGAAAGCAAGCTGTGACCATCAAATAATAAGACCGTCCTATTGGCGGCTTGTCAAATAAAAAGAGCCTGCCCTAAAAAAAAGAATATTGCCAATCCTTACTACTAATTTAGACAAAGAGTGGGATAATCTTCAGCAGAAAAAGGTGTTCACGAAATAAGTTGGGATTGTAAGGCTGGTTCTCCCTTCCCCACGTTTGAGGCACGGGACAAGTCGGGACTCTTGAGCACAGCACACTACGATATCAAAACCCCTGCAGGGGTTAAGTCTTGTTTCTGCAAAAATCTTTTGCCTTAGGTTTAATGAGTCAAAGTAACGAACAAAGGTTCTCTCTGTGATCTTGTACTTTGGGTAATTGTTCTTTGCCCTATTATTACAATGACGAACAAATAAGTTCCTTGGGCGATTGCTCTTCGCCGCTGGGATCTCCCGCCGTCTGGCTCGGATCCTTCTTGTAGAAACGGTTTATGTATTCCTAATACAGTTCATGTATAGCTCAATTTGATCAGAAAGCAGGGGTTCTTTCTATATAGCTTTCTTTCGGCATCCCTCTGTCTGTTTCAAACTTTCACAGTTCACAATCGTAGTGGAAAGCTGGGTTCCCTTCCCCTAGCTTTCCTCTGGCAACGGGTCAGACTTTAGATTGTATAAGGGATTTGGTGTAACCCTCATAATATCCCTCTGACGCTTCACGCCACCCTTTCCTTGGGCCTTCTGGTTGCTGTAGTTTAACAAAACGGGTCCTGGTCAGAACCTTTAGAATGGGCAGCCACGTGGCGCCGGACCCCTCTGCACCTGGACCTCAACTGGGCTTTCTTTAAAGTTAAACATACACAAGTTATCTTGCATTCAAAATGTTGCTACTCGCAAACTTGGGTTGAACACAGTTTGGTTTGATATCAGCTTCCTCCGACTCACCGGCTGTGCTTAACCCGTTGGCTTCTTTGATCTCTGGAGTCGAGGATAGAACCAGGGTAGGAAGCTTGCCTCTCTGCCTGCGTTATCAAAGCGGGAGGCCCACGTGTACCATTGACATATGTTGCTCCGCACACCAGCTGTAAGTCACGGTCTTACGTTTTCCCTTCTGGAAGCTTGGTCGGTCTGAGTTGAAAAGGGCAAGGGCAATTCCTCCTTCGACCTTCCTGGTCTCACCGCTTTTCTTCCTTTCTACTGCCGGTTTATGTAGTTGTCTCCTCATGCGTTCGGCCTTGATTGAAGTGTGCTTTCATGTTCCTCCTTTTAACGATGTGTGGAAGGTAAAAGGCTGTCAGGTGTGTGTGTGTGTGTGTGATTGTCAATTGTCTGACTCCTTGGGTCGGGACATGGTATGGTATTGATTTATATAGCGCCTATACACAAGCAAGTGTTTCAAAGCGCTGGAGCCGGGAGGGAGCATGGGCGAAAGAACAAACAGTTGCTCAGAGCCTTTGAAATTCTGAGACGATAATAGTCTGCACAGGCAGAGTAAGTGTGTAAAATTTACATTTAACAGAATGGTAGACGGCAAATGGGCCTGACAGCTATTCTGCGGTTTTAGACAGTGCAATTAAGGGGTTGAGGACAAGGGAGAGCAGACATGCGATCTTCATCCGGTACGTACGGATCGAGCAAGTGCACGGAAGGTGACGGGGAGGGGGGGGGGGAGAGGATCAAGTGCACCCGGTCGGTTGAGACTGGGTTAAGTGCAGAGAGAGCCACTCTCTTGGGTTAGTTTCTCAAGTGCATGGAGTGGGTTAGGGTGTAGGGCACTGAGGCAAGTGCGAGGGAGGACTGGCGGGGGTAACTGGGGACCAGTGAGACTCTGAGGTACACCCAGCAGCCAGTCAGCATGTGGTACGGAGGAGGAGGGAGGGAGAGAGGGAAAATGCAGAGAACTATGCTAGCGTAGAGGGGGAGAGAGAAGGAAGAGGAGAAGAGGAAAGTCTTGAGTTGCCGAATTTAAGGCGATCTGGCTCAAGACGCAGGGTGGCAGGGAGGCTATTGCAGAGGAAGGCGCCTGCTGAGGATAAGGATCTCCCTCCAAATCTGTTTGGAGAATTGGCTTACTCGCAGAAGGTTGGAGGTAGATGAGCGGAGGGCTCATGAGAGAAAGTATTTAGGTAGACAGCGTTGCAGGTAGGTAGATCCCAGGCCCCAGAAAGCCTTGTGAACAATGCAAAGGGTCTTGAAGTTGATCCTTGCTGCCAGAGTGAGCCATATCGGGTAAATGGTTCTGGTGTTAGTCCGTTGTCTGTTACCATGTAAGAAAGTGGTGGGTGGTAGGCCTTCCAGATATCCTACGGGGTAGGGCTTGTGAAACAAATGGGAATGACCAGGATTATCAACTTTAAATGAGCACGGGGGATTGTGGGAACGGTAATGTTTGGTTAAAGCAGACAGAATTCGGGAAATAATCAGGGGCGCTGTGAGAAGAATGTCTGGGAGTGTTAGAGTATGATATGATATGATGGGTTATTTATAACGCGCTTAATACCCAGAGGTTTCTAAGCGCGGATCCGGGGATCGAACCTGTTGCTGTGTGTCGTCTTGTTTCCAAGTCAAACACGTAGCCGCTGAGCTATCCTCCCAGGGCAGTGATTCTGGGAGATGTAGTTTCCCACTCTCGTAGGGTTTGGATATTTAATAGGTTTACCAGATGTGGAGGGGTTGCTAGATTTAGGGAAGGGAGATTCATTGGGTGGATGGGAGGTTTTTATTTATTTTTACATTTGTATAGCGCACAGACAGCCCTTGGGAATCGAGGCGCTGTTACTTGAGGAACTTAGTTAAAAGGAAAATGGTAGTGCAGGTTAGTCATAGGTTGAGCTAGAGTTGCCGATAAAAACATCAGACTTGGTCCCCCTCGTTGTCGTACCGCGTCTCACCTGGGGTGTTTTCCCGAGCCTCACCGCGGTTTCCCGTACCCAGGTGATCCTTCCCCACTGGTTCCCCCCAGGAACTGGATCGAACAGTGATGGCCATGTCCTGGCCACCTGGATAAGGGATTCCTGGGTCCCTCAGGAGAGCACCCTCAGGTTTCTTGCACAACCCAGGCCCTTTGATGTATTGAATCCCTCCATCAATGCCAGGGCATGCATGCTTTATGGCCACAGTTTCATGGGCATAGACCACCCCTCCCCCCACCCCTCTCTGACTTGTTCTTGGCTCCAGACCATTGTTGGACCCATGTCTGTTCTAAAAAGATATGTCTGGGCACTTTGTTGGCGACTTCTGATGTAGCATGTCTAGCTCTGTTCCATTTCTGAGAGTTCATTGGTAGAAGAAATCTGGGTCTGGAAAGATGAGTGGGTTGTTTATTAATTTTATTTTTAGGACACTCCTGAATGGCAACCATTTTCTTCTTTGGGATTTTGGTGGCTCTCGGACTACTGTGGGAATCCCCGAGGGTCCCCATCCTGGGAAATATGGGGGAGCAATTCTCTGGCGTTCTATGCATTAGAGGGATAAGGGGTGGGGATTAATTCTGTGACTGGCTACACTAAGGCACCCCATTTAGGGGCTCAATTCATTGATTCGGACGATGCTCCCCAAAAAGGGGCTAAATCTGTTGACTGCTGCACTGAGTTTGCTATACTCCCGAGGAGGACGGCCTACTGTAATTACTAACCCTGCTGAGCCTCCCTGTTCGGTGGCTTAAGTTGGGCAGATCTTCTGTGGTACCACAGAAGAACAGATCTGCGTGATTTTTCCGTCGTGGAAAAGTCTGCAACAGAATAGTTTGCATGAGAAATGTACGCACCACAAAAGGTTTGTACATTTTCCCATTCGGACATGCATTAAAAACCCCTACAAACCCATACCCCCACGCACACCCTGCTTACCTTTCAAGACGCGCTGTGTTCCTGCGGCAGTTTCCCGTTCACTTCCGTGATTGGGAACCGGCGCAGCAGGGTCTTTTTTTTTTTTCTTTTTTTTTCGGGCATCTGCAGGGGTTTCCTCCCACTCACTATACTGTGTAGTGTAGTGGGGAGTAGCGGGGGACACCCCTGCAGTCCCTGTTTTTTTTTTTTTGTTCCCTACCTAAAATGCATGCCACCGAAGGTTCAAACCTTTGGTTTTTGAACCTTAGATGGCATGCCTTTCTGACCTTTTTGTATAGGTCGGAACATTTTGGTGTTGTCATTTTGGCCTATACCCATAAGAACAGTCTTACTTGTAACAACCAGTGTTGTCACTTCAAGGCTGCTAAATCTGCTCAAATCTGATGTAGGTGACATTTTCCGGCAGAAAATGCTTGATGGCCTGCTAACCGGGGCAATGGTCGACCAAATGACCACTCTTTGATTCTGGCAGACCTTTAACTTTCCAGCCTAGTGCATAATTAGGGAAGGGGTCCCTTTGCCCCAAGGGTGGACGGCTACAAACAGACTATCCTTATCCCGCTACGGTATCCTTGCCATCCACCTCCTCTTTGCTTCACTGCGTAGCCCCTATATCAGGGTGGGTCCTTGTGCCACAGTGTCTGAAAGCTCATGGGCCGGTCCGCTACTCAGCCTTTGCTTGTCTTTTGCGGATGGTGGTTTTCTTTTCTCCCATGTTGGCCTGATAATGCACTCTGAATCGATTGGGGGGCCTATTTTAAGGACCTTTTAGTTTTGCCAACCCAAGAGGGAGATTCAACCTTGGCAGGGAGGATGAAGCGGAGGGCGAAATACCCTTGTTGGCCAGAAAGGAGGTGGGGTGGGGGATTTCTTTTGAAATATGTTTTGTCTGAAGCATATAAGGTTTAGGGTAAGCCTCATTCAATCCTTCCGACCAGTAAAAAGTATCTAAGGGATTGGCAAGTACATTTGTATTGTGTGCCCTACCTCGTTCCTTCAGCCACCCCCACAGTATTGGCATTTACTACTCTTTATTCTGAACCTTCTGGATGCTTGGTGTTTCTTATGAAAGTATAAAGCATTGGTCATGGGAAGGAATGTCTATGCTGATGCTGCTTCTCACTTGATAGAAGCAAACGGTTCTACGTTATTTTGCCGCTGGATTTTTCGTGGCGGGACTGTTCATCGCTGGTTTTTTTAATCGAAAAAACTTTTTTTTTTTGCGGGGGGGGGTTTACCCCCAAAACCCCCTTTTTAAACAAAAATGATTCCCTTTCACCCACAAATATTTGTTTAATTTTTAAACACCCCGCCCCAAAAGATGAGTTTTTTTCGATAAAAAGTCCCGCAACGAAAAATCCCGCGGAAAAAGAACTGTATACCAAGCAAACAATGATGCTCTACAGGCAGCCACAAATCATATGCTCAGGAAAGAGCTCTGGGATTTTGTTTTGGCTTATACAAAAATGATAGCCCAGGATATGCTGCAATCTACTGCGCTTCACATTAATACTGCAGCTAGTACCATGGCTTTGGGGCTAGGTGCTTGCAGACCAGCATGATTGTATGCTACCAAATCTACTAAGGAAATCCAGGATACAGTCTGAAACCTGTGCTAAACCGTTTGCAACAAAAGTTTATATCGTCCCGACAAAGTCCTGATCTGCTCTCGTGAAGCATCGGTCTAAACAGGACAAGATTTTGCTCCTGGCCATTTGGGGGTTTTCATGGACAACAAGAAAAGATGACCAGGCAGGACCCCACGCCAGCCTCGTAAGAAACGGCAACGAACAGTAACCTGGGGCGAGTGCAATCGGTCCAGCCCTCCTTCGCTTTAGGAACTCTCCCCTTTTTTGACATGGGACCTGGTACGCAAATCACTTTGACTTATTGACCCACTCAGTCGGGTGGATACTGGGGGAGTTCCGGCTGCTTCAATGGAGGCCTGGAGGACCTTAACCGTAATTTCGGAGCTTTGTGTTAATACAGTGCCAAGTCAAGGCTGCTGGCTTCCGATCCCCTCTCCCTTTTGATTTGCCCGACCTTCGGTCAGCTTGGTCTTTCTCTCTTTAGGGGGCAATTGAGCAACATTTGCAGAACCTGTTCCTTTTTAAGACGTGGGTTCAGGCTAATACCAAACCAAGCCGACTTGCGCACCATTCTTGAGCTTTCAAGGTCTGTTCCTCCCCCAAGAAAAATTCAAGTTCACTTCCGCTCAGATCATGTTAGGGGGACTGTAGTTCTACAGTAGATCCGATACATATCCTCACACCCACTTGCCCCAGCATTGTCAGTTTCTCTGCTTCTTGTGGGGAACTGCCATTTGCAATACAATGTTCTTACTTTTCATTTGAGCCCTGCACCACAAGTCTTGTTTTTTTCTTTTTTTTTTTACAAAATGATGGCAGTAGCTAGGCATCTGCCGCAGCAATGTGTGTGGTGGATTGGAAGGAGTCCGACACTCGAAGGGCATTCTACTTGTTTTTAATTAAATTATACAGATAAGGTCTCACTTTCCCTATTGTTAAAGGGTTCGCCCTCCCTATCTAAAAGAACTAAGGGTGATAGACGTCAGGAACTCAAACAAAAATGTCCTCAGTCCACCCTATCACTGAGATAAACAACTTGAACTCATCCAAGAGAAGATCCTTGTTCTCTTGGTTTGGTGATTTCTTCAGTAGTTTCTGGATGAAATGTCGGTTTCACCCGTTTCCTCTCTTTATAATCTTACTCAGTAAAACCTGGCTATCTCCGCCATGAGCTCTTTTAATTCTTGAGTTGTGTACTTTAAGGATATGTTATGGCCAAAGAGTAGTTACATACCTTTGCACTTTCTTCCCTCTTGTTTTATAGTCTCTCAATTCACCCTTAATTAGATTAAGTGGGACTTGATCCCCTTGTAAAACGTCTCTATCCTGGCAACTTTCTTTAGTGCTTTCTCTTCTAATATAGTACTCTTTGCTAATGAGACAGTTTCTCTTCCTCTCGGGGCATTTGTCTCCAGTCTCGGGGCATTTGTCTCCAGTCTCGGGGCATTTGTCTCCAGTCTCTCTGTATTACCCTTTTGGGTTTATTTGTTATTCGTTCTACGAGCTTTCCACATTGCCAGTTAAACTTGCCTCTTCTTTGGGACTATGAGTTTCTCTTCATGCATGTTATTCCCCCTCACAAGATTGCAGGTTTGCATTGATAACTCAAGAATTGCATACCTCTTTGACTGGGACAAGTTGTACTCTTCATGTGTTCCTTCCCCGGTTGCCTCCTGTGTTCCCCGGTAGCTTCAAGTGAGTATGGGAACGTTGCAGGGCTTGCCATTCGCTCAGGTATTCTCAGCACTAGGTTTCTACTCGCTCGGCTTGTCGGTGTCCCAATATCTGCTTCCCCTTGGGTTGCTGCTGCCTTTGGTCATGGACGACAGGTAGCTCTGTTCACTCACAGCCTCGTTGGCCTTGGTGTAGTTGCATGGGCGCTTTTCCCACTGCGATTTGTGTTTGATCACGCCACCACCCCTTCCTGGTCATACCTGTCTGCTTCCCTGGTGCCTTGTTTGCTTGCTTCCTGGTACCTTGCTTGGCGATCCTTGCCGGTTTGAAAGTCATCAGCTCCACGGCTAGTCTCAACTCCGCTCTTTCTTGATGCAATCATGTCAGGGGTGGGGTGGAGGGGGGAGCTTCCTCTGGGTCCAATACTCTCCCTCTCCTTGTCTCGGTTAAGTGTAAGACCCTTAAACAGACTTTTTTTACATTCTCCGATTTTGCTTCAGCATTGCCTACAGCCACATAAACTAATGTTTCATCATTCTTCCCAGTAGGCAGTCCCATATATGGTGATAGTGTGGCTGATCCATGAGGTCCTCACAAGAACAGGAATCGCTGTTCCCTAAGGGGGGGGTGGCGGGAGTCCCTCCCAGTGAGGTCCCACTTGCTTAGACCCCTAGGGGAGGTTCTTGCAGAGCAGGATCACCTCCTAGCCTCAATTGGACTGACTGCCACTTGGGTAAATGGGACAAATACCATTGCTCCGTCACAG
Organism: Ambystoma mexicanum; assembly: GCF_040938575.1. Lineage (NCBI taxonomy): Eukaryota > Metazoa > Chordata > Amphibia > Caudata > Ambystomatidae > Ambystoma > Ambystoma mexicanum. The sequence continues at coordinate 166,827,252 of NC_090939.1, forward strand.
GTGTCAAAGCAATCTAATTACAGACTCCAGTTCAGGCTGCAACAGTCAGTCATTTTATTCTTCAATGCAAGAAATCACTCCTTCAGTGTTTTCCTGTCTGACCCTCCTGAACCCAGAGTCAGAAATGCAAGCCCCTTTATATACTTTAGGTTGACTTGGGACGAAGATCATAAGGATGTTTGGATTCTGACAACTCCACCCCAATTTTTAATACCCATAGAATGGGCAAAACCATGTAATTATTCTGATGGTGGTCCCTTGGGTGCCAGGCAGGTTATGACTTGGTAGTCCTGCTGATAGAGACGCATTCCTTTTTGAGAGGGGGGGGTGGGTTTACCCCCATCATTGTCCTTGGCTGGATAGTTCCTGAATTGATCCAAGACCATCTTGGCTTATCAGACAATATAAGAAAAATGCCATTTGCAAATACTCTACCCTGAGGCAGTGTGGATGTAAATGAATCCGGTTTTGCTACTGGGATATGAAGTAGGGGAAGGACCATCTTACTTTCTCTCTGGATGAAGTCTTTTATGGCAAGTTTGGCTTTGTCACTTTTACATAGACTTGTGCAGGACTGATTTGTCGGCCATTAGTGCATAGCTCAGTTGTGCAACTTCCTGGGTCAGCTGAAAATCCAGTGATGAAACACTGCTTCGACAGATGTTGCTGTTTATTTCACCCTCCATGAGATCTTAATGTGGTGATATCTGTGTGTCACCAGCTTGTTGCAGCAAGGAAATAAAAATGTAGCCTGAGATGCTGTTTCATAGCTTGTTTATTTTTTTATTCTTGGTACTTCAAACACGTATCATCAAAAATTAAGTTCAGCGTTTGCCGCTGTTATCTGCACAACACTGTGTGGCCAACCGCCTCCGCTTGCTCGTCCAACCTGCCGGCGTGGTCCCACCTTCGGCTGGTTGTGCGCTGTTTCCAGTGGTCCGTGAAGCGCATCCTCTTCCCTCTGAAGTACCTGCTCTTGCGCTGCTTCACCACTTCTCGTTGCGGTTCAGCGCAGTCTCCTCACAATGATCTCCTTCGTTATATCAGACTGCAGGTTCCTGCTGTCCCCTGTCTCAGGCTGGTATATCACAGCTCTGTCCCAGGCTTCAATACACCCACACAAATTCCTCTTCCCCAGCATCCTTTCCTCCGTTCTCCTGCCAGGTCCGTATTGATTCCCAAAAAGAATAAAAAACTCATTTAAAATTCAGACCCACCCACTCCCACCTGATTCCCCATCTGTTTCCACTTCTCTGCTCCTCCAGTGCTCCGCCTGCCTCGCTTGTCACAAGCTGCTTTCTTTGCTTTTTTCCTCCTGACGCAGCTGTCCCTTGTGTGCTGTCATGACAGTGAGTGGTCACTAACAGGCGATCCTCGCAATCCGTGGACATCGACTTCAGGTCAGACACCCCAACACACAGCGTTAAGGCATAATCGGTGTGAGCTAATAACCTCAGTGGATGTTAAACTGGTGACCTGGAATTCTGTATTTCTAATGGTCATTTCATCAGTGGGATGATTGGGCGAATGACAGGCCGTCACAGAGATGGAACCATTCAGTGTATTTTATAAAGATATGGTGGCTTTAAGGACACATCCTTCCTGTTCCACAGATTTTCGTTTGAACCCCCAAATATCTACCAACCATCTTCCCCAATCCGCTGTCTGAAGTAGAAAAGGTACCACACGGCCTAGATGCTCAGAACCCTGAAGTTCTATCTGGACACAACAAAGGTTTTTGGCAGTCCCAAGAGACTGACACTTTTGGGGACCAGGCAGGGGTACTGAAGCATGTCCGATTTCTATTGCTAGATGGATAGTCTCCTGCATGTGGGAAGATTATTCTGTTGAGATCTACCCCCAATTCTCAAGTGTTTCCTGTCTGTGCAGTGCATGCAAAGACTGCCAGGGCATATTGCCTTCTAAGCCATTGCTTAGGAGACCATCTCCGCCCCCTTACCTGCATTCTGCAAACACTACTGTAAGGATGGCAGCTTAAGGATTGATTCAGTTTGGTCACGCTTCACTGAGAAATGTTTGTCCAAGGCAGTTCCCTTCAAACTCTCAGCCCTAAGGAATGTTTCCATTGGGTGAGCTTGCAGGGAGTGTGATGCACACCAAGATCACAGGGTGCGGGTCGAACAAGAGGTACCCTAGGTGCTGGGGTCTCGAGGTGCTGGCGTCTCCTCAGTTTATTTGCCACCCACCACCTTCCACAACAACTAAACATTGCCTCATTATCAAACACCAAACCATATGGTGTGTAGAGGATTCCTGTGTCCGGGTGTGTGGGAGGCGTGAGCTTGCCCGTGCCCCTGCAGAGTTTGCTGATTAGGACTGGCAGTGGCTTGCACCCTGTATACCCCCCCTCAATATTGGGACTGACGCTGTATGACTTCAAGTGGACTGACGGTAACCCCTTCCACACAGTTTGCTCTCTTCGTGCCTCAAACTTTTTATTTCTACTTAAACATGAAAGACCTGCAGAAAAAGAAATACTGCCTATGCAGCACGCTGCCCAAGTATGGCAAGCGTCTTTGTAGCCCCTCTAGGAGTCATCAAACCATTAAGGGGGTTCCTCGAACCAAGAAAGGGACTAAACGCGTGCTCCCAAAAATAACGGTTTAATGTGCAGTCCAAAATCAATAGTCTTTAGCCGACTGTTCTTTCTGGCGTCATAACACTTTCTTGTCGCAAAGGGTTGAGACATTTTCTGTGCCTGCTACTCCGTTGGACACTTGTAACGCAAGCCGTTCTTTCACGATTGATAATAATGGTTCGCATGTTATCCTTTGCCACAATCTGCAGAGAAATTCCTTGGGCCATGCATTCTCACAAGGCGACAACCTTATGGCGACTAACTTATCAGCCTCTCCAAACCTTGAAGCTCTGGTTTCTCATACTGGGGCACACGCCGGATTTGATTCCTCTGAAGTAGAAGATCTTGCCACCGCCTCATATGTGGACCGATCTACATTTTTTTTCAACTCTAATTTCTAAATGGGATGCATAGTCTATTCTGTTCTCATTGTTTGCATCTGAACCACAGGCACTTAAGCTTGTATTGGTTGAAATATCTGATGCCATCTTGGTTAACAACCGAGATCATGTAGCTGCCCATTGTTCCGATGCTGCACCTCTTCAACCGGCCCAGGGTATTTACTGTGCGTCTTAACTCCTCCATCTTATTGCCAGATAACTTTGAATGGGAATTTGAGGGTGATTATGTTGACCATGCAGATGCATCTGGGCCTAAGATTGGACACAATGACCCCGTTTGTGTCACTGCAGCCTCAGAGGTGGAGGCTATTGATGCTCTTTTTAATGAGATTTTGCTGCTCAGTTTTCATAAATTGGCAAAGAAAAGTGGCAAGCGGATCTCAACAAACATAGATCCACCACCCCTTAAGCAGATTTAATTCCTTAAGCCCCATGGTTCCTAGCAGAATCACTCCCTCACTGCGCTGCATACAAAAATGGATAAGGGTTCAGTTTCCAAATTTCTCAAAAATCGGGGAGATGGGACCAGTAGACAAGTAGAACTTAGAGGTCCCGTGGACAAGTGTGTGCGCTCCTATGGAGCTTTGGAGCTTCTTGCATCCACTAACCAGCAAGTAGCACTTCCTGTTTGACATGAGGAGTTTCAGCACCCTTTGCAGCCAAACCCCCCCTGCTCCTGATAACCCAATAACCGCCCGCTATGCAAACACGCTCAGCATATCTGTATATCGCTATACAAATGTAAAAAAATAGATACAAATAATTATACTGCAAGAAACCTGGGCCACTAATGATCTATACATTGATGGTTTTAATAAGATTGTTAGGCATGCAACATCCGGGCCTCTAGGCCGCCCGTCTGGTGGTCTTCTCATTGGTGCCAAGTCTTTCTTGAAAGTTTGTACTTTTTCCGAAGAGAATGCATCGGCCCGTGTCTTGGCCATGATTACTTTAGCCTCAACTGATTTTCGCCTGCTGGTTATTAACATCTAATCACCCCCGGGTTTGGATAACGTTGAGGAAATACTCTCCCAGATGGAGGAAATAATGGGAACTTGATACCCAGATGGGAGTATGATAATTGCTAATTGCTGTAGACTTCAATGCCCCTAATCTAATCAATTACAAACTGCAGGATATGGATGAGGCTAATGGGGGGGGGGGGGAAGGGGAAGGGGTGGGGTTCGATTGAAGTGGGTTTCGATAATGAGCACGATGCGACGAAGCATGGTATTTATTTGTATAGATGTGGTCTGATCTGTCTGAACTGTGTATTAGGGGTCACAGGGTTGCCATTGTATGCGTGGACTAATGGCAACCGCCTCTCTAACCTGGACTTTGTGGATAAGCTCATGAGGTCTTGTTGCACTAACTTTGATTCCTCTTTTACCCCTATTAGCGACCATGCTACCTTGAGATGGTCACTTACAATGCATGGTTGTAGGTGAAAGGATCGAAATGCAATAGGGTCGAATCAAAAGGACCGAAAACAAAAAGGTCGAATTTTCTTTTTTGTGGTTTTAAAAACACGTTTTTTTTCCTATACGGAAACCCAAAAAACAAAAATACAATTTAAAAAAAGGCATTCTACCTTTTTTTTTTTCGTCCTGATGACTCGACCCTATTGCAATCGATCCTTTTTGTTTTAGATTCTTTGGCTGGACACCACATTGCTTCGGCCACACAGGATCAATAAACTCCAGATCAAAGCTAGTGTAAATTGTCAAGGGAAGTGCATAGTGTGGGGCCCTAGAAACATCAATAGGATCAGTGCTTGTATAAATCTGCACGCCATACCTTTTTAATTAGCTGGCTTGATACCAGCAATTGGAGTAAACGGAAACTAATGGAGTGACTGAATGGGGTGCTGCATCTCCAATCTCAAGCCCATGGTTTGCAGGTACACCACGCCAATTGCTTTGACCCTTCCATATACAGGGCTAAGAGAAATGAAGACAAATTGGATCCATACGCTCTTCTAGCCATCTTGACTCTGATGAGCATGAGTAAATTGCCGACCCTTCCCGCTACCAAATATATGAATTGGCTAAGAAGCCATTAATCTTCATTGCAGTCTTCGAATTGGTTGTCGTTTTTGGTTTTGGAAATAGTTAAAACCAACAATGAGAAAAGGTTCTGAGGTATGTCTAGACGCTTTATGACCAACAACATAGGTTTAGAATTGAACCCCATATGTGAGAGGGACTGTGACGAAACTATTGGGAACCTTTTTATTATTGTCCCAATATGGACGAGGAGGAAAATACTAATTATACATGCAAGCAGGAATTTGCTGAGGGTTTTCAACAAGACAACATCATTTGTATAATTAACTCCTTGAACAACTCTTGCGCTACCGGCCCCGATACATTGTCTAACGCAGTGCTTAAGGAAAACCTGGAATTCTGAGCATTTGTCCTGGAAAATCTTTTGAATAAAATATTGGTTTACCGGGTTATTCCCCTTAGTTGGAGGCGGTCCGTTCTGATCGCTGTCCATAAATAGGGTGATTGCACTGTCCCGGCAAATTACCGCCTTTTGGCAATCCATGCCTGCCAAAAGATCTTTGCGAAAATCCTTCTAAAAAAAAAAATGGAAAAAATGGATAGTGGAAGAGGGTTTGTTGTCCCCAAACCAAATAGGCGTCCATAAAGGATGCAATACCATGAACAACATCTGTGCTCTAGAATTTCATTGCGTCATCTAGGACGGCACCAAAGTCTAGCCTTTACTTGTGTTTTATATATTTTAGTCAGGCTTTTGACAGTCTTGCGACCATTACTGTGGAACAAACGCTGTCATTGGGGCATTGACTGCTCATTATTATACTTTATCATATTATTACATTCAGATAATACGGTAATAGTGTGACTTAATCTGATGGGTCATACATCATCTGAGAAATCTAATGGGTCATACGTCATCTGAGATAGGGGTCAAGATTGGAGTGAAAAAGGGGTGTGTCCTGGCACCTATAGTCTATAATCTTTTATTTGAGAGATATAGGCCCTTCTATTCAATTGGTCTGAAACGTCCCCCCTAGGAACACAGGCAGTGTCTTGGCTCAGGTATGCTGATGACACTGTCCTGCTGGATCGCACACCTGTTGGGATGCAGAGATCGATCAACGCTCTGGCCCTGTTTGCGCATAGTAATAACTTGGTTGTCAATGCTAGAAGACCATAATTATGGTTTCTGTGCGCGGTCCAGCAGGCACAAGTTTGCCTGGCCCATGAATGGGACTCTGCTAGAAGTGGTGAACCAGTACACATTTGGGATTTCCTATCTGTAGCTCCCCCTAGCTGGAATTTTATAATCGTATAATTTTAACCTCTTGAAGAAATGGTTCATCTTTAAAAAAAAATGAATCCGCCTTAAAGCAGGAACTAAATATCGAGGGACAGATAGCTTTGTATTGGAAAAGCATTGTCCCTGGAATTCTTTATGGGTTGGCTGCATTTCCAGCCCATTTGAGTTGGGTGACACGACTGGAAGCTAAAATACTGCAGTCTATATTGGGGGTCCCACAGTCAGTCTGTGCCTGTGGAGGCTATGCGGTGCGAATTGGGCCTGCAGTCATTAAGATCTTGCTGGCTCATGCAGCAGAGTATTACCTTTATCACTATTTTGCAAGCTATTGAAAAGCCTGATACTATTCTTTTACTTCGCTGCAGCTAATACAGGCTCTTGTAAGAATGTGTTTCTCTTTCAACTGCGTGAGGATACAGACTCCCTACTTGTTGACCTAAACCTTTAATTAAATGTATTATTAACCCTTCCTCCCAAGTTCTTGCTCATTGTAAAGATGTTGATCGCCTGTCCTCCCTGACACTTTATGTACAATAAAGCAAACGAGGCTTTGGCAGAAATATTTCCTGCACATATGTAAACACATTTTATTCAGCATCATCTAGGAGATTGATCACCTATCTGCGCATGAACATCTTACCTACACTTGAGCATACTGGTAGTTTGAAAAACCTGCCCAGGGAGGAAATCAGTTGTGATCACAGCTGCAGCATACTATGTATGGAACTGTGCTTCTGCATTTATTAAAGGTCAATGATTTTAATTTCTCAACTTGAGAACGTTGTGACTAAATATTGTAATGATGATTTTCTCATTAAGTTGTATATGCTTTTATTATTTATGACATTGTTTTTATATTGTATTCTTTTTACATTGGTGTATTAATTGTGTATAAGGTTTCTTCTAACCAATAAACGCATCAACATTTAAAAACATTTTTTCCAACAGTATGAAGAAAAGTCTGGGGTGGAGGTGTAAGGTTAGTCACAGTAGTGTCCATGTTGCCCCCCCCAGACCTTCCCATTTAAAACCTAGCTGTATTTGGGTGGTGCATGGGCGGATTGAGAGGACGGGCGGATGGAGAGGTCAGACGTACAAAGCCCATGGGATGTAGGGTGGATGTGAGTTTGCAGCATCTCTTCAGTAAAGGGTTGCCTGTCGGTTGTGTCGTTTCCGTGGGTTGGGTTACTTTATGTTGAACTGAATGTGGTGTAGGCAGTTGTAATGTCAGTACTGGTTGTGGAGTCTTTTTATCATGGAGATGGGCCGATTGGGGGTGCTGGTGATGTTGATAGCAAAGAATGACCTAGGCCCAATAGTCTTTAGTGTGGTCTGCACACCCTTAATACCACTCTAGTGGTTTCTTTAAACTTTGTCAGTCATTCACCTTTGATCTGTTCTATTCATTAGTTGATGCTTCATGCGTAAATTCACAATAATTTGTCTGCTGTGATTTCAAAATTAATGTAATTTGTTTGCAGATGCAAGATAATTGCCAATGCATTTTTGGATTAACAAAATGAAAGAAACGGAACAATAGCACTTGTGCAATAGCAGTTAGGCCATACACAATCACATTAGTAACCCCGGGATAGGGTTAAACTATTTCAATTTAAAAAACAAACTTCTAGAAATCGGAATCATTACACCAAACTTAACTTGAAAAAACGTCAGTCAGTTCATATATCACTACTTGTTACTAGCCCCAACTTCCTTAGTACAGGTTGCTTACCTTACCTACAAATAATGCTAATGACCTAAGCTTTTGTCGAGTCAACTGAAATAAATATACAGACTACTGAAAACAAAGTGTACAAACTGATCAAGATGTAAAGAGATTGGATCTGTGTTCAAAGAAAGCATATCAAGAGCCACTTCAAAGGAAGCAATAAAGACCCCACTCTTCATTAATTCAGTTGGGACTTAAGGCATCTAGCCGGTCTATCCAATAGGCTTCTCTCTGTGCCCTCAATGTTGTCAGGTCTCTTCCTTGTCCTTTCGTTTCAATGGTTTCCAATACCTGAAACTTCAATTGAGAGATTCTATGCCCTTTCTTATTGAAATGTCTTGCTACTGCCGATGTGGCATTTCAAATAGATTGTGTCCTCCCACGTATTCCTCAGCTTGGATATTTTATATCCAGCTTCTGCTGCCTCGGAATGTTTTTTTCAGTAGAGGGAGCTGTGCGTTGTTGCAGTCGCCTCAATGTCCCTCGAGAGCCTCCGTCTTGAGGATGATGTAATCGAACGTAGGTATAGCATGCGCAGCACCCGTTGGCTTTAGTTTTTCTGAGTAAGTTTACTCTTCGAAAACTACGGCGCGCTTCAATTGTTCATTCGCAAAATAGGAAAATGTCTTTTTCGACCCAGACTAACCCGAAGACCAGGTTTAAAAAGTGTCAGGACTGCGGTTCCAAGATGTCGATAACCGATCCGCATAGAGTATGCTTGTGGTGTCTAGGTGGGAAGCACAAGACCTCGGCCTGCTCGAAATGCCAATCAATGACTGGAAAAGCTCTGAAGGAGCGAAAGGGGAAATTGGCGGTAGGTGGAAGCCCCAAGAAATACCCATCGACTTCCCCGTCCAAAGATTCCTTTTTCGGACGATGCGAGAGGCCATTCTTCTCGAAGGAAGAAGGTGAAAAGGTCCAGGTTGAGGAGTGGCTCCCACCACTCGTCCAGACTCCTCTCTTGAGAGAGCTATATCTTGTCCCACAAAGGCCTCCACTCTTACTGAATGGGAAGCATTCAGGTTAGAAATGCTTAACATTTTTTAAAAACAAAATCCCTCAACAAGCCATGCTCCTACTGTGCCTTTTAAAGGTGGTAAGGAAAGGGCTTGAGCCAAATCCTGCGTGCCCTCGACCCCGGGGCAAAGGCCAGATCCACATCGAGAGCTGTTGCGGCCTAGACGCAATGAAGAATCATCGAAGGATCCTTCGAGCAGCAAATCAAAGAAGTCGAGTTTGTCGACGTCCCCTGCGCCATCTATGCCATGACTGCTCGAGCGTCGAGTTCAACATTTTTGAAACCTTTGACACCCTTACCAGATAAAACGTATTCTCCTTTACCTAGAAAGGATTATTTTAAGTGACTAACCTCTGTGAGGACAATGAGCCATCGGATAACGATGCACCATTTGGGTTACAGTATAGTACGCCAAATGTCCCTGATCGCTTTATATCAGAGGAATCCAGGCTAAATGGCACTTCACAACCGCCTTGATCATACCAATGGTACATAAGGCCCTATATAAATGCAAAGTAACAGAACATAACAGAGTTAGAATTTGGTAAACCGGAATCCGATGAACATGCAGATGCATTATATAGGCAGTTGATATCTGTGATTGTAGATTACTTGGGATGGAGTAGGCCTACCCTTCCCTTCGAGCAGGATGATTCAACAGATATCCTTGATAAGGGTCTGCAAAAGAGTTTTGTACGATCGGACCAAAAAAATGGTCCGACCGTACAAAATGACCGAAAAAATGCTACCACCAAAGGTTCGAACACCAAAAGTTTGAACCTTTGGTGGTAGCATTGCAGGTAAGTAAAAAAGACAAGACTGCGGGGGGTGTCCCCCGCAACACCCCACTCACTATACTGTGTGGCATAGTGAGCGGGGTGTTGCGGGGTAGTTTGCACCTTTCTCATGCGAACATTCCGGCCGTGGCAAAATCAGCTGCGGTCGGATCACTTAGAATCTGCAAAAGGATCCCATTTCACTTTTAAAAAAAAAAGGCTGGCTGCTAATTGAGAGACGCCAGAGTCCAGTCAGGCAGTAAACCAGAACTTGGCAAGAAAATACCGCCCATCTAGTAGTGACCCCAACTACTTATCAAAACACACCACCCAAGAAAGTCTGGTGGTGCAGGCAGCTACTGCAAACTCAAAACGGGAAGTTAATCCTACCATCCCACTGGTTAGGGATGACCAAAGGGTAGATGCATCGGCAAGGGAAGTATTTTATGCGGGCGCATGGCTCTGAAGTCAGCCAACTCCACATGTGCCTTAGCAAAGTTTTCATTCACTCTATGGGCCTGCAGTTCTTTGGTGGCTGAGCATATTCCCGAAGGGGAGGAAAGAGACGGTTTCTCTGCTATTGTTAGAGACGGCAAAGAAGACCTGTGCGAGTCTCGTCAATCAGCAGAGCCATGGTGGCAAGCACCATCATTTGGAGATTTGCGTGGTTAAGGAAGTCTGGATTTGCACCGGATGTGCAATCCAGACGACTTAACATGCCTTTGACTGGTCTCACCTTTTTGGCAGCAAGACTGACGAAATCCTTGAAGCTTCACACATGGAATGCGGCAGCCAAATATTTAGGTGCCGCTATTAGGCAGCCTCAGCCCTTTCACCCCAGTGAACCGCCTTGGAGGGGTAGATCTCTTTGCTACTACTCAGTTGGAAGAGCAAGAGGAATGGCTAGTCGGAGGCCAAGGAAGATTCCCTTCTGGTGGACGAGGGAGAGGTGCAAAGCCTGCTCAAGCAGAGGCATCTTTACCAACAGCCACTGCTTCAGCCGCCTCAAAACCACTGAGGTCTTGAGTCGCGACACCCCAGTGGGAGCGAGACTGTCTTGGTATCTGAAAGTTGGCGAGACATTACTTTGGATACTTTGGTATTAGAAGCAGTAGCCCAGGGTTACTGCCTTCCCTTCATTCAGAGACCTCAGAACCATCCACCAGGGAGCCATTATTTGAAGGTTTCAGATCCGTTTCTTGTGCAGGAAATTTTGACCCGGCTAGAGAAAGGTGCTATAGAGCCGATACCTGTAGCGGATTGGAACAAAGGATGATATTCTCCATATTTCCTAATCTCTAAGGAGGACGGAGACCCATCTTGGACTTGAAATACTTGAATAGGTTCCTCAGGAAGGACAAGTTCAAGATGCTCACACTTTCTCAGACCATTCAGGCCCTCCAGCTCCAGGATTGGATGGTCTCATTGGACCTTCAGGATGCTTATTTTCATGTGCCAATCCATCTCAAGCACAGAGTACATGAGGTTCGCTGTTGGCGGTTCTCATTATCAGTTTCGAGTTGTGCCATTCGGGCTGACCTCCGCCCGAGGGTTTTCACCAAACTGATGGAAACGGTAACAGCGAATCTGCCATGATCCCAGTAAATGAGCAAAGTTCCCATTCAGACATACAGGAGAAGCAAGGGACATCTCATCAGTCAGCCGGTCAACAGTTGGTACAAGCCTGGCACAAATGGCATTTGTACCATTCATAGCATTGCACCCCTAAGCTCTTAGTGCTTACAGTGGTTTTCATACACTAAACCTGACCGCCGCTAGGTCCATTGATAACTTACAGCACCATTCTATACCCATTGCAGAGGGGGCTACTTAAGCCCTACCTCCGCTGGAGCGCTTGCTTCGCGTCTTCTCCGCTGACAGCGGGTAACGCTACCGCCGTGTCTCCTCGCAGAACCTGTCAAAGGAGAAAAGGCAGAGACCTTTGTTTTCACAGAAAAAACTGAATTCCATAGTTATTGAGAAAACTTACCGAACCAAAGTATTTCTGAAGCGTTTCTTCAGTCAGCTGTTTTGTCTGTAGCCGCAGCATCTTCTGTTGAAAGTTCCCTCACAGCCGCAGCATTCTTCGTTCGCAGTAGTTTTATTCAGAAGTTTCATCAGCAGACCATCTTCTGAAGGTATTTCTTCTACAGCTTTCCGAAAACCTGCAAACAAAAGGTATTTCATTAACAAACGCACTTAATAGAAATAAGACATAAGTTTAAATAAGTTAGGTACCTGAAGTTTCTTCAAGTTTTCACTGCTTAGTTGCTACTGCGCTCTTCCCTTAAGGCTGCAATTACTCCGTTTAGATGAACTTACGTTTGTTAAACGCTTACTCATTCCGCGTAATTTCGCAGCCATTGACCTTTCCGAAATCCAAGAACCTGCAAGATTAAGGGAAAATATTAGAACGAGAGATCTCTCCAACGTAGGGACAATTCAAAATCTAACAAACTATAATATTTTCATCAAATACTTACCTCATGAAAACTCTGGAAAAGAAAGGACATTATAAAGACAAGAGTCTATTGAACACCGCAGCCTTCCAAATTAAAAGTTCTTCATACCAACGCGCCCACGCGCCCCTGTAGAATAAAGGATGGAGAGCTCCACAAAACAAAGACAGGTGACAAGGGGGAGAGGGGATTACCAAAGGCACACTTCTATACAGTAATTTCCCAGAAAATAGATATTATAGTAGTTTGATTCTTATTATTGTCATTTATACAGAAAAATAATCCTAAAAGTGCCCAAGTAACAGATCTATTGGCTGAGAAGGCCTTCCGCCCAGAGGAGTCCAGTTAAGCGTTAGTCTCAGGAGAGGGGGGGGATTCAAGTCTACCCTTACCTAGACAATTGGCTGAGCAGAGCGTGTTCTTCAGAACAAGTCCTGGATCATTTCAATGTCACCTGCCACTCTCTTCACAGACTGGGCTTCTCCCTCGCTTACAAGAAGTCCCATATGACGCCTTCTCAAAAGCTCCTGTTCATGAAGGCAGTACTGGATACATCCTTGGGAAAGAACTCGCTACCAGAGGCGAGCACTCCAGTCATTCTGTAGATGCTCTCCATGTTTCAGTGTGCCCAGCATCTCCTGACCATCAATTTTTTGAGGTTGCTCTGCCTCATGGCATCCTGTATTTTTCTGGTGCCAGAGGCTCGTCTGAGAATGAGATCCCTTCAATGGGCTCTCAGTACACAATGCTCTCAATTCTCAGGCAACATGTCAGACCTACCTCGGGTTCCAAGCAGGGTCGCACAGGATCTCCTGTGGTGCGCCTACCAGGACCACATTCTGTAGGGAGAACCTTTTTGGCAACTTTGGCCGGAGATGGCAGTAGTGATGGATGTCTCACTCACGGGGTGAGGAGCCCGAGCAACGATCTGACAACTAGCGGTTGTTGGTCTCCATTGGAGTCCAAACTACACATCAGTCCTTTGGAGCTGAGGGAAATCAGACTTGCGCTGAAGGCCTTTCTACCCTCTGTATGGGGAAAGAATGGCCTGATAATGACGGACAACACAGTGGCCATGTAATACCTCAACAAGAGAGGTGGTGTAGGGTCACTACCACTGTGCAGAGAGGCAATGCAGCTCTGGTACTGGGCAATTCAAGAAGAAATCTCCCTATCTGCAGTTCTCCTTACCACAGAGAACACAGCAGCGGGCGCTCTGAGCAGGCAGAGCAGTCTCCCACGAGTGGGATCTAGCTCAGGAAGTCCATCAAGAGATTTTCACTCTTTGGGGAAACCCACAAGTGGATCGGTTTGCGACCAGTGTCACCCGGAAGTGCAAACTGTACTGCTCCAAGGAAATTCCTCCAAGAGGAGCTCTAGGAGACGCGTTTGTGGTGGATTGGTAGTTTCCACTCTGGTTTCCTCCAATCCCCATCATTCCTCGCGTGATCAAGAGGTTGGGAAAGTTTGGAAACTTATGATACTAATTGCCCCGGATTGGGCCAGGAGGACGTGGTACCCGGACCTTCTGGACATGTCCATCTGCCCTCCAATACGTCTTTCACAAAGAGAGGGCCTTCCATCGCGAGAGGAGGGTCTGGTTCTCCATCCAGAAGTCAAGAGACTCGGCCTTCATACATAGTTTCTGAGAGGCTGAGATACAAGGATTGGCACCTCCCAGATGACGTTTTGGAGATTTTGCTTTTGGCCAAAAGGCCAGCAACGAAGTCCTTGTACTGCTGCCGTTGGAAGAAATTCTGCAGCTGGTGCAGGGACCAGAATATAGACGCTTTACTATTCAAAACACCAGAGGCGTTACCTTTTCTACTGCACCTAGCCAATCTGGGGCTCCAGGTTGGAACAATTAAAGGCTATTTGGCGGCGCTATCCATCTTTAAGTGATCGTCTGAAGAATCTTCACATTTTAAGATGCCACTGGTGACACAATTTCTGAAGGGACTCACCAACTCACCAAACCTCCACATCTCCTTTCCAGGTTTCAGTTTGGGATCTTAATCTGGTGTTAAAATGTCTTTTGTACACCATTAGAACCTCTACATTAATGTCCATTAAGGTTACTAATGTTGAAGACCGTTTTGTTGGTAGCACTAACTTCAACCTGTAGAGTGAGTGAATTGCAGGCACTATCATCTAAACCCCCTTTTTCAATTTTCCACAAGGACAAGGTCGTCTTGCAGGTTAAGCCTTCATTTGTGCCCAAGATCATTTCAGATTTTCATGTATGACAAAAAATTGCATTACCCACTTTCTACCCTCCACCTCATCCGGGCAAGGAGGAAGAGAGGTTGCACAGATTATATCCACGTTGAGCGCTAAGCTTGTAAGTTTCCAGATCAACTTTGTATAGGCTATGCAGGTCACAAACTTGGTCCGGCTTTGACAAAGCAGACCTTACCCAGATGGATTTTTCTAGCAATTTCAGAATGATACAGGCTGGCGGACAAAGATCCTCCAGAAGGCTTGAGGGCCCATTCCAACAGGGGCATGGCTACCTCTTTAATGAGGTGTTCCTATCAAAAACATTTGTGAGGCAGCTACGTAGAAAAGCTGTCCTCCATTCGGTTCGTGGACACCATGGATAACATTCTTACTCCCTCCACCAAAACAAACACTGCTTTGGGAGTCTTTCAAAGATGAGGAATACATGGGAGGACACAATCCATTCGAAAAACAATTAACTGACCCCGGGTAACGTTCTTTCGACTGGATGTTTCTCCCACATATTCCTCATCGCCCTCCCATGCTATTATAGCTTTCGCTCCTTCAAAGTTTAGTATGGTCAAACCCGCGTTTATGCGGGTAATTCTACTGAAGGAAAAAATAACTGAAGCCAACGGGTGCTGCGCTTGCTATATAGCTCTATATCTCGTAATCGGCGTTGTATGCAATATATTACATTTTCCGCTAGCAGCATATGTCCTCAATTATTTTTTCACCAGTGTTGGGATGACATGCCACTGGTCATTTCATTATGTTATTACAGTTGCCACAGTTCAGGCATGGAAAGGTCCCTGTGTTGGCTTTCGACCAATGTTTAGTGTTAACAAGTAAGTTCCTTAGGATGTTGCTCCTTTGATGGGCAATGGAGGGGGTAGGGGATTCCTGAATGTCTTGTCCTCATCACTGGTTAGGATATTAGTGTTTGATTATCTTTTGATGTATACCATTGGGGGTGCAGGTCTTTCAGTTTTGTTTTTGAACAAATTCTCTCATCTTTGGGTACCAGTTTTCGATACCGCTATAAGTCAATCTCAGGATACCCTCTTTCTCTACGTTTTGGTGCACAAATTCTCCAATTTTGCATCACATTCTGTCGGCTCGCTCACTATTTTAATCCACCGCATCTGCCCGTAGGGTATATTCTTCAGTGTTTTCTGTGGATGAAAGCTCAACCTGTGTAGTATGTTGTTCTTGTCAGTTAGTTTAGTAAACAGTGCTGTCGAGATTTGGTGGTTCTGAACGTTAATTTGTACATCAAGGTAATGTAGTCCTGGATTCCCGATTTCTGCAGTAAATTGGATCCTGGGATCAATTGTTGATGTAGACAAAATCCTTGTTGTTAAAGCTATCCTTGCCATACTCCAAAAATGTTTATCTACCGGACCCATGTCTTAATGTTACTGGACCATACGGGATGGTTAAGGATGTGGGTAACTTCAAATTTGTGCATAAAGCCCTTTGCATAGGCTGGTGCCATGGTCACTCTCCTGGCAGTGCCTGGCATTTGTAAGTAGAATGTGTCATTATGCTTGAAGTAGGAATTATTGGCAATAAATTGTAGGACTACCATCATAAATTCTTTAGAGGCTCCTATTGTCTCTTCCTGTAAAAGCAACCATTCAAACGCGTCATGCCTTTGATTGTGAGGAATACTGGTGTACAGACTACATATGTCTATTGTAAATGGAATATTCTCCTCACTGAGTTGTATGGAGTTTAGAAACGTTAGGAAATGGGTGCTGTCCTCCGGAGGCAAACAAGGTGCCTCCAAAGGATTCGGCGGCGGCTCCTCGACATACCGCGAGGCGGCCCACTCCTCATCGCAGGAGACCTACAGAGCACGCGGAAAGTCAGGAGGATCTCGTTGTCGCGAAGGAGGCAATACTGCCGCCAAGCGGGACTGAACCGGCCGTAGCGTCTGGCCCCCACCTGAGCATCCCGGTGGGAGGCCGACTGGCGAAGTTCATCAGCGTGTGGGAGTCCATCTCCACCGACCGTTGCGTGCTGGATGCCCTGGCCCGCGGGCACCCTCTTGAGTTTCTAAAGAAGTGCCCCCGCATTCTTCCCGTGGCCAGGAAGGAAAACCACGTCCCTCAACTGCTGCTGGAAGTAAGGGCGATGCTGAAGAAAGGAGCCATCGAGCTTGTCCCAAAGAGGCTCCGGAGTGTACTTGCGATACTTCCTCGTAAGAAAGAGGACGTAGGCTGGGGACCCATCCTGGACCTTTGTCGTCTAAACAAGTACATCAAGTCCCAGAAGTTCCGGATGGTCACCCTCCAGCATGTGCTGGGACAGCTGGAGGAAGGCGACTTTCTATCGTCACTGGACTTGGAGGATGCCTACTTTCACATCCCCATTCTAAAAGGACATTGAAAGTTCCTGAGATTCGTAGTCCACGCAGCACTATCAGTTCAAGGCCCTTCCCTTCGGATTGAAGTCGGCGCCCATGGGGTTTACCAAGTGCCTGGCGCCAGTGGCGGCGCGGCTGTGCCTGCAGGGGATCCACATCTACCCCCTACCTGGACAATTGCTCATCCGAGCAAAGACAAGAGAACTCGCCTATGTGCACACAGCAAAGACCGTCCAACTACTTACGGATCTGGGATATCAACTTTGCGAAATCCCACTTGGTGCCGTCGCAAGTCGCCCTGTTCCTGGGAGCCAGGCCCGATAGTGGCGCGATTGGCCTCTCCGTCAGAGGAAAGGATGAAGGCCATCATGGGCAAGGTGCAATGCCTGTCGACCATGGACGTGGCCACGGTGAGGTCCATCAAGTCCCTGTTCGGAATGATGTCCTTGTGCATCTACCTTGGGCGCCTATGCAGGCTGCGGATGCGTCCACTGCAAGAATTCCTCGACGCTCGTTGGATGCAGGCAGCGGGCAACTTCGACGAGATCTCACTCAACGAGACCTTCCGCCAAGCGATCCGGTGGTGGGGCAACCGTGCGCATCTGGTAGCGTGTATGGACTTCCAGACCCCGGTGCATCAGGAGACTGTGACGACGGACGCCTCCCTGGAGGGATGGGGAGCGCACACCCGAGATCTCCACGCAAGAGTTCTTTGGCTCTCGAAGGAGAGGTCACTACACATCAATGTCCTGGAGCTCTGAGCCGTGTTCTGGGCCGTCGGGTCGTTCCTCCCGTCCCTCAAGGGCAAGGTAGTGAGGATTTTCACTGACAATGCCACCACAATGTTCTACATCCGGAAGCAGGGAGGCCCCAGATCCCCGGCCCTATGCAAGGAAGCCCAGGATCTGTGGCACTGGGCCGTCGCCCAAGGGATATTTCTGGTACCCTTCCATCTGGCAGGAATAAAGAACACCATCGCCGACTCACTCAGCAGGGAGCTGTGCTCGTGCCACGAGTGGGAACTGCGTCAGGATCAATTGGATCTACTCTTCCAACGATCGGGCAATCCCCAGATCGTCGCCGTTGCGAATAGGTCGAACACAAAGTGCCGGAGGTTTGCCAGCAGGTTCCCCAGCCGGGGAGCATGGGCGATGCCTTCTCATTCCCCTGGGATGGCCTGTTCCTGTATGCGTTCTCGCCGTTGCTGCTGCGACTCATCAACCAACTCAGACGGTCCCGGTGCAGGATGATCCTCGTCGCACCGTTGTGGCTGAGACAGATCTGGTTCCCAGACCTTCTGGACAAGTCGGCCCCCCCTAACCCCCCCCCCCCCCAACCCCACTCCCCAAGTCCCCACAACCCCCCCACCCCATCCTCCACCGCGACCCAGGGTCGCTGAACTTGCAGGCCGGGCTCCTGCAGCACTAGTTTGGAGAGTACGATATCCCGGCTGACTGCAAGGAGGTACCTGCAAAGGCCAGGGCGTCCTCAACTCTCAAGTGCTATGGACACAAAAGGAAGAGGTTTTCTGTCTGGTGCCGGGCACAAAAGATTAACCCTTTGCGGATTACGGCCCCTCAAGTGCTGCCGTACTTGCTATCGCTGGCCAAGGCGTGGCTGGCCCATACCTCCATCAAGATCCATCTGGCGGCTATCTCCCGCTACACCAGAACTATGGGGCGCTCATCTCTGTGGTCCTATCGCCTGGTGAAGGAGTTCATGAAGGGACTGTTCCGATCGTTCCCGCCGGTGAAGGCTCCGGCCCCGGCGTGGGAGCTCAACGTGGTGCTGACCAGGCTCATGGGGCCACCATTCGAGCCTCTGCATTCTGCACCATTGAAGTTCCTGTCGTGGAAAACAGCGTTTCTTGTGGCCATCTCCTCCGCACGACGAGTGGGAGAGATCCAGGCCCTCTCCTGCAAGCCTCCATTCCTGACTTTCCACGAGATGAGGGTGGTGCTGAGGACGCACCCCTCCTTCATGCCCAATGTGTCGTCGGACTTCCATCTCGACGAGCCCTTGGTGTTGCCCGTTTTCTTCCCGCCGCCGGCCGAGAGGACTATGCACTCACTGGATGTAGCTAGAACGCTGATGTTCTACGTGGACCGCACAAAGAGTTTTCGGAAGACATCACAGCTGTTTGTGAACTTTGGACCTGTGAACTAAGGAAAGGCCCTCTTGAAGGCTTCCATTTCCAGATGGCTCTACGGCTGCATCATGCATGGTCACCGGTTGGCAAACCGGCCGTTGCCCGGCCGTCCGAGAGCCCATTCGACCAGAGCGATCGCTGCTACCACAGCGTTCCTATCTGGTGGGCCCCTGCTGAACATCTGCAGGGCTGTTAAGTGGAGGTCGACTCGCACCTTCACGAGATTCTACTGCGTCGACTGGGATTCCAGGGAGGAGTCCAGAGTCGGCCAGGCAGTGCTGCGCAACCTGTTCGCCTGAAGGTGGGCCTGGTGAGGAGGTAAGAGATGCTTAATGTTGAGTTGATGAAATGCTTAATGTTGAGCCTTGCCACCTCCCGTGGTTGTGCATTTGTGTACTGCTATGTATTCTTATATTCATGAGCATGTGAATCCATGCCAGACCCCATGCTGGAGAAGGAACAGGTTACTTACCTGTAACTGTTGTTCTCCAGCATGGGTCTGGCATGGATTCACATGCGAACCCTCCCTCCTACCCTTCTACTGCTCTTCACTTGGTCCTACTGCCACTTTACGTGCTACCAAATCTGAGGATGGCTGCCAGGGCAGGGGCTTAGGGAGAGGGCAGTCATTGGCTGGGGGCAGTATGACCCAGAGACCAGTGATTGGTTACTACTAAAAGACAGTTCAGAAACAAAACTGAAACTGATTTTTTCTTTACCAAGGATTCCCAGCCTGACGACGGCAAATATTCATGAGCATGTGAATCCGTGCCAGACCCATGCTGGAGAACAACAGTTACAGGTAAGTAACTTGTTCCTTAGGATTTGGTCAAATTTTTTTGACAGCGTTTCCTTTCCTTACTTAATGTAGGTCTTAGTGGTATACAGAGACCATGAGGGATTCTCTGTACTCTGAAATATCGACCCAGAGTTATTGCATGTAGTTTTCTATTGATAGTTTTCCTTATGACATATTCCAATTGTTTGATTTTCTTTTGTGGGTCTGAATGTTGTGTCGATTGGTGGGTGTCTTTGTTCAAATTCAGAGTAGCATCCGCTTGCGTTGCTCTGTTCTTTAAGATGTAAATGTCTTCATATGACATTTTTGTGTGTGCCTCCTCTTTGTAAGTTCACAGAAGGACTGGCCATTTTATGGTTTCCAGTCGCTGTTGTGGATCTGGGAAAGGTTGGGTGAGTTTGGCTATTTTGGAGGAGAGAGAAAGGCAAGATTGTATCGAGTTTGTGTTCAGATTAGATTGAAAGTACCCTGAGCCGTGTGTGCTTGTAAACTTTTGTGGTGTGAAGTGTAGGAGGCATCGAAGGCTTGGTGTCCGGAGCGGTAGCTTGGTAGTGGGGTTGTGTTGGTCAGGGGCTATTTATGGGGAATTTATTTGGGTTTTTCAGTGGAAAGCTGCGTGCAAGTGGCTGTGTGGAGAAAATCTGAGGGTTAGTCAAAAGGTCGGGATATTCTTTAGGTTTACGTTGGGCAAGTTATTGGTCTTGCTGTCGGGTGCAATATAGTGAGGTGGCTGCCTTCACAGGTTGATGCGCAAAGATGTCCTGTGCTGGGGTTTAGATATTCTGGGAGGTAGGGAAGGTGTCCTCTTTGGGTTTTTGCAGTGCCTTGATGTGATTTTTTTTTTTTCCATCGTTTTAGTTCACTTTGTGCCTTGCTATGTTTTCCTAGACTGGTCTGTAGGCAAGCATTAAAGAGATTTTTAGACTTATTGAATTTGAGGTGGGCCTTTATGGTGTGGATTTGCCTTGGTAGCGCGTTAGTGTTTGGCCTCCGTAGTGGAAAAGGCAGCGCCTCCGTGTCTTACTCCGCAGAATCTTCTGATTTCTAGGAGTGTCTCCATCTTGAGTCTCTGATTTGCAAAAAGATTTTGTTATACTTTTTCTCCTTATCCAAGTGCTCAGTGATTGAGGGCCTTATACTGGATCCTTTTTTTTTATTGTTAGCTGTTGGGGAAAATTTTAATTTCGAATGGATTGTGTCCTCCCACGTATTCCCGCGAGTAGATGTCCCTTGGAGGCCTTCGTATTGGCGTCAACGTCATCATAGGTATAAATAGTCACGCGCAGAATCTGTTGCGCAGTTCTGTTTTCCACGCTTCGTAAGCCTCGGAGACGTAACGCTCGGTTCCTCAGTGAATAAAAACTTTGAAATTTTGTGGAGACAAAAAAATATCGAATCCACGATGGCATCTTCGTCCGCTCTATAGACGCCCCCATCCGGCTTTAAAAAAGGTTGAGATTGTGGTAAAAAGATGTCATTGACTGATCCACACAGGATCTGTCTATGGTCCCTGGGCCCAGAGCACCCATATTCAGATTTGTGAAGAATGTATTTCGAAGGGATTGTCTCATCCGACGTATTCCTTATCTTTGATAATTCGTCTCCAGCTTGCTGGCCTCGGAAATTTTTTCTGTAGAGGGTGCTGCGCGTCGACGTCCGCCGAGCCGATGTCCCTCGATGGCCACCGAAGTCACCATGCCCATAAATAGCCACGCGTGGCATCCGTTGCTCAGTTCGGTTTTTCCGTGCTTCGTGGGGCCTCGGAACATCGTTGCTCAGTTCAGTCAGATAAACCATTCTACATCTACTCGAATATACCAACTCGTTCTTGAAAGCATCTTCATCGGAACCGACAACGCCGCTATCCGGCTTCAAAAAATGTTGAGACTGTGGTAAAAAAATGTCTAACGGATCCACACAGGATCTGCTTGTGGTGCTTGGGAGCCGAGCACCATTGTTTGGAGTGTGAGGACTGCATGTCCATGACGGCGAAAGCCTTGAAGAAGCGCAAGGGGAAGCTCGAGAGAGGTAAGTCAGTCAAAACCTCCTCACAAGTTTCTTCGGCTGAGTCGAGGCATTCATCTCCTCGCCTTGAAACCTTCCCATTCTAGATCTCGAAGTAGCTCCCACCATTCGTTGAGATCAAGACACTCAAAGAAGAGACGTCGAAGATCCTCTTCCTCGTCTTCTGTTTCCCCAGAAAGGGTCTCCTGCCCCACAAAACACAGCTCTCAGGCTGAGTGGGAGGAATTCAGGAAGAAAATGTTAAGCGTCTTCGAGAAAGCGGCCTCAACCCCCCCCCTCGAAGACAGCTGAGGGTGATACCCCGGGTGAAAAACCCAAAAAACAAAACGCCGCGAGTCGCTGTACCCGGCGAAACGCCACGGGCCATCGGGTAAGAAGGCACTGTCTTCGCCGTCGTCTAAGATCCCTTCGACGCATGGATCGACGCCGTTGTCGAAGGGTTCTTCGACGCATTGGTCGATCGACTCGACGCCGATGAAAGAGAAGACCAAGGCTACTCCACAGCCAATAGTGATTCCAAGAGACTCTGGCTCGACGCCGAGACCGTCGTCGATATCCTCGAGTAGGATCCCGATCCTCTCGTTCTTCGAGGCCTCCAGTTTTCTGAACGCTGTTCTCGGCGCCTTCGAAGCCTGTCACTTCCGCGTCGACGACATCGACGTTTTCTCGCCCAATTATGATGTTTGGCTCCTTCTGCCTTAGAAATGGGTTTTACACTATTTCAGAGGTCAGAGTACCCTGGAATATCTTCAATTTATGAAGGGGAAGATTCTGACCAGGAAAACTTCGGATTGCAGAGGACCACACTACCTGTTTCAGAGGATTTCACCTCTGAGGAAAGAAGGTTGAAAGACCTACAGGAGTCATTACATGAGGCAAGTGGGCTGGAAACTTCCCCAGAAGTGGTATTTGTTAAGCCAGACCCAGGGGAACATGCCGAAGCACCCTATAGAACCCTGATGGCAAGGATTATTGAATTTATGGGTTGGTCTGCGCCTTTTCCTGTTTTTCAACAGGATGACCTGACAGACATAATAGACAAAGGTCCACAGGAGGATCCTGTGGTCCCCTTCCATGCAGCCTTACAAAGAAAGATTTCATCTAATTGGGAAACTCCTGAAGTTATCCCTGCTGTCAATAAGATTGTCAGCCAAGTATAGGGTAGCTGCAGCTGACCCGGAATACTTATCAAAACACCCGACTCCAGAGAGCCTGGCGGTCCAAGCGGCAACTTCATCAAGCAGCAGGACCGCTTACCCTACTGTCCCGCAGGATAGAGATGACAAGAGGTACAAATCTTCCCTGCTTGTAGTATGGCATTGAAGTCCATCAACACCACCTGTACGCTCGCCAGGTTCAGTCCCAGACTGTGGCTTCATCAGCGGCTGATTGCATACCCGAAGGAGAGGAAAAGGAAGCCTTCCTTAACATTATTAAAGACGGAAAAGATGCCATGTGCAAGTCACTTCAAACTGGTATCGATTCCGCCGACAGTATCAGCAGGGCCATGGCGGCAAGTACTACAATCCGCAGGCATGCGTGGTCGCGAGTCTGGCTTTGCTCCAGATGTACAGGCCAGACTTTTGAATATGCCCTTTGACGGCTCTTCATTATTCGGAAAAAAAGCTGATGATAGTCTGGAAATGTTGCAGACATCTAAAGCAGCGGCAAAATCGTTAGGCGCTGCAATCCGCCAAACTCCTTTTCGCCCCTCAGGAACCTCTGGAAGAGGAAAGTCCTTTCGCTATTATTCTGCATTTTGGAAAGGCAGAGGACAGCAGGCTCAAAGAGGCCAAAGGAGACCTACCCGAGGTGGACCGGTCAAAAGGACTAAAGCCGCAGCAGCAGGTGCCTCCTTACCCTCGGCATCTGCATCAGCCGCCCCCAAACCACTCTGAGGTCTTTCCACACAAAACACCTGTAGGGGGTAGGTTAACTCACCATCTGACGGAATGGCAGGCTATAACGTCAGATGCTTGGGCATTGGAGGCAGTTGCCCAGGGTTACTGCCTACTCTTTCTACACATCCCTCAGTCATCCACCGGGACACAGCTCTCTAAAAGTTCCAGATCCGCTCCTCTTGCAGGAAATTCTAGACCTGCTAGAGAAAGGTGCCATATAACCGGTACCTGTAGCGGACAGGAAGAAGGGCTGGTACTCCTCCCTACTTTCTCATACCAAAGCAGGACTGAGGACTGAGACCCATCCTGGACTTACGAGAATTGAACAAGTTCCTCAGGAAGGACAAGTTCAAGATGGTAACTCTCTCTCAGATCCTTCAGGCCCTCCAGCTTCAAGACTGGCTGGTATCTCTGGACCTTCAGGATGCTTATTTCCATGTGCCAATCCATCTCAAACACCGGAAATACCTGAGGTTCGCAATTGGCGACTCTCATTATCAATTTCGAGTTCTGCCATTTGGGCTGATCTCCGCCCGAGGGTCTTCACCAAGCTAATGTCGGTAGTGGCTGCGAGTCTAAGGAGGGAAGGGATCCACGTCTAACCCTACCTGGACTATTGGCAGATCAGGGCTGTATCTTAGGAACAAGCTCAGGTCCAGCTAGATTGTCTGCCACTGCCTTCACAAACTGGGCTTCTCCCTCAATTTAAAGTCACAGATGATACCATCACAGAGACTCCATTTCATTGGAGCGGTCCTGGACACTTCCCTGGGAAAAGCCTCGCCACCAGAGGTGAGGGCTCAAGATATTCTGCAGATGGTCAACAAGTTTGAAAATGCCTGTTTCCCAGCCTTCGACTTTGTGAGGTTGCTAGGCCTCATGGCATCCTGCATCTTCCTTGTGCCAGAGGCTCGCCTGAGAATGAGATCTCTTCAGTGGGCACTGAGAACTCAGTGGTCGCAATTCTCAGGTAGAATGACAGATCTCCTCCGGATTCCGGACACAGCCCGCGACCTTCAATGGTGGGCCTATCCAGAGAACATCTTGAAAGGAGAACTGTTTTTGGCAACCATGGCCAGAGATGACAGTAGTCAGACGCATCACTCACACGGTGGGGAGCCCATGCCAACGACTTGACCATCAGCGGTCGTTGGTCTCCATCGGAGTCCAGACTACACATCAACCTATTGGAGCTGAGAGCGATCATACTAGCGCTGAAAGCTTTCCTGCCATCAGTACAGGGGAGGAATGTCCCGATGACGGACAACACGGTGGCCATGCACTACCTCAACAAAAGAGGAGGCGTAGGGTCACTGCCATTGTGCAGAGAGGCAATGCAGCTCTGGTTTTGGGCAATTCAGGAAGGAATCTCTATCAGCAGTCCACCTAGCTGGAGAGAACTTGACAGCGGACGCTCTGAGCAGGCAGAGCACAGTCTCCCACGAGTGGGAGCTAGCTCAGGGAGTCCTTCAAGAGATCTTCGCCCTTTGGGGAACCCCTCAGGTGAATCTGTTCGCCACAAGCACCAACAGGAAGTGCGATCTGTTCTGTTCAAGGGAATTTCCCCCGAGAGGAGCTCTAGGAGACGCGTTCGTAGTGGACTGGGAGTTTCCACTCCTTTCCACCAGTCCCTGTTATTCCTCAAATGATCAGGAGGTTGAGAAGATTCCGGAAAACCATGATCCTAATTGCCCCGGACTGGGCCAGGAGAACGTGGTACTCGGACCTTCTAGATATGTCCATCTGTCCTCCAATCCGTCTTCCACTCAAAGAGAATCTTCTCTCGCAGAAGGGAGGTCAGGTTCTCCATCCAGACATCAGGACCCACAACCTTCACGCTTGGCTTCTGAAAGGGTGAGGTACAAGGATTGGGACCTCTCTGACGTCATGGAGGTGTCGTTTTCGGCCAGAAGGCCAGCAACAAAGTCTTTATACCACTGCCGTTGGAACAAATTTTGCAGCTGGTGTAGAGAAGGGAATATCGACCCTTTTTCATGTGGTACACCAACGGTGTTATCGTTTCTACTCTACTTGGCAAACTCAGGCCTTCAAGTTGGCACTGTAAAAGGCTATCTCGCAGCGCTTTCAATCTTCAAGCGCACTGCGGAGGAACCATCGTATTTCAAATTGCCTCTAGTGATACAATTTCTCAAGGGATTAACTAATGTTTATCCTCCAAAACCATTCCAAGTTCCCTTATGGGACTTAAATTTTGTCTTAAACTTCCTAATGGGGACTCCATTCGAACCACTTCACTCTTGTTCGCTGAGATTTCTCGCGCTTAAAACTGTCTTATTGGTAGCGCTAACATCTGCTAGGAGGGTGAGCGAGCTACAAGCTCTCTACTGTAAACCCCCACATACAATTTTCCACATGGACAAAGTTGTCCTACAGGTGAAGCGTAATTTCCTCCCAAAGGTGGTTTCTGAATTTCATATTACTCAGAAAATTACCTTACCTTCGTTCTACCCTCTTTCCCCGGATGGGGAGGAGGGTAGAACGAAGAAAGGCTACATAGGCTGGACCCAAGGCGAGCTCTAAGCTTTTACATCAGCAGAATGGCTAGGATCAGGCAAGTAGACCAACTGCTTGTAGGATACTCGGGTCACAAGTTGGGATTATCCATAACAAAACAAACCATCTCCAGGTGGATTATTTTGGCCATTCTGGAATGGCAGGGAAAGAGCCACCCCAAAATCTTAGGGCTCATTTAACCAGGGGTATCGCAGCCTATTCGGCCCTCCAAAGAGGGGTACCGGTCAGAGACATATGTGCGGCTGCCACATGGTCATCCGCACATACATTCACATAATTTTACAACCTGGATTCCCCCACTAGTCAAGAGACCAGATTTGGCAAAGCCGTATTACATTCGGTTCATCCCTAAAGGGATACATGACATTCATACTCCCACCTCCAATTACATGCCACTGCTATGGGAGTCTATCAAAGATGAGGAATACGTCGGAGGACACA
The DNA here is from genome assembly GCF_040938575.1 of Ambystoma mexicanum. Lineage (NCBI taxonomy): Eukaryota > Metazoa > Chordata > Amphibia > Caudata > Ambystomatidae > Ambystoma > Ambystoma mexicanum. Next base: position 166,853,984 of record NC_090939.1, read on the forward strand.
ATCCCTTCGAAGAACAAGTTACTTCTTACCTTGTAAAGTTCTTTCGATGGGATGTTCCTCCGACGTATTCCTTATCGCCACTTCCATCCATCCCCGCAGTAATACTTCCCTTGTGGTTGCAGCTTACACTCCTTCAAGGTCAATAACCAATTCAGGCATGACTTTTCTTATGCTACAAAACGGAACTGAGCAACGGACACCGCGCGTGGCTATTTATGGGCATGGTGACGCCGATACGGTGGCCGTCGAGGGACACCGGCTCGGCGGACGTCGACGCGCAGCGCCCTCTACAGAAAAAATTTCCGAGGCCAGCGAGCTGGAGACTAATTATCAAAGATAAGGAATACGTCGGAGGAACATCCCATCGAAAGAACGTTACAAGGTAAGAAGTAACTTGTTGTTCTGACTGCGGAAGCCTTGAGGGACCGTACGGGGAAGCTGGAGAAAGGTTAAACTGTTTAAATCTGGTACACCCTCAAAATTGACCTCTGACGAGTCGAGACCGGTGTCTCCTCGTCGAAAAAGAAAGCATTCCCGTTTGAGATCTAGAAGCGGACCACACCACTCATCCGCTTCGAGACACAATAAGAAGAGGCGCCATAGATGGCCCTCCTCTTCGTCCTCCAGTTCCCCAGAAAAAGTTGCTTTCCCCATGAAGTACAGCTCCCTGGCACTGTGGGAAGATTTTTGTTTGAAAATGTTAAGGGTCTTTGAGAACGCGGCCTTTTCCCCCCCTTGGAGATACCTAGAGGTGATACTCTGGGCAAAAAACCTGATAAACATAAAAGCCGCAAGTCGTCGACCTCAGCAAAACATACTCCTCGAGAGCGTCCTGAACCCTCGAGTAGAGAAAAAGCGTCTTCGACGCGTAAAGCATCGACCTTACCTCCTGAAGTCTAAATCTGCATCATTAACGCCATTGACTACTTCGTAGAAGGAAAAATTACCGGCACCAGTGCCCCTGCAACGCCAATCGCACATGAGGCATCAGTTTCCTTCGATAACGTCGAGACCAGTGTCGACCACATCGGCGAGATCGAAGAAAGTCCCAAATCCCTCGACTACGAGGCCAATCTCTAGTACATCGACGCCTTTTACGATTACGTCGAGACCTACGACGTCTACCTCGACTATTTTGAGTTTTTCTCGGCCAGTGATGACTAATATAGCTCCATCATCACTTGAGATGGGCATCACACCCCTTCCATGCTCCGATTATTTCAGGGCTTTATCTTCCATATATGAAGAAGGGAAAGACTCTGATGCAGAAAGGCCTTTTGGTCTTCAATCTACAAGACCTCCTTTGCCAGAGGAATTTGTACCAGAAGAGGTCAGACTAAAGGATCTACAAGAGTCCTTACACAAGGCCAGAGGTAGACTTTAGTCAACCGGAGCCTGGTGATCATGCTGAAGGAAGTTCGAGGTTACTTAGGGTAATGGAATATATGGGGTGGACGAGACCCACACACACTTTTGACCAAGATGACCTAACTGACATTTTAAATAAGGGACATCAAGAAGACCCTATAGTTCCCTTCTATACAGCATTACAGAAAAAAGTAGCCACAAATTGGGAGACTCCAGAAGTAATTCCGGCAGTCAGTAAGAAACTCTCTGCAAAATATAGGACGTCTTCTTAAGATCCTTATTTATCGAAGTACCCGACTCCAAAGTCTTAGTCCAAGCTGCTACTTCCTCAGGCAGACAATCAGCATACCCCACAATTCCACAGGATCGTGACAACAAGAAATTTGACCCCATGTCCAAGAACGTTTTCTCGGCATGTAGCATGCCTCTTAAGTCTGCTAACCCCACTTGCACGCTGGCAAGGTTCAGCCACACCCTTAGGGAGTGTGCTTCGATGGCAGCTGACCACCTCCCGAGGGAGAGGAGAGAGATGGTTTCTTGAGCATTATCAAGGACTGAAGGGATGCGATGTGTGAGTCCCTTGAAACTGGTCTCGACTCTGACAGCATCAGCAGAGCCATGGCGGCTAGTACAACAATCCGCAGATTTGCGTGGTTGCGGAAATCTGGCTTAGCTCCTGATGTGCAATCCAGACCTCTGAATATGCCCTTTGACGGCACCGATCTATTTGGTAAAAAAGCGGATGACGATTTGGAGAAGTTGCAAACTTCCAAAGCGGCGGGCAAATCCCTTGGGGCTGCAATTCGACAAACTCCAAACTGCCCCACAGGTACGCCCTGGAGGGGTAAGTACTTTCGCTTTTACTCCGGTTTTGGAAAAGGTAGGGGACAGCTCAAAGGGGCCAGAGACGATTTACCCGTGGTGGACGGGTCAAAGTTACGAAGTCCGCATCCGCAGGTGCTGCCTTGCCTTTAGCATCTGCATCATCCGCTCCAAACTCCCGAGGGCTAACCACATGACACCAGTAGGAGGCAGGTTAACTCAACATCTGACAGAACGGCAGGCTATTACTTAAGATGCTTGGGCATTGGAAACAATTGCCCAAGGTTACTGCCTGCCTTTTCTACATACCCCTCAGTCATCCACCGGGGAACAACCCTTGAATGTTTCCAGACCAGCTCCTTATGCAGGAGATTTCGGACCTGCTAGAGAAAGGTGCTATAGAACCGGTACCTCTAGCGGAGAGGAACAAGGGTTGGTACTCCCCAGATTCCCTAATTGCGAAAAAGGACGGAGGAATGAGACCCATCTTGAACAAATTCCTCAGGAAAGACAAGTTCAAGATGGTAACCCTTTCTCAGATCCTTCAGGCCCTACAACTTCAGGATTGGTTGGCATCTCTGGACTTTCAGGATTCTTACTTTCATGTGCCAATCCATCTCAAGCACAGTACCTGAGGTTCGCCCTTGGCAGCTCTCCCTATCAATTTCGGGTTCTGCCATTTGGGCTGACCTCCGCCCGAGGGTTTTCACCAAGCTAATGGTGGTTGTGGCAGCAAGTCTCAGGAGGGGAGGGATTCATATCTACCCCTACCTGGACGACTGGTTGATCAGAGCGGAGCCCCCGGAACAAGCTTGAGATCTGGACTATGTTTGCCACTTCCTACACAAGCTGGGCCACATGATACCATCAAAGAAACTCAAATTTATTGGAGCAGTCCTGAACACATCCCTGGGAAAAGCCTCGCCACCAGAGGTGAGGGCTCAAGATATTTTACAGATGGTGACCAGATTTCAAAATGCCCAGCATCTGCCAGCCTTCAGCTTTTTGAGGTGGCACAGCCTCATGGCATCCTGCATTTTTCTAGTGCCAGAGGCCTGCCTGTGAATGAGGTCTCTCCAGTGGGCTCTAAGGACACAATGGTAACAATTCTCAGGAAAGATGTCAGATCTCCTACAAATCCTGAACAGAGTCGCACGGGACCTTCAGTGGTGGGCCTGTTGGGAGAACATCTTTAAAGGAGAATCATTTTGGCAACCATGGCCGGAGTTAACCATAGTGACGGACGCCTCACTCGCTGGGTGGGGTACCCATGCCAACGGTTTGACCATCAGCAGTCTTTGGTCTCCATCAGAGTCCAATTTACACATCAACCTATTGGAGCTGAGAGCAATCAGGCTAGCACTGACAGCTTTCCTGCCATCAGTACAGGGAAAATAAATTCTGATAATGACGGACAACACAGTGGCCATGCACTACCTCAGCAAAAGAGAGGCGGCGTAGGGTCACTGCCACTGTGCAGAGAGGCAGTGCAGCTCTGGTTCTGGGCAATTCGAGAAGGAATCTCTTATCGGCAGTCCACCTAGCCGTAGAGAAGAACACGGCGGCGGACGCTCTGAGCAGGCAGACCACAGTCTCCCACGAGTGGGAGATGGCTCAGGAAGTCCATCAAGAAATCTTCGCCTTTTGGGGAACCCCTCAGGTGGATGTGTTTGCAACAAGTCTCAACAAGAAATGCGAACAGTATTGCTCCAGGGAATTTCCCCAGAAAGGAGCTCTAGGAGATGTTTGTGGTTGACTGGGAGTATCTGCTTCTTTATGCATTTCCTCCAGTCCCTGTCATTCCTCACGTAACAAGGAGGCTGAGAAGATTCCGGAAAACCATGATCCTAATTGACCCGAACTAGGCCAGGAGGACATGTTACCCGGACCTTCTAGACATGTCCATCTGTCCTCTGATTCGTCTTCCACAAAAGAGGATCTTCTCTCGCAAGAGCAGGGTCAGGTTCTCCATTCGGATATCAGAACTCTCAACCTTCACGCATGGCTTCTGAAAGGTTGAGATACAAAGATTGGGACCTACCAGACGACTTAATGGAGGTGTTGCTTTCGGCCAGAAGACCAGCAACCAAATCACTATACCGCTGCTGTTGAAACAAATTCTGCAGCTGGTGTAGAGATAAGAATATTGACCCTTTTTCATGCAACACACCGATGGTATTATCTTTCCTATTATACCTAGGAAATTCAGGTCTACAGGTCGGCACAATTGCGCTATCAATTTTCAAATGTGCGGCTGAGGAACCCTCATATTTCAAGATGCCTCGAGTCATTCAGTTTATGAAGGGATTGACTAATGTCTACCCACCAACTCATTTTCAAGTTTCCCTGTGGGGCGTAAATCATTTCTCATTCTCAAAACAGTGTTCCTAGTGACTATTAACTTCGGCCAGGAGAGTGAGCGAACTACAAGCTTTATGTTGCAAACCTCCACATACTCTATTCCACCAGGACAAGGTAGTCCTTCAAGTGAAGCCTAATTTCCTTCCAACGGTTGTGTCAATTTCATATTACGCAAAAAAAAATACCTTCATTCTATCCTCCCCCTCATCCTGGGAAAGAGGAGCAAAGACTGCACAGATTTGATCGAAAGCGTGCTTTGAGTTTCTACATCAGCAGACTCGCAAGACTTAGGCAAGCAGATCAGTTGTTTCTGGGGTATGCAGGACATAAACTAGGCCTAGCCATCACTAAACAAACCATCTCAAGATGGATAATTTTAACTATCCTAGAATGCTATAAATTGGCAGGGAAAGATCCCCCCCCTCAACACCTAAGGGCTCATTCAACCAGGGGTATCGCAGCTTCGTCAGCTCTCCAGAAGGGAGTTCCAATAAAAGACATCTGTGCAGCTGCCACATAGTCATCTGTACATACCTTTACCAAATTCTATAGTCTAGACTCCTTCACTAGCCAAGAAACTAAATTTGGGAAAGCTGCATTGCACTCTTTGCACTCTTAAAACCTTACTAACTTTTTACTCCCGCCTCCTGTACACATTAATGCTTTGGGAGTCTATCAAAGATGAGGAATACGTGTGAGGACACAATCCATTTGAAGAACAAGTTACTTACCAACTGTAATGTTCTTTCGACTGGATGGTCCTCCCACGGATACCTTAGCGCCCCTCCCATCCTTCCCCGCAGTAAAACTTCCCTTGTAGTTGCAGCCTACGCTCCCTCAAGGGTACTAACCATCTCATACTAGACAAACCTTGCACTTCAAAACAGAACTGAGCAACGGACGCTGCGCGCGAAAATTTATAATTATGATGACCTCGACGCCAATACAGAGGCCTCCGAGGGACATCGACGTGCAGCGCCCTGTACTGAAAAAATGTTCTGAGGCCAGCAAGCTGGAATAGAATATCAAAGATGAATACGTTGGGGGAACATCCAGTCGAAAGTAAGTTACAGTTGGTAAGTAACTTGTTGTTCTGTGATAATTCCCTTCAGCCTTAGAGACCCCTAGCTCTTTTGCTGGACTCAAGACTTTTTTTAATTTTAACCCAGCAGTGAGGGAGACCTTTTTCTCACTCTGTGTTTTTACCTGATTTGGATTTTGTGTTTGCACTGTTTTTGGAGTCTGACGACCTCCATAGGCGTCTACCTTTTCTATGGTGACACACAGCCCCTTCAGTGCAGTGTCAGTGAGAAATCCTTTAGGTCTAAATATCTTTTAAAGTGAAATTGACATTACTTACCTTTCTCTTTGTAGGTCCAGCACAAACATCTAATGTGGAGTGCTCAGGGGTGTGCGGGGGGGGGGAGGGGTTCCTAGTAGCTCGGTATCCTACTTTCTCATGTAACATTTTGATGTTACCCTCACTACTTTAAGTTGCTGGTGGCAGTGGTTTACTTTTTCCTACCATTGTGATTTTTCTACCGCAGGCTGAACCCTCAGCTGTAGTATAGCACCCATGGGTGACCATTTTGTCAAAATGGCCCCCCTGTCTTCTTTTTTTGCCATTTTTCTGTTAGCGGGGTCTTTCTACGGGTTTTACTGTTCGTTGATACAGGTTTGAGCCCTTTGTTTGTCTTGACTTTGGCAGGTTTCAGCCCTGAAGCCCGCCCCGGGCTCCAGTATGTCTGGAAAGACAGGATGTGAGGGAGGGCCCTGAAACTCCCCTATCCTTTGTCTCTAGGAATGCCTGAATGCAACTAGTATTGATTGGCTTGCTGTCCTTTCAGTACAGCCACCCTGCTGTGTGATTGACAGCCTAGGCTGTGCATGAATGCGAAAAACCTGCTTAAAAGACGAGGGTTTTGGGACTACCGGCAGAGCTGATCACTGGGAGAAACGCCCAACGAAGAAACCGTGAATGAAGATTGCTGCAACCTCCTGGACCTTTGAATTGCCAGATGAAGCCCTGCTGCTGTGCTGACCTCTTTTTTTTTCACCTCGACTGAGAAGCTCCGGACGGAACGACTTCACCCCTTGGGTTAGTTGGACCAACTAACGCAAAGACGAACTCCACTGTACCACCATCCCCGACTGGCTGTGCTGCTTCATTACTGTGAAAGCCCAATGCAAGGGGCCGAGCGTCCGTAGTCAAGTGCAATGTCTGCCACTGAACAAATCCGGATAGAAGCTCCAGGAGACTCCCTAAGGACCATCCAGAAGCAGGGCCTCCAGATCCAGAGTCCCCACACCAGTGTGCAGGACCGAGGGAGCAAGGAGAGTCCAACCAGTGTCCGAGATCCACATCACTGCTGTTTGCTAAGCGCTGCTGAATTGAAAAGAGCCCGTAGCTGCTGACGACCTCCCAAGTACCGCCACAGGAGCCCTCCAGACGTCGCCCCTCTTGTCCCCACGACTGAGGTTCAGGAGCCAGGGTCTGCACCGCTGTAGCAAGACTGAATCCAGCTGGATTCACTCTTCTAACCCGAGGTACTGTTTAGGCTTGGTACTTTTTTGCCTTTAGACACGCTCTTCTCACTTGGAATTGCATTGGCTTACATTTTGTGTTGATTTCAACTCCCTTCTCACAGGTTTAACAGTTTATGGCTCTACAAGTGATTTTTCTGAACTCTCTAACTTTGTGCAAGACTTTTATCCAAGAAGTGCATCAGATCCATAGACTGTTCCAAATGACTTTGGCTGTCCTGGCTCCCTAAAGGCACTCTTCCAAATCCATTGACTTTGCTATTGTTTGCCCCTCATAGGTGGTAGCTTGTTGTTTACTGGTACTGCTGGGAAAGGCTTATCTAGACTTCATTGGAGGAATTAGTTGTCCTCACATTTACTGAGAAACTGTTCTAACCTTTTTCCTAAACCCTTTCCTTTCTGAAACCTCAATCGGTTTAGTAAAGTAGTGTGATGCCATTACTGTCCTTGTGATTGAAGTCACCTCAGGGTGGGTGTAGGAATTGTGTATGAAGCATATCCAAAGATTATCCACTAACTTGTTTTGCTTCTGAAAAGTAATTTTAAAGTATATTTGAATTGTTATAACAAATTGCCTTTTTAAAGAATGCTTATTTAACACTGACGTTAAATAACTATTTATAACTGAAACCTTGAGTGTAAGTGTTACTTGGTTTCTTGTATTTACGAATTTCAATTGTACAGCTCACATTTACCCCTCTTGAGATGGGCCTGGCTGCTGCGTCACACTACCAACTTGTGTAGTCCCAATACCAAGCAGAGAAGTGTTGTGTAGTCTGTGTGACTGCACCAATTCGTACCTAACAGTAGCCAGTAGAGTGCTCAGAGCTGATAATTCTTGTTGAGCCACAGTACACGTGGCTGCTGTTTTGCATTCGTTAGTTTTTTTGTTGGTCCCGTATACCTGTAAAAAAAGAACAAAAAATCAGAATCAGACGGCCAGCCAACTGTGTGCAAATAAAGAGGTAGGGCATAATTCGCCCGATAGAGCGAAGATGGAAGCACTTTTGACTCTTGCATTGAATTGGACAACGGACTCTCACTGAAACCCCAACAATATGCCTAGGTTCCTGATCGCTTAGGATGGTTTAGGGCAGTTGCCAATTTCCAAAGGTCATGGTAGAGGTGTTTCAGGTGCGATATGTTTGAAAGAGTTCCCACCCCTCCGTGATACCTCCCCTCTCCACCTCCTACAGTGATGGTTCATGGGCCCATTGCAGGGGGTGTCAAAGTGATTCAGGTGGCCATACAAAATAAATGTCTACATTGCCTGCTTTCAACTGTGAGATGCATTCCACATCCGACCCTAGTGACAACAAAAACTACTGTATTCTATCTTGTTAATCGGAAAGGAACTAGGAACCCTTCAGTGGAATATATCCCCCTGGTTCAGGGTTCTGCACCTTTACCTCTTTATGCTAAAACGACACCCATCAGCTCATGCCACTATAGTATTGATGGATCATTGGAATTGTAGTCCAAACATCTGGAGAGGCGCAGATCAGACCGCTGGCTGCCAATTTTATACTGTATGTGCAGTTTTGATAACCCCATCTGCGAAGCAATATCTTAGTTTTCTTTACTGAATATGTTTTATTGTAGGGAATTACTGATTTGAGTAGTTGGTTTCTAGGTCTGTATGTTTTACATATAGGCATATCTTTCAATGCTCTAGCATTACTTTCATTCCAGGACACATTTCTTGTGGTTTTTATGGCTTGTGAAGCTGGGCTTGGTAGTGAACTTGAACTGTATAAGCAGGAAACCTCAGTTTCACATGTGCATCATAGCATAATGCATTTATTGATTTTCACGAACTGGAGAAAACAGTAACTGTTCAAACATTTCCACCAATGCGTTAGCTTTGCATGCTTTACTTGTATACTTGTATTTTTAAACTTGGCATAGTTTGTACGTTTGTGGAAATGGTTTACTTAAATTTTGTTTGGGGGTTTGACGGTTTGGTTGTTACTTGTATAGTTTTATCTCCCAGTGATGTGGATAGTGAGTACTGATGACCAGATCTAGTTCGGTAGAAGGGTGACCGTATAGCTTTTGGTTTTTAATGTAGTGTCCCTAAATACATGTTATATAGTATTATCTTCTGTTTGCGCGCCTTCATCTAATCCGGTTAGTGGTGTAATAACTCACATATTCCCTCCTTCATTTATCAGACACATTCTCAATTATACCATACATGCAGGGTGCAAAATCTGCACTCGCCACTCGCCATTCGCTAGTGATGATTGACAGATTGCGAGTAAGAAATGGTGTGCTCTATGTATAGGATTGAGGTGCCGAGTCACTTTATCATGGTTGGCTAGTACTTTGCAACTTGAAATTGTGCACCCGGATATGGTTTGGTAACCATATTATAGTGGTGCACAATTCTCACAATTTCACTGTGCCACTTATAATATAGTTTATTTATATTGTGCCCATACACCAGTGTTTCAGATTGCGACGAGGCAAGAAAGGGGAACAAGGGAGGACAAAAAAAACGATCTTACTAGGCCCAGTGACCTTGAGAACATGCAAGTGCAGGGGAGAGGAAATGGGGAGGGAAGAGTGCAGGGGGCAGGGGAGGAATGGAAAGTACTGAACGCGTGATCAAAACAGGTAGTGCGGCCAGCAGGGAGTAAGTGCAAGAATAAGGCGCAGACAGTGGGTGTCTAAGTGCAGGATGGGGAGTGTATTACAGGGTTGCAGATATGTTATTTATCCCTGAGGTTTCTAAGCGCAGACCTGGGGATCGACCCTGTGATGCTCTGTCTTGCTTTCAAGGCGAGCACGCTGCCCCCGAGCTATCCTCCAGAGACAAATATACAGATACAGGCCCTAGTGCAAGGGTTGCCAAGAGGCAGTGCGGTTATGCGACTGGGTGGACAGGGATATGGGCCCAAAATCAGAGGTTGGCCAGGAGCCCAGTGGCACATTTCTTACCACAAATAGCAACTTGGTACAGCAGTTTCACGGTTCCTTATGGTGGTGGTCAGCTTTTCATTTTCTCCTAGTGAAGTGCTATTGGGCAGTTGTTGGTAGAGGCCCTGTCCCGAGAAATTGTCTTGCTGTGGCTACTACAATGATTTGTAGGTGTTAATACATATGTAGTGGCGTTTTCGTTGGTTATTTTGTGTTCATTTTGCTTGTACTAATAACAGTAATTGTTTATTTGACTGAGAGGTTTATGTGGTAGTTGGCAAGTTTAGTTGATGTTTTTACTTAGGTCTTTTTCTGTTAACATTTTTAAGATGGTTTTTCCATTGAGAGCCTTGTGCCCACTAACCCTAGGCAGTCATGCCCACACTTTGGCATCTTTTACTGAACTAGTGTTCGTAACTCTCCCTCTAGTTAAAAGCAAAGCCATTTCAACTAATCTAGACTACGGCTGCAAGACTTTTTCTTGGCCTCAATCCCAAGGACTGCATCTCTCCAAGGATCAAGACCCTCTGCATCATCCACAAGGCTCCTGGACCTAGGACCTCACTACATTCAACATTCTCTCCCTAAATACCTCTCGGCTACAGTGCTTCGGTCCTCTAGCTCCAGCTCTCTACAGATCAGACGTTTCTCCAAGCATAGAGTGTGGGGGGTGGGTAGATCCCTCTTCGACAGGAGCCTTCCTCTGGAATGACCTCCCTGCCCCTCTGTCTTGAGCCAGATCTCCTAAAGTTTCAGAAGCTCCTCAAGACCTTAGTTTTCTCCTCTTCCTTTTCTCTCCCACCCCTCCCCGGCTAGTCTCCTACTGCCACTACTACTGGATGCCAGTTTCCCTGGGGCCAAGCCATCTTTCATCCAGTCTCCCCTTTTCACCCCCTTCCTTCCAGCACTTGCACTTTGTCTCCCTTCCCTGATCAGCCTCTAAGTCTGCCCCCTCGCACTATTAGCCTTCCCCTGGCACTTGCCCACCATGGGCACCCCCTAGCACTTGCCCAGCCCCTTGGGCCCGCGGCTTCCAGCACTTCTCCCCATCTCCCTCCCACTACCCCATCCCTTTCCTTGATTCCCCCCCCTGCACTTCTTGATACTGCACTTGTGCAATCCGAATGTCACAAGGCCTGTAGGACCGTTATTGTTTTTCTCTTATGCCCTGCCCCACTGGCCCCCCACCCCTCTTTCGGCTTGTGACATCTGGATGCACTTTGTTTTATAGAAGCTATACAAATGATCAATAAATAAAATGACTGACTAAAGTGCCCACCAACTGGGCATGGTTGTGTAGCCCTGGTCCATGCAAGGCTGCCCTTTTCCCTTCCCCAGAGCAGGAGCAGGGACAGTTCCCATGGATACCCCCAACCCCCCAGCCCTCTAGGTAAAGAGGGGCACTGCACCTGCTAACATAAAATCTGTTAACGGTATATCGGCTACACCTGGAGTTCTTTGATCACTAATGGACACAATCACTAATATACGGAGACCAGAGGGAATTTTAGAGGGATAGCAACGGGGACCTCTTTATTTAATAACACCACACATATATTTTACGTTGCTGGTGTAGGTCTGAAGTCAAGGTTTGGCAGTGTCTAGCTGGGCCTGGTGGTAAAGTTGGGTGGTGGCTGACTGGGAAGCCCTACAGCTGATGACTGGGGTGGCCCAGCTGCCCCTGACAAGTGGGTCAGCCCCCTTGGATTAGTCGCTGGTCTGGGGGTGGGGTGAGGAGGAGCTTCTGCTGTAGTTTGTAGGATTTAGGGCCTGGGGGCTTCCTCGAGGTAGTGACTCCCCTAAACCCAGTAAGTCTTTCTCCTTTCTCTCACTCGACTGGCCTTTAGTAACAGTTTTTCTTTTCAAACCCTCTGAATTATTTTCTCTGTTGCCCAGTCAATTCTTGGGCAGTGGAGTTCTGTCCTATTCCATTTTTTTTCTTTTCACATTCCATCAAGGCCACGTGTGGCGAAGGGGTACACTTGTGCCCCTATCCAGCCTGACAATCCCATAGTTTTAAGATCTTTGCTTTAGTATTCTAGTACTTCACTAATAGCATTAAGCTGATGTTCGTCAAACCCTTGCTTTTTTTGACTTTCAGTAGTGGAGATGCATCTATCTTGTGCTCATCTTTTTTTGTGTGCCCTCTATAGTCGTGTTATATTTTTCTGTTATTATTTTAATATTTTACTCCCCTTCCCCTATTTGAAAACTGGCTTTAGTGCTCATGGATATGTGGGTTGGTCTCACCTGTGGCTATCCACGAAAGCGTAAGGATCAAACGTATAACACCTGTTTCCCCTAACCCTCTTTATTAGGTTTTCTCTCAATGTCAAACTAAAGTAATTCATCCAAAGCCCAAAAGGTGTTGGTTGAAAGAAAATCGCTTGTGGCCAGGCTGGTCATGCACCAAAGTATGCGTGAGGGTCTCGCTTGAAGGTTCAAAAAGGTCAAAAGCAGAAATTGTGTTCTTGCTACATGCTCCCCCATTTGGTGTTGTGTCCCAGAGAAAACCAAGGCTTTCCAAGGAAATTCTCTCCTTTCGAATGGATTGTGTCCTCCAACGTATTCGTCATCTTTGATATTCACGTCCAGCTTCAGCAAAAGAATTCTCGGCAGAGGGCGCCGTGCGTCGAGTCAATGTCCCTCGAAGGCCTCCGTCGAGGGTGACCTCATCGGGTGTACAAGTAGCACGCTTGGCGCTCTTTGGCCTCAGTTCTGTTTTTCTGCAGAACGTGTTGCTTCGGAGACTCGGCGCGCCTCGTTAGTATATTTCTACTATGTATTTTGTTCTTCGAGAAAATCATCGAAGATGTCTTAATCATCAACCCAGACTACCCCTCGCTCAGGTTTCAAGAAGTGCAAGGAATGCAGTTCAGAAATGTCAATCACAGACCTGCATCGATCGTGCCTGTGGTGTTTGGGAGAAGGCCACAACACGAAAGCCTGCTCGATGTGTCAGACGATGGCGGGTAAAGCCCTGCGAGAGAGGAAGGGGAAATTACAGGTGGGTCGTAAAATCAAAACCGTCTGGAGTAAATTCTACTCGAAGAAAAAGGGAGGAAAAGAGGTTGAGATCTCGAAGTGTCTCCCGCCACTCATCGTCTTCATCGAAGCGATCAAAGAAGCAACACCATCGCCGCCTTCTTCATCGCTGCCTTTTGTCGTCAGACGAATCCCCCAGGAGATTTGGGTGTCCCAGCAAGCATTCTTCTGCAGAGTGGGAGGTATTTCGCCTAAAAATGCTTTAAGTGTTTGAGAAGGCCAAGCCTCTGTCTGTGCCTTCAACGGAAGCCGGCCTTGAGCATTCCTGTTCGGACACTCACGTGCCCTCGAACCCGGTTGATCAAGGAAAACCCATTGAGAGCCTTTGAGGTCTCCGATGAAAGAGTCACTTGAGTTGTGACGAGCGCTCAAGTTCTTAAACGCCGTCCAAGGCTCATACTCCGAAGGTGAAATCTTCGAAGGTGGTTGTCGAGGCCTCAATGCCATCAGTGCCATTTACATCAACGCCATAGACTCCCTCATCGACGTCGACACCAAAACTATTGCGCCGAAGATTTCTAAGGTTTTCAGCTAAGCCCTCTGAGCATGTTGCATTGAAAGAAAAAGCTGCTAAACCAAAGCCTTCCACAAAACTGCCACCTCCTGAAAAAACTACACTCCTTTACCCAGAAAGGAGTATTTTAAATCCTTGTCTTCAATATTTGAAGAAGAGGAAAGATCGGCGGAAGAGGAGCTACCTTTTGGTCTGGTGTTTGGTACTCGTAATCTGCCAGAGTGTTTAATCTCTGAAGAAAGCAGAATGAAAGACCTTATTGACACACTGCACAATGCCAGTGGTGTGGATACATCGCCAGAGACTGAGTTTGGCAAACCAGAGCCAGGCGAACACGCTGATTCTTCTTATCGACACCTAATGTCAAAAGTGGTGGAGTATTTAGGCTGAGCCAAACCACCAGCTCAGTTTATTCAGGATGATCTTGGACATTCTAGACCAAGGTCCACCTACAGTTAGTTTACCATTCCATGTGGCCTTACAAAATAGGGTGGCTAAGAATTGGGAGTCCCTGGATTGTATCTCTGATGTGGATAAATCCCTCACTAGAAAATACTGCCCTTCCATTAGCAACCCCGGCTATCTGTCCAAACACCCCACTCCTCAGTCTGGTGGTCCAGGCAGCCACAGCTACATCTAACAAGGCGGCGTACCCTACCACCCCTCCGGATAGGGATGACCAGCGTGTGAATGGATGGGCACGCAAGGTATTTTCAGCTGGCAATATGGCCCTATAGTCGGCCAACTCCACTTGTGCCTTAGCCAAGTTTTCGTACACTCTGTGGGAGTGCATCTCAATGGCGGCGGAGCACATACCACAAGGGGAAGAAAGAAAGGGTTTCCTAGCTATCGTTGGAGATGGAAAGGAGGCCATGCAAGAATCCCTTCAGTCTTTATTGGACACTGCAGATAGCGTCAGCAGGTCTATGGCTACTAGCAAAGTTATGTGCAAGTTTGCGTGGTTGCGGGAGTCTGGTTTTGCACCAGATGTGCAGTCTCGTCTTCGGAACATGCCATTTGACAGGTCTCACCTTTTTGGCAACAAGGCTGATGACAGTCTTGAGAGGTTGCAGACCTCAAAAGTGGCTGTCAAATCTTTAGGGGCCGCTGTTGGGCAACCTCAGCCTTTTCGTTCATCAGGAGAATCTTGGAGGGGACGATCCCATTGTTACTATTCCTCACATGGAAAGTCGAGAGGAATGGCCAGTCAAAGAGGTCAAAGGAAAAAATACCTTGTGGTGAACTGGGTAAAAGTGCAAAGCGAGCTCCAGCTTCTTTTCCATCAGCTGCTGCAGCAACCGCCTCAAAACCGCTTTGAGAGTTTGCGTCATGAAACACCAGTGGGGGGCAGACTATCTCAACATCTGCAAGAATGGTGAGACGTTACTTCAGATGCCTGAGCTCTGTAAACAATAGCCCAGGGTTATCCACCCCTTGTGCAGGAAATTTTAACCCTGCTAGAGAAAGGTGCTATAGAAACGGTACCTGTAGCGGAGAGGAACAAGGGTTGGTATTTGTCAGGATTAGGTCGCGGGCTGCTTGCAAGAATTGTTACTAAGGAACACTCCAAGCCCACGTGGATTAAGACTTTTGTTATAGCAAAGAAATCTGCGGTTTCCAAACGCTCTGCCGCATGACGTCATTGGCGTCCACTACACACCCACTACAACGCGCTCCGCACAAGGGGTGTAGCTATGAAGACTCCCGGTAAGCTACTTAGGCTTCCGGTATTCAAGCCTTGCCTCTTCTGATTTGAGAAAATCACGGCTTATTTTCCTCATACTATTCTGGTTATCTATGTTCTGTTTAACTCCTGCTTACGTCCACGTTATTCCTGTTAAGCCCTATTGTACCTTGACTCAGGTGATTGAAAAACTAACCTCGGAACGCTCACGGACCTTCTTATTCCTACTGATTTTGTCATGGTCTTTGCCAGCTTTGCATAACGGACCTCGGAACGCTCACGGAATTCTAATTCCTGTAGACTCAGTTATTGTCTCTACCTATAATAAGGAACGCGGACCTGGCTTGCATTGCTGCTTTTGCAACTTCTACACTTGCACGGCCTTGACTCAGACCACACCCACAGATCACCCTTCTCTGTTTGGACTCCTGAACTCTACAGATCAACATTGACTAGGACATTTCCCTGGATTGATTTTTGTTTTGAATTCCATCCAATTTTTGCATCCCATGTGTGTTCCCCACCAAACTCAGCTCACACACTACATTGGCGTCCTCGTTCCGGAGTGACAGGTGGTTCTCTGGAACTAGTGACTCAACCATTTATCATACTAGGTGTCCTTGTCCCGTTGTGATTAGGCCCGGTTTGGTGCAATACACTGGGTGCATCTCCCAGACATCAAGACATCTGTTTTCATATACGGCAAGTCTACTCTCTGCATCCAACATACATTTCCCGTACTCTTCCGATGTTATAGCCATGTGCTCTATCTCTTAGGCCTTACTAAGGGGTGTGTGATAGACTGCTTTTCTCATCTATAGAAGCAACATCACTCCTGTAAGAGGATATCTTTATATAGGTTAGAACCACTGTATTCGTCTTGATACATATTGTGTATAATTTAGATTTTCAGGTGACCGTGTCCTTTATTCCATTACATTTCCTGGGTATCGTCCAGGGTTCCTTCTTTCGATTAATTTACTCCTCTGCATGTGTATTCCATATAGAGGGGTACATTGGTAGGAAGAACGCTTCGGCTACACTTCGAGCTCAACTACCAGGATTCTGACCTAATCAGAAGCCTCACATGGACACGAACAAACCCCTGGCTACCATATTGCAGATGGTAGCGGAACTACGTGCTGACATGGCCTCCTCTCATGCCTCCACGCACCATTGACTAGACAAATTACAGGCTAGTGCTCTTCCTGCAGGTGCTTTGGTACCCCCCACCCCACCTCCCCAGTAATAGCATCTAGCTCTGATGATCCAGTACCACAGAAAGTAGTGGATCCTGTCTATATGATCACGCAGTCCCCCCCCCTCCGGAGCAGTTTCATGGTGATCCTAAAGTCTACCGCACCTTCTTGAACCAATATAGGCTACACTTCTTATGTCGCCCCAATGCATTTCCCGATTCTACTACTAAAACAGCTTTTGTTTTATCCCATCTGGGGGGGTACTGCTGCAGCTTGGGCAAACCCTTTATTCGAGGCGGGTAGTCCTTTGCTCTTTGATTGCAACGCCTTGCTTGAAGCTACGAGCTGCGTCTTTGATGCACGATATAAGACGCAGGCCACGGAATTAGAGTTCCTAGGTTTGAAACCAGGTGACTCCTCACTCCTTGCCTATGTAGCCAAGTTCAACCAGCTTTTGGCTGAGACTGGTTGGCCTGAGGACAAGAAGGCATCCTTATTCTATAGAGGTCTATCAAAAACCTTGAAAGACACCTTGGCCACGGTACCTGTGGTCCTGACTACTTTTCATGAGCTATTGGATATCGTGCTACAGATCGATGCCAGAAGGGCAGAAGGAAGGGAGAAAAAAAGGGGTAAGTTACCGATTCCCGTCGCTCCATCAACTACTATCCGTAGCAGTGCTGAACCGATGCAAATCGGCGCAGTCAGAGGACCTTTAACCCTTGAACGAGAAAGGTGACGGACCTCGAATCTATGCTTCTATTGCGGTTCCTCAGAACATTTGCTAAAGGCATGCACTAAAAAAAAACTAAAAAAAGAAACCTGGAAACGCGAAAGCTCAGCAGTAGAGGGAGTCCAGCTGCAGAGTGCTATGTACCTAGATTCGCTCTAGCAACACTAATCACTGTCAAGGCCATGTTTCGTCTCCCGTCTCTTGGCACAGGGAAGCTATACAGGACTCGGGTGCTGCTGGTAATTATATGGACGACATCTATGCCCGTGAGAACCGCATCCCTGTGGTTCCAAAGCAACACCCTGAGATGGTCAATGCCATGGACGGTACCACGGTGCTGTCCGGTTTGCTAACTGAACACAGTATATAGGGACATGACCACAGACGCAGGGCACACTGAGTCAATTTGTTTTGACGTTATAGCTGCATCTCAGTTTAAGTTGATATTTGGGTTACCTTGGTTAAAATTACATGTCCTGGTTATCAACTGGAAATCGGGTGAGGTGTTCTTTTCATCGGAATACTGCGAAACCAGTTGTTTGGGGGTGACAACCTTGACTAACAATCCTAGTCGACCATTTTTTAGCATTGTATCTACTATTGGAGCTCTCACCTCGGCTTCTTTGCCTATGGCATATTAGGCCTTTCGGGACTTTTTTGACATCAAAGGGTCTGATGTACTACCCCCTCTCATAGGCCTTATGACTGCCCTATTGATTTAGTACTAGGGGCAAAGATTCCTTCTGGACGTTTATACTCCCTAACAGTGAAGGACACAATACTGAAGGGGTACATTGAGAACGCCTTGAGTACGGGTTTCATTCGCCCTGCTCGGTCTCTGGCGGCCTTTCCTATGTTCTTTGTTCCTAAGGAGGGGGACCTCCGTCCATGCATCGATTACCGTGCACTCAATGCGTTTACTATACGTAACCAATACCCTATTCCATTGATATCCGTTCTTCTAGATCAACTGGGCTCCTCCAAGATTTTCACAAAACTAGATTTAATGGGGGGGGGCCTATAATCTAGTTAGAATGCGTCATGGTGACGAATGGAAGACCGCTTTCAAAACTCGGTATGGGTTATTTGAATATTGCGTAATGCCATTCGGTCTATGCAACGCCCCGCCACATTTCAGCACTTCATTAATGATATGTTCAGGGACATGCTGGACAGTTTTCTTGTTGTATACCTGGATGACATCCTTCTCTATTCTTCCACTTACGAGTCCCATGTGAAACGCGTGTCTCAGGTCTTATGTCTCCGGGACAATCATCTTTATGCCAAATTGGAAAAGTGCACTTTTCATGTCACAAGTGGAATTCTTGGGTTATGACATTACTGACAGGGGAGTCCAGATGAGTTCTTCCAAAGTTAAAGCAATCCTAGATTGGCCTATAACGGCTAATTGTAGATGGGCCGCTGGACCACGACTAAGAACCTGGGGCAATGCCTTCAGGCGGCAACCAAAGAGTCGCACCAGAAGCTCCAACAAACTGACAGAATGACTATCCCACTTCCCCTTCCTGCTCCTCCAACATAGCCAAGGCCACTACTCCAGACCTCGGGCTAGCCACACTACACATAAACCAAGAATCAATTGTGTTCATATCCACCATCTGAGATGCTGGAAGCACACCTAGAGTGAACCACTCAACATAGTCCATAAAATCAACCATGCAAGTACACACCAAGACAAGCCTTACAGCTATGGCGACCTGTGACTCTGGATCCATTATGGATACTATCTAACCAGTGACCACAACAGACAAATAACACTAGCGCACACACCCTAGGCACTGAGTCTTACCCATACGGTTACAACGCACGGGGCCTCTGTACCAACTCCCACATGCAAAACAACACTCGCAGACGCCAGTTCTTCCTGGTTCTGAACCTAGCCTCTCCTATTCTCACAAACCTCCCCAAACCCTGTTCTTCCAGAGCCACGCGAACGCCTGGAGACTGCCCCTGGGTGGTAGCGGTGCGCAGTATAAATCAACATAAAACAACTAGGGGCTGCAGTGGTTGGGACCAAGCCTATATCTGGCCTGGCCTCCATCTTGGAAGTGTTTATCCTGCCCTTCTTGAAGCTCCTTGCATTGAACTTGGTCCTGAAGCATCTCTAATGTGTTTTCACACGAGGAATACTCATGGTAAGTCTTTCAACTCCTCTGATGGTCCATCCTTGAACACTTCCCACCTACTCCCCCAGGGATCTGGGTGGCATCTTGCCAACAGTCGGCTTGCAGTCCAGAGTGATTCAGGCGGCCTCCCCACAGATTTAAAACCTACTGATGTTATGGCCTTTCATTCAAAAAATGGAACACAATCGCACATTTGCCAACAAGTGCATAAGCATGTTTTTTAAAATATATTTGTAATATACGTTTTATCTTTAACATTACATCTCATGATACAAAATTACAAGGCAATATGACAAATGAGCATTCACAAAATGTAATCTGTTCAAATCCCATTCAAGTGACATAAAACCCACCCCAATTGCTAATTTAATATTTCAAGTGAACATTATTTGAAAGACCACCCATGCAGTTAAGTCTTTGTAGTCTTCCTTTCACCGACATATGAACACATCTTTCAGAAAACTTATTTGGACCCATCTCTCAGCAGGATGTCAAAATCGCTACTCTTCAGATTGCATTCCACATAATTTTCCAATTCATAATCTCATCGTTGGAATTAATCGTATGAAATCCCCAAAATGTTTACCTCCATTAACAATAGACATCATATTCCAAGTAAATATTAAATGTAATTGTACAAGCACAAAACTATTCCCATACCCAAAGAAGGGATTGAAAAATATGTTGACACAATTATAAAGCCTACTTTTAAATCCACATTTTGAAACCATACTGTCCTTTTATGAACCTGGTAAAAGCCTTCATTAGGTCTCACCATGACTGCTGTAACAGCATACATGGGGAATTACCATAAATGCGGGAAAACTGGTTTTTACAGGACCGTGTAGCCAGAATGACCATTTAGAGCGCATCTCGGCGCAAGTTAGTCGCCCATCTTGCTCCCATTTGAACATCGAAATTCACTCCAGTTACTGTGCAGCATAGATCGGATTTTCTGGTGAGTTTGGCCTAGTGCCCCCAGAATGTTCAGACAGTACATCCTGATGGGAACCTGCGGTTGCTGCAGGCTGGTGAGAAAATGCTGGCCTTGCTGCACCAATTGCCTGGAGGAACTGAAATCCCATCAGAAGCCTTTACACAAGCATTCCAAGACCCTTCCAATCGAACCACAGCCTAAAACAATTGATCCTTAACAGTTGGTCCTATCAGAAAATTGAGAAGGAACAGTGACAAAGTAAAAGGAAATAAAATGGAACTATGCAAAACGTTGTTCAAGAATGCAACACTGTTTAGAATATAATGGGACTAGCCACAACTCTTTCATTTCCTCCTTTTTCCTAGGGAGCGATTTGCAGGTCACTGTTATATTTTCTGACTTCCAGGACTTTGTATGACATTTCTGGTATCTCATTGAACAGCCAGTCTAGACTGCAGTGAAGGATTCCTCAACTTAGTGGTCATTGTGATGTATAGATGCAATAAGTGGGGAAGGACCCATTATTGGCAGACAGTGGCAGGAGGACAGAACCAATGACTGGTGACCATGACCGGTTGTGACAGTTTGGACTGGCGGTTTGGTCCCTCTGGGGGGAGAAGGTGATAAAAACCTGTGAAAGCAATTTTCTGGTAAGGGAAGATCTAAATGGCTTCCAAGACTAGGGGCTTCTCTCTTTGAGAAGGTCCACACCACCTCCCCCACACCCCTAAAATAACTTGGGAGGCTGCTCCTCCACATACAATAACAAACTACTACTGGGCTGTGTGGCTTACATTCTCTGAAGGATGCTCATCTTGAAAAGGGAAACTATTTGGATTACCCCAGGATTTTGGTGCTAGGGAGGTGGTACATCTGACAATGACAACGAAATGCGGACGGACTGTAGTGCTATTTGGATCAGTGGGTAGGTTTAAGCGGTTCCGCCCTTAACACCTTGCATCAGGTCTGAAGCTCTAAAAGATATTTAGAGGGTGAGGGCTCCACCCCACCCAATCATTCCCTCACTTAAGCAAAAGGTTCCACAGCCCCAAAGCAGCCCCTCACTGATTTATGAATTAGGGTAGTAAAGCCCTGGCATTCAGTGGCATTTCCTCAGGTCCCTTTAGACTATTTGTGGTATGGTTATTCTTGCGCCCTGTCCTGCCGTGCGTGAATTTTACCCTGAACATGTGCTTGCGGCTGTGAAATCCATCCAGTTCGATAGTTTAGAGTATTTTATTGATTGTCCTTAAATAATTAAAGCCATTTATCTATATGTGGATGCAGTATGGTTAGAGTTGTGCTTAAGTTAATGAATTTATGAACCTGCACATAATTCAATATATGGGCATCTGACATGTGGATGAGAGTGCTGTTATGTCCGATTCCTTCCTGATCTATTTTTCTCATGTTTGAATGTGGAAATGTGCAAGGCCATAATTTTACTTTTTTGCATCCATTCCAGGTGTCTTCTAGCCCCTCATTTTGGGAACTGGAGGTACGTACTCGTGACATTTGGTTTCCCCCCCCCATACTGGCCGGCCTGCAGGTTGTGGGTGACCTGAGGGAAACTGAAGAAATACACATGCAACTTTTTTTTTTCTTCTGACCTCTCTGCCACCTTTCTCAAATACCCTTTTCTTCTCCCTCCCTTTTTCTCTCAATGCACTCTGAAGTGTCGGCCAAATAATATGGGCTGTTAAAAAACCCGAATTACCCAAGAGTGTCAAAGTGGCTCATTTCATACAGCTTGTGGCTCTAACGTCATGCAGCAGGTCGTACAGCTAGTGACCATGTTGTTCATTCAGAGACCCTGTGGTCTTAAAGCTAGTGTCTCGGTTCATACAAGTAGTGACTCTGATTATATGGGTTTAGGCCCACGTATCATTCATCTAGTTACTCATGTCATGTAGGTAGTGACCCTCTGATCATATGTAGTCGCCCTCTTGTCGCAGAGCTAATGACTCTTTGCCTTGAAGCTTGTCATACGTGTAGCTTAGCTGATGCAGATAGTGGCACTCGGTCTTTCGTGGGTCATATATAAAAACCAGGCTTCATAGCTAATGGCCTTTAGATTGTACAGCTATTGCCTTTCAGGTCATAGGTCAAAACTTCCTGGTCACATAGTTGGGGCGATACCCATATCTTAAAAGCTAGTGACCCTTTCAGGATGTGACTCCAATGTTGGCGACTTTCAAGTCTTTCAGCTTATGATGCTTCTGTATCATGATGTGCCCCTCGGTGTTTCAGCTAATGACCCATAGGTCGTACAGTTGGTGACTTTTAGCTCCTATCTGCCAATCACCAGGATTTTGCTGCCAACCACATGTTGTCTCACATGAAAAGCAATTTTTTATTTTATCCAATGTTTTATTGGCGATTTGTTCTGCACGTCAACCTGCTCACTTCTGGAAGTAACCACTGAAAAGGGTGGAAAGAACCCGAGGATGCAGTAAGAGCGGGAAAGAATGAACACTGGGAAGGCAGTTACGTGGAGTCAACAATAGCTGTAGATCGGATTCTTGCTGGCTACAGTACCTGACTTGTCAGAAGTATTTTAAACGTCCACATAATGTAACTGGCAAGAAAAGTGATCCTAATGGGATTTCCCATGCACCTAGGACGAGTAATCTCGTCTTTGGCACATAAGGGGTTAATTGAACGATCCCAAGCAGCAACGCCAGTTCCAGGTTTTGCCAGTGAATTCTTCTCTTTCAGTGTGAAATTTCAGGGCCATTTTGATCTTCCAGGTACAGAACTTGGTCTTTGGGATGAGTAGTTTGATGCCATTTCTAGCTTTCCGGGCATTTCTAATTTGCAGTTTGGCAGATGCCGTTCTGAGAGTTAAAGCTCGATTATAATGACTAAAGTATTCAGTGAGGTAACTCGCATCCCTCACAGCATTTAGATGAAACACTGTTTGGGACTTCATGTCCAGTGCACCAGTTAAGATTTTGCGATGAAGCACTGGTCTCATTGTTCGATGGGGGTATTTAAAGGAAAGTAAAAATACATTTTTAATTTTAAACACATATATTTTTGTCTTAACACATGTTGGTTTTGCCCAGTAATGGCTATAAATGGAAAGCTGTATTTTGTAATCTTATAGGCCCTCTTTTGCATACTACACAGTAGGGCTCCTCGGAGTGGCATGTGGTGAAGACGCCTCTTGTCAGAACACATCAGCGTAGCAGTGCAGACAACTGCTTATCTCTTGCTCCCTGTAACGTATTTGCTTATTACAGAGTGAAACTGGCGGGTGTCCTGTGTGTCTTGAGTAATGTTCATACCATCCATGGTTCCAGTGTGGGGGTGGCCTCGCTCGCAATTGAAAAGCTACAAAGCTGACTTCCAGAATAAAGGAATGCTTTGAATGCCCACCTTTGATTGGTCCTATATAGACCTTGTGTGGATTTTGTGTTCTAGTGTCCCACCTGTCTCATGCCTTCCTGCTGGCAAATCTGGTCTTTCTGCTGGTGATCTTGCTCTTTCATCTTGTCTCACAGGTGTTACAGCTAGTGACCCTATCGTACTAGACTGAGCCCCCCCGCCCCCCGGCCGCCTATCTGTCACTCCCCGCACCCTCGGATCTTGCAGCTAGCGACCCTCTGGCCTTGCATTTAGTGATCACACTTTCTTGCAGTTAGTGACCATTTGTTCTTCGATCAGTTGACTTTGGGGTTTTCTCTATGGTAACCTGGGCTGGACGTTATCCAGCATGGAGTGCAGTCTAATGGAGAATGTATCATCCATGAAGAATAGCTTCTTCAAATATTATTTTCATTTAACTTCTAGTGTGTTAATTTGTCTCATCTGTAATGTTCATTTAATTTCTTGTACTTATAGATCTCGCGGGCAAGCCAAATAAAATTGACATCTCTCAATATGTTTTGGATTATAAATCTCCCATTAAGAGAAGAACCATTGACCAAAAAGCTCTGTAGGGAAATAGCAATAGGACTGAGAAAAGTGTAAATCTGAAAGGTACTCTGGCTTCTTGCAGTTGTTGCTTGAAGTTACCTCTGTTGACCCCTGTTTCTTACAGCAGTTGTCAGTTCCTGCATCTAGTAACCCAGTTTCGAATGGATTGTGTCCTCGAAAGTATTCCTCATCTTGGACATGTAATGTCCAACTTTGGAAAACTTTTCTGCAGAGTGCACTTTGCGTTGAGTCAATGTCCCTCGAAGGCCTCCATGGAGGATGACGTCATCTGAGGTTATATATAGCAAGCATGGCGCCCGTTGGCCTCAGTTCTGTTTTTCCGTAAACACGTTTGCTTTGTGTGAAACTCGGCGCGTCTTGTACTTGTGAAAGTACATTTCTGTTTAGTTTTTCTAATTACCCGTTATGTCTTGGTCTTCTACTCCGTTGACGCCTCAGTCCGGATTAAAAAAATGTAAGGCTTGCGGATCGAAGATGTCCATAACCGACGCGCATCAGATCTGACTGTGGTGCCTCGGCGAGGACCACAATACGGCACTGTGTTCCAAGTGTCAATCCATGATGGGAAAGACCTTGAAGGAGCAAAAGGGGAAGCTCCAGGTATGCAAGTTTTCCAAACCGCCTAAGTCCCGACCTGCTAGGCCTTCAACCGATGAGCCGCGAGACGACTCGCTTCGGAGGAAGCCAAGCGTTCTAGGTCTAGACGTGGTTCCCGCCACTTGTTTTGGTAGAGGAGAAGGCACTGCTGGTCGCCTTCACCAACGTCTTTGGACGGTTCCACCGTGCAGATGGCATGCCCCTCCAAAAAATCTACACTTGAAGAATGGGAAGCTTTCCGTGTGCAAATGCGGAAAATCTTTGAGAAACAGGGTCATCCTTCGACCAAGTCTTCTACGGAAGCCGGGAAGGAGAGGTCTCGACCACAAACTTACACGCCTTCGAGCCCGGATAAACGGCGTGATCCCCATCGAGAGTCCTCGATTGGCAAAGAAATCGAGGATCACTCGAGACGTGAGCAGAGATCGAGGTTGTTGATGCCTTTCGAAGCCCTCGACGCCGTTGGCACCTAAGACCTCCATCGGGTCCTCGATCCCTATTAGGTCTTCGACGCTGGTGTCTAAATTGTCGAAGCCAGTTGTGCCCCTTGTGCCTATTCAGCCAGTGGAGACTATTGTTCCTCCAAAAAAGGGACTGGCTAAGACAAGGTCGACGACTTTGACGCCGCCGAAGCCTCTGGGTTCCCAACCAGAGAAATTGTAAACTCCTCTACCAAAAAAGGATTTTTTTCAAGTTTCTGACTTCCATCTTTGAGGAGGAAGAGTGTTTGGATGAAGAGGATGTCCCTTTTGGTCTTCAGTACGGCACACTAAACGTGCCCGAGTGCCTTATTTCAGAGGAGAGTAAAATGCTGGATCTTTGTGACAAATTGCACAATGCTAGTGGCATTGACACCTCACCTGAGTTGGAGTTTGACAGACCAGAACCAGGGGAGCATGAAGACTCCTCATATTGCCAACTCTTGTCTAAAGTTGTGTAATACTTGGATTGGTCTAGGCCTCCAGTGCCTTATGATCAGGATGATCTGACTGATATCCTGGACAAGGGTCCGCCTAATGATCCGGTCTTGCCATTCCATGTGGCACTTCAAAAAAGGGTGGCCAGAATTGGGAGACTCCGGAGACTAATCCGGCAGTTGATAAAAATATCACTAATAAATACTGCCACTCCAGTAGCTACCCCGACTAACTGTCCAAACAACCCACTCCCGAGAGTCTGGTGGTCCAGGCAGCTACGGCTACCTCAAAACAAGCAGCGTACCCTACCATCCCTCCGGATAGGGACGATAAGCGCATAGATGGATGGGCAAGAAAGGTATTTTCTGCGGGGAGCATGGCATTGAAATCTGTCAACTCCACTTGTGCCCTTGTAAAATGTTCGTACAAACTGTGGGAGTGCATTTCTATGGAGGCAGAGCATAATCCCTGAGGGGAAGAAAGGGACGGCTTCCTGGCTATAGTAAAGGACGGCAAGGAAGCCATGTGTGAGTCCCTTCAATCCGGGTTGGATTCTGCAGATGGCGTCAGCAGGTCCATGGCTACCAGCACTGAGATGCGCAGATTTGCGTGGGTGCGAAAATCTGCTTTTGCTCCCAACGTGCAGGCTAGACTTCTCAACATAACTTTTTGACGGGTCTCCTCTTTTTGGCAGCAAGGCTGAAGAGAGGCTTGAGAAGTTGCTGACCTCGAAGGCGGCTGCCAAGTCTTTAGGCGCCGCTGTTGGGCAACCTCAGCCTTTTTGTTCTAGCGGGCAACCGTGGAGGGGTAGATCTTTTTGCTACTACTCATTTGGAAGAGCTAGTGGAATGGCCAGTCAAATGGGCCAGAGAAAATGTCCTTGTGGTGGACGAGGTAGAGTTGCCAAGCCAGCTCGGGCAGCAGAGTCCTTACCATCGGCCGTTGCAACAGCCGCTTTAAGACCACTCTGAGGGCTTGAGTCACAACTCGCCAGTAGGGGGCAGACTGTCTCAGTATCTGAAAGAATGGCGAGACATTATTTCCAATGCTTGGGCTCTGGAAACAATAGCCCACGGTTACTGCCTTCCTTTTCTAAAAATGCCCCAGAACAATCCACTGGCGAAACACTCTTTGCGGATTCCGGATCCGCTCCTTGTGCAGGAATTTATATCTATGCTGGAGAAAGGTGCTATAGAACCGGTGCCTGAAGCAGAGAGGAACAAGGGTTGATATTCCCCACCCCCCTATTTTCTGATTCCCAAAAAGGACAGAGGACTGAGAGCCATCTTGGACTTGAGATACTTAAACAAGTTCCTCAGGAAGGACAAATTCAAGATGGTCACTCTTTCTCAGATCCTTCAGGCCTTCCAACTGCAGGATTGGTAGGTGTCATTGGACCTTCAGGATGCTTATTTTCATGTACCAATCCATCTCAAGCACAGAAAATACCTGAGGTTCGCCATTGGTGGCTCGCGCTTTCAGTTTCGAGTCCTGCCATTCGGGTTGACCTCCGCCCGGGGGTTTTCACCAAACTGATGGCGGTGGTGGCAGTGAGTCTCAGGGGAGGGGGTATTCACGTCTACCCCTACCTAGACAGTTGGCTGATCAGGGTGCGATCTCCCAAACAAGCCTTGGAGCATCTCAACGTTACCTGCCGCTTTCTTCACAGGCTGGGCTTCTCCTTCAATTTCACGAAGTCCCAGATGACTCCTTCCCATCAGAGCTGTGCTAGATACAGCCTTGGGAAAGCTCGCCAGCCGAGGTGAGGGCTCGAGATATTCGTCAGATGGTAACAAAATTTCAGTGGCCAGAGTCTTCCGGCCTTTGATTTCTTGAGGTTGCTCGGCCTCATGGCATCCGGCATTTTTCAGGTGCCAGAGGCCCGCCTGAGAATGAGATCCCTGCGATGGGCTCTAATGACACAATAGTCACAATTCTCAGGAAGGATGTCAGACCGTCTTCAGATTTCTGTCAGTCTCTCACAGGACCTTCTGTGGTGGGCCTGCAAGAAGAATATTTCGAAGGGGGAACCCTTTTGGCAACCATGGCCGGCGATAACGGTAGTGACGGACGCCTCACTCACTGGGTGGGGTGCTCACGCCAACGATCTGACCATCAGCGGTCGTTGGTCTTCAGAGTCCAAACTACACATCAACTTTCCTGCCGCCTGTACAAGGGAAGAATGTCCTGATAGTGACGGACAACACAGTGGCCATGCACCTCCTCAACAAGAGAGGAGGCGTAGGGGTCACTACCTCTGTGCAGAGAGGCAATGCAGCTCTGGTACTGGGATATTCACAAAGGAATCTCCCTATCAGCGGTTCACCTTTCCGGAGAGGAGAACATGGCAGTGGATGCTCTGAGTGCGCAGAACAGTCTGCCACGAGTAGGAACTAGCTCAGTATGTTCCTCAAGAGATCTTCACCCTTTGGGGAACTCCTCAAATGGATCTGTTCTTGACCGGTGCCAACTGGAAGTGTGTGCATTACTGCTCAAGGGAATTTCCTCTGAGGAGCTCTAGGAGACGCGTTCGTGGTGGACTGGGAGTTCCCACTGATGTACGCGTTTCCTTCAGTCCCAGTCGTTCCTCATATAATCGGGAGGTTGTGAAGGTTTGGGAAAAACATTATCCTAATTGCCCCGGATTGGGCCAGGAGAACGTGGTATCTGGACCTTCTGGACATATACTCTCCCTCTGATGCATCTTCCACAAAGAGAGGACCTTCTCTAGCAAGAGGAGGGTCGGATTCTCCATCCTGAGGTCAAGAATCTCAACCTTCACACTTGGTTTCTGAAAGGTTGAGATATAACGATTGGGACCTCCCAGATGACTTAATTGAGGTGCTTCTTTCGGCCAGAAGGCCAGCAACAAAATCTCTGTACCTGTGCGGTTGGAACAAGTTTTGCGACTGGTGCAGAGAAAAGAATGTTGATCCTTTTCAGTGTAACACTCTGGATGTTTAAGCTTTTTGGTTTCATTAGCACACAGTCTGCAGATTGGCACTATTAAGGGCTTTTTGGCAGGGCTATCAATCTTTAAGCGCTCATCAGAAGAATGCTCCTATTTCAATATCCAACTGGTGACTCAATTTCTAAAGGGGCTCACTAATATGTTTCCCCCCCATCTCCTTTTCAGGTTCCGATTTGGGACCTCAACCTGGTTTTATGTCTGATGTGTGCCTCATTTGAACCTTTGCACACGTCCGTTAAGGTTTTT
This sequence comes from Ambystoma mexicanum, assembly GCF_040938575.1. Lineage (NCBI taxonomy): Eukaryota > Metazoa > Chordata > Amphibia > Caudata > Ambystomatidae > Ambystoma > Ambystoma mexicanum. The sequence goes on from NC_090939.1 coordinate 166,882,933, forward strand.
GACCTTCAAGACAATACTGTTTGCGCTAACATCAGCACGTAGAGTGAGCGAGTTGCAGGCTCTTTCTTCCAAGCTACCTTTTACTATGTTCCACAAGGACAGGGTTGTTTTGAGGGTAAAACCCTCCTTGCCCAAAGTAGTTTCAGACTTCCATTTAAGTCAGAAGGTTGTGCTACCGACTTTCTATCCGCCATCTCATCCTGGTAAGGAAGCGGAGAGGCTCCATAGGCTGGACCCTGGGAGAGCGTTAAGCTTTTATATCGCCAGAATGTCGCAATTGAGAGTGGACGACCAGCTCTTTGTAGCGTACACCTTTCGTAAAGCTTTAAAGACCCATTTGTTCTGATCTTCCGTGTTCCTGGCCTGCTTTGTGCTTTGGTTTTGGTCCCTGCCTCTCCAGCGCCATGATGCCTCCGGGCGACCGCACTATAAAAGTTCCTAACATAACACCTGACACAAGCTAGCATAGGCTGTTTCCAAACAGACCTTGTCCAGATGGATCTTTCTAGTAATCTCTCAATGCTACAGACTTGAAGGCAAAGACCCTCCTGAGGGTTTACGTTCTCATTCCACCAAGGGCATAGCTATGGCCACAGCCCTTCAAAGTGGTGTCCCTATTAAGACCATATGTGATGCTGCAACGTGGTCCTCCATACACACGTGTACAAGGCATTATGCGCTGGATGCGTCCCATGCTCAGGATGTCGCCTTTGGTAAGGTGGTACTCTATTATGACCTTTTTAAAATGATGCCTATATGAATTCTACACCCTCCTCCATAGCATGGATACTGCTTTCGGAGTCTGTCAAAGATGAGGAATATGTTGAAGAAGTTACTTACCAACTGGTAATGTTCTTTTGACTGGATGTTCCTCCAACATATTCTTCATTGCCCTCCCAAGCCTTCGAGGGCCATTGACTCGATGCCATTGATGCAGGGCGCTCTCTGCTGAAATGTTTTCCGAAGCAGCCGAAGCTGGACATTACATGTCAAAGATGAGGAATACGTTGGAGGAACATCCAGTCAAAATAATGTTACCAGTTGGTCAGTAACTTTTTATTTTTGCTTCTCATATTTGGATGTTACTGCGAGTGACCTTCAGTTCTTTCTTCTGATGACCGTGAGGTCCAACATATAGTGATGCCTGATTCTTACTGCTGTTGACTCTGTTCTTGAATCTAGTGACCCCCTCCCTTTGTTAAAACTGGTGACCCTCTGGTCTCACATCTTTTGACCTGTTGCTTACAGCTGATCCTTCTGATCTTGCAGCTGATCATGTTTCTTATTTCAGATCTTCCAGCTAGTGATCCCAAGTGTTACATCTGAGGATCCTTGGGTCTTAAATCTAGTGACCAATATTTATTGCAACTAGTGACATTTAGTCTTGCATATTATGCATTAGCCAATTATACCTGCTTGGAAGTTGATGTGTCTGGCTCAGTTAAGCAAACAAGGAGCAGACTGACCCAAAGTTACAAAAGGAGGATGATGCTTTATTACTCTTTATTACAGGTTACATAGGTTAGAGGAGGGAGAGGTCGTCATTGGCATCCATCCTGGTTACTGTCTACTCCAAGTTCCCTAACTGCCTTTCTTGGAACTCCATGGTTCCCCAGGTTCCAACATACCCCATCACATTCCATTAGACCATGGGTGCACAACATACGGCCCGCGGGCCAGTTGCGGCCCGCCATGCTCTTTTGTCTGGCCCGCGAGGCACAAAGACTTTCCTAATTGAGGGCGGCCCGCAAGCAGCATCGGCCGCCCTCCATTAGGAACGTCTTTGTTGTCTTCCGGGCCGGACAAAACACTGGCCGTCATTGGCTCAGCACACATGCACCACGTTGCTCCTACGAGCCACGTAGTGTGTGTGTGTGCTGACCCAATGGAGGGCCAGCAATACGGCTGGCGTGGTCCATAAGGCTTGATGCCGGAAGGCATTTCAGCCTTGGACCATGCCAGCCGTAGTACGATTCCAGCTTTCCTGCTTACCTGCCGCTTACCTGCCTGCCAGCACGTCTCCGGTAAGTGGTCTGTTTGCGTTTGTGTGTCGGGTCTGTTTTACTTTGTTTGTGTGTGTATGTTGCGATGGGGGGGTGTCGGATGTGTATGAATGTTTTGATTTGAATGTATTTTGTGTGTGTGTTGAGATGCGGGGGTGGGTGTCGGATGTGTATGAATGTTGGAATTCGAATGCATTTTATGTGTATGTTGAGATGCGGGGGTGGGGGGTGTCGGATGTGTATGAATGTTGGAATTTTAATGTATTTTGTGCGTATGTTGAGATGCGGGGGTGGGGGTGGGTGTCGGATGTGTATGAATGTTTTGATTTGAATGTATTTTGTGTGTATGTTGAGATGCGGGGGTGGGGGTGGGTGTCGGATGTGTATGAATGTTTTGATTTGAATGTTTTTTGTGTGCTGGGTTGGGGGGGTGGGGGTTCGGGTCTGTATGGGTGCATGTTTGTGTGTGTGCTGAGTTGGGGTTGGGGGGGTTCGGGTCTGTGTGTGTGCTGATTTGGGGGGTGGGGGTTCAGGTCTGTAAGGGTGCATGTGTGTGCTGAGTTGGGGTGTGGGGGGTTCGGGTCTGTATGGGTGCATGTGTGTGTGCTGAGTTGGGGGGTGGGGGGTTCGGGTCTGTATGGGTGCATGTGTGTGTGCTGAGTTGGGGGGTGGGGGGTTCGGGTCTGTATGGGTGCGTGTGTGTGCTGAGTTGGGGGGTGGGGGGTTCGGGTCTGTATGGGTGCATGTGTGTGTGCTGAGTTGGGGGGTGGGGGGTTCGGGTCTGTAAGGGTGCATGTGTGTGTGCTGAGTTGGGGGGTGGGGGTTCGGGTCTGTATGGGTGCATGCTTGAGAATGTGTGTGCTGCGTTGGGGGCGGGGGGTTCGGGTCTGTATGGGTTCATGCTTGAGAATGTGTGTGCTGCGTTGGGGGCGGGGGTTCGGGTCTGTATGGGTGCATGCTTGAGTGTGTTTGGGGTATAGTGTTTGGTTGGGGGTGAGGGGGCCATGGGGCATAGTGTTTGGTTTGGGTGAGGGGGCCATGGGGCATAGTGTTTGGTTGGGGGGTGAGGGATAGGGGGCATAGTGTTTGGTTGGGGGTGAGGGATAGGGGGCATAGTGTTTGGTTGGGGGTGAGGGGGCCATGGGGCATAGTGTTTGGTTGGGGGTGAGGGGGCCATGGGGCATAGTGTTTGGTTGGGGGTGAGGGGGCCATGGGGCATAGTGTTTGGTTGGGGGTGGGGGACAGGGGGCATAGTGTTTGGTTGGGGTGGGGGCCATGGGGCATAGTGTTTGGTTGGGGGTGAGGGGCCCATGGGGCATAGTGTTTGGTTGGGGGTGAGGGGCCCATGGGGCATAGTGTTTGGTTGGGGGGTGAGGGGGCCATGGGGCATAGTGTTTGGTTGGGGGGTGAGGGACAGGGGGCATAGTGTTTAGTTGGGGGTGAGGGACAGGGGGCATAGTGTTTGCTTGGTGGGTGAAGGACAGGGGGCATAGTGTTTGCTTGGTGGGTGAGGGACAGGGGGCATAGTGTTTGCTTGGTGGGTGAGGGACAGGGGGCATAGTGTTTGCTTGGTGGGTGAGGGACAGGGGGCATAGTGTTTGCTTGGTGGGTGAGGGACAGGGGGCATAGTGTTTGCTTGGTGGGTGAAGGACAGGGGGCATAGTGTTTGCTTGGTGGGTGAGGGACAGGGGGCATAGTGTTTGCTTGGTGGGTGAGGGACAGGGGGCATAGTGTTTGCTTGGTGGGTGAGGGACAGGGGGCATAGTGTTTGCTTGGTGGGTGAGGGACAGGGGGCATAGTGTTTGCTTGGTGGGTGAGGGACAGGGGGCATAGTGTTTGCTTGGTGGGTGAGGGACAGGGGGCATAGTGTTAAGTTGGGGGTGGGAGCCATGGGGCATAGTGTTTGGTTGGGGATGGCAGCCATGGGGCATAGTGTTGCACTCCAAGAGTGAACTCAATAATAAAGCTAAAACAGGCACAGTTAGGAGATGTACATCCTTTGCTTTTTTGAGAAAACCTGACTCAACGAAGGCCATACTCCTCTTGGGTAACCCAAACAGCAAACTATAGCAGTCCAAAATAACGGAATGTCCAATCAAGGGTCAATAAAATATATATAATTTAATTAAACAGACGATATACAATAACTAAATCGAAATAAATGATAGCAATGGAAAATGTGTAGTACAAAATGTAAGTTTGAAATGCAATAAAAATCGTTACCCCTCAAAAACATCTTTTTCCATGTGTTTAATACAAATTGGGGGTTGAAAAAGCCTCCTGACATGTCCCGCCTACCGCCCCGCCCACTTTTACTTTTCGGCCCACTATAGCCCTCATGTAAGGTACTTTCGGCCCTCTGTCAAAATCAGTTGTGCACCCCTGCATTAGTCCTACCTCTGCATTCACACATACTTATACACGGAATACAACACAAGTCTTGCACCATTGAGTGTATTTGTTGTTTGGTGCAGTAGGTCTAGATTTGTTTACCAATCTGAACCCACAGGTGAAATCTCTCATAGCCGTTCTCTAACAGAAGGGTGTGGCGTAAATTCTTTCTGGAGGTAGCTCACCAGAAATTGAGTGTTTTTTTTTTTTTACAAGACTAGAAAGGAAGCACTCGTTTCATTTCTACAAAATTATGTGGAGGCGAGTTGGGTGTTTGGGGTGATTGAATAAAGATGCAGTGCAACCTCTGAACAAAGGGGACTCCTTTTATTGAAGTTATTAAAACATGGGGTTCAGCGCTGTTGTCTGTGACGTCCTCTATGTAGCATTATTGGAATGCATGAGATAAATAAAAACTATTTTATGTTGCAGGGCATTTACGAGGTCCACATCTGCTTTTTACGATGGGATCTGTGTAGGGGTGAGCTTGAGAATTGTCTAGAATTTGAAGGGTTCCTTAGATTTGAACCCCCAGATACAGTTTCGATTGACCTTCCCATCATCCGTCTGTGTGGACAGTGGGATCATACGGTCTGGTGTATTGATTTCCTTACTGGAGGCTTGCAGTTGGGTTGGGCCTGTGACATTCCCAAAACCTGAGTGTATGTGTACCCAAAAACATTGAGTGTTGGGATAAAACGCTCAGAAGTCCAACGGCTTAGCTTGAGAAGTTTGTTTTCACAAGATATTTGAAGTGCTGGAAAACCGTTCAGTTGACTTGGCACAGTCCAGGGCGTCTTATGATTTTATCTTGACCCAGCTTTTCAGAAGACTCTTTAAACTTTAAAGCCTCCACAACAATCTGCTGAATTAATTCCGTAGGTCACTGATGCCTTGCAACCTTCACTGCCAACTATGGACTTTCATGGTCAAGGAGAGGACAGGTGCCAAGCAGCGATACCTTGGGTACTTCATGTGAGGGCTAATGTTACACAGTGAAGACTAAACAAAGCAGACAGACCCCAGGGGGCAGTTAGTCGCCGTGACCCTGGACTGCAGTCGAACGTTGCATGGTAATTCCTGCAGCGTTCCCACATGACCACCCACTGCTTGAGGCCGAAAGACAGGTGGTAAGCCACTAAATACATGGAACGGGACCCTGCAGTAATAACTGCATGGGGGACAGGTGAATTAATACCTCTTCCATGAAAAGGCCATGACTGTATAAAGAGCATTCCTATAGAGGCACACAGGCATTAAAACGGTCTAAAGTCGACCCCACGCCTTTACAGGCATGGTTGTATTTTGGCATCCAATTGGATCGGGGCTACATGGAAAAGTGGCCCGCAGTTGCATATGGCAATTTGCTACTTTTTAAACCTACAGTAAACGTTTTTTCTTAAAATATGTCGCAAATACTGAATAACACTAGTTAAAACTACCAGTCGAGGTTACTCAACAGACATGTACGCTTCAGGCCTTGGCCTATAGGCCAATCCGAGGCTGATTTCAGGTATTCCGCATAGTGGGGACCTGACTCCAAGGAGCATAGGAGCGTCTACTGGCGAATTATTGTATCCCAGGTGCACCTCAGGCCGTAATTGACTGTGCAATTGTTTTATACATGTTAACATTGCATATATTTCCAATTTGAAGGACAGAGATGGGGTTTAGCAAAAACTTACGAACAAATTACACACGAATTGGTTAAAGGTAACGCAAAAAAATCCATAATAAACGCAGGTCTCGAGTCTAGTCCTAAAGTCAACAACGTGGCTGGTACACAACCACCCCATGTGTGCACATTTTCTCTGCATTTAACCCTCCCAGATTTGATGTTAAGCCTACTTTTTGCTTCAAAGCCATTGCAGTTTGTATCACGTTGGTTACCCTCAGTCGGTGATGACCTTTGACTCCTAGACCAGAGGAAGGGTGAAGTTCTGTTTTTTTCTAGAATATATGCTTACTGAGAATCGTTCTGGTTCAACATATAGTAACTTCACTGTAGCCTTCGGAGATACGCAGGCTGAAAGTCCCATGCAAGGAATTGAGTAGTGTGCAGGTGTTATGGTTGATGAAATGCATATCGTTTTGTAATGTTATCGATACCTTAATTACACCACCAAGAGACAATCCATTGATATCCTTGTGCATGGAGAGTACTCATATGAACTTATTTTATTGGGTCTCGAATTCCTTCGGGTTTGTGTCACTATATAAGAATATATAAAATATTTGATTGCCTTGCCAAAGGAGTATTTCACATGGAACAAGAGAAATACTATAGGGGTGGTCTCGCGGGTTCACAGGAACAGGTTACAGCATAGAAAAGAGGAGCTCCGATTAAAAGGATTTGGCCTGTTATGGCGAGGGTGGCCTTCGGTTACCATTTCATTCGGAATTTTAAATGCTCTGGCCAAAAGGTGTTTCTTGAACTTTAAATGTATTACAAAAGGAAAATGCCTTCCTTACATTGAAACCTCATTTGAGACATTTTTTTTAGCTCGTGCAACGGGGAAACCGTCGTTTTCTATGGGCTGTCCTCTTCTGGGGGTTCCACCATCGTGGTGATACTTTATGGTCTTGGGGCATCTCTGCAAAGCATCAGCACACTATTCGGATGATTCATTTTAAAAGCACATTTGAACCGGGAAATGGTAGAGCAGCGCATGATGATATGCCAGTAGTTTGGGATTTTGTGTAGCATTGCTTGAGAAAGAGGGGGGGGAGGGCGATTTCCTTCTGAAATGTCTCCCATTCAAGTATAGTGAACCATGTGATATAGGGGAAATGTTAACAAAATGTAAGCAATGGTTAGCCTTAAGTTATGAAAGGAGTTATTATAGGTTTGATTGTGTTTTAATTGGAAAACTGACTTGAGCAACACCAACTGCTTGGTGATTTGCAAGTTTGCCTTTCTTGAGTATTCAAAAAATATTGTAAAAGAAGCGTTGCGCACAATGTTCAATTAACCAGGGCTCAAAACGTGGTCTCGCCACTAGCCATTGGCTAGTGATAATTGACTCTTGGCGAGTAAGACATTGTGCTGTGTGGAATTGGTGTCGTGGCATATGTTAAATTGATTTTTACCACACACCATAGCATGGCCTTCAGGTGCTCATGGGGCACTGATGAAGTATAAATAATGCATAAAAAAACTGGACGGGGTTGGTTAGTGGGGGATGGGATCCAGGTTGTACTTTTCTGTTGGTGCTTACAGAACCATGAGAAACTAGTGTCTGTTTGTGAGATTTCTAGGTGTGCTCTGGGCTTTTTGCGTCCAGAAGGGTGTCATCCAGTGTCATTTATCTGCGAGCATTTGGTTTTGCAGTGTGGTTAGTGTGTGTTTGGTGGGTTTTTTCGCTAGCCCTCTGCATGTGAGCGTGTGGAAAAGAGGGGGGTGGAGAGTGACCCTTTTCTGCTGGCTGGTAGCATGCAACTTATTTTTTTTTTTATTTTTTTTTTACACCTGTAGAATATTTTCTGATTTTAATTATTGGCTCACTCAGGTGTGGAATGCCGCCCTCACGTCTACATTTGTGACCCCACCCCGCAATTCTAGGCAAGGAACAGACGTAGAAGTCCGAAATTGAAATGTATTTAAAATAATAATCTAACTTCCAACAGCTCAGTCTCCAGCTTTACACCATACAGATCAATATAATCTCTAGCAAATCCAAAATCTTTTTACAAACCAACTGCCAGTCTATATAAAATCGCTCTATTGTCAGACTGCACACAAGGATTCACTCATAATTCAATTAGTCCTCCTATAAATACATTCTGAATGATACTACACATTCTAAACATTAGCTTCTCTACACAACCTATTTTATCCCAATCGCAACTCCAAGATTATTTAAAACATTCAATTTCCTCCAGCATTAAGAAAAGTATGGTATTGGAGAAAAACATTTGAATTTACTTGATAGTACATACTTAATCAACAAACTGTGCAGGCGCGATGCAGTGAATGTTTTGGCTATGTGTATGTCATTGAATGAACTTAATTTGGCTCCAGCAGGTTTACATTTGTAAATGCTCTCTATTTTTTTGTTCACCCTGTTCTCAAGCCCCATAATATGTTCTCAAAATAAATAGCTGCTTTCTCTAAACATGTATGACTTTCTCTAACATGTCACTTGCGATGTGTGTGTGTGTAAGGCATACATTCGTTTTAAAAAATTGATTAGCAGAGTTTGATGATTTTGTACTTATAGTTTTAATGTCACCAGAAGTTATTTGTACCCAAGACATGAAATGAGCAACAATACAGCAGTTTTGCGTACCACTGAAATAAGACATTAAAGGAGTTGGGCCCTGCAAATTCTTTAAAATTCAGCTAGACCTGCAGGTCGGGTAACTTAGTTTCCCTATTCAACCTAAGAGAAATGCACTCAACCCATAGCAATGGAGGACGACAAATTTAAAATGCGATTTGTGTACAATGGTGTATGTCACTACGAACCTGTGCTGTTTGGCATACTGCTGCCACCCAGAGGCCAGCCATGCACAGTGAAACTTTGGTTTGACATTTACTGCAAACACAATAAATGTTAAGTAAAAGTTTCAAACATCTCTTGCAAATGCTACTCTCCCTTCATAAAATGTACTGCACTATGCAAGTGGGCAAAAATACTGTGAGCCACAGCCGAGTATGTAAAATGTAGAAGGTTAGCTACATGAATCGATGCAAATAAATAGATATGATAAAATGGCTCTGAAAACTGTTTGGCCTGCAGGTGGTAATATATAATGCAATCATCCTAAAGTAAAGCAAGCTCTGGAGGCTAACTACAGTATTTTTTGTATTGCAATAGATCTGTAGATGTACAGATTAGATGGAACTATTGATCACTACTTTGCGTAAGCATCTAGTTTGCTTTGTGTATTCATTATGGAAGAGTAAAGAAAGAGACCAAGCAGAGTGGATTGCATAGCAGGCAGAGCACTGGGCAAACTAGATGGAATATTGTAGTTTGTGATAGTCTCAATTTCAGGGTACCTGGAATAAATCAACTGGGTAATATAGAATGTAAAGGAGTATGGGTTGGCTCATGGGCTGAGCACCAGTTGCAAAATGTTTGCAACCTGCAGGTTACAGAACTAGGTTTGCCATCAGTAGCATTTGATCATGCACAATTTTAAAGGTGCTCACCCATCAATATGATGCATCTTCCACAGCAAAACGAAATATAGTTGACACATTGACATTTAGATGCACTAACCTAAACTTTACCTTAAAGCATGGAAATGATGCATTGTTTTACAGTATCACTACTTTAATGATGCATTATATGACCACCTACATTTTAGGAATTGGAAATAGAAAGCTTAATAAAAGTAGCATCCAGATTTATTTCTGGTTTGCAATTATTTGAAAAAAGTCTGGCCTAGCACTTCCACACATGCCTTTGGCACTTTAGAGTGGAGGAGATGATTACTGCTGCACTTTCTCCCCATTAGGACTTCAAGTGAAAAGAGGGGGGGGAAAAGAGCACGGAGGGCAAGAGAGGAATGCAGGGTGAGCTGTGCTTTCATTGAAGAGGGCAACTTAATAGCTATCTTTGCTACACAAGTGTCCATTTGATTAGCAAATTGAAAGAATAGCATAGCAAATTGCTGTGTGACACTGCTTAATTTATGCCTTTGTGTGAGCGAGACTTTGAATACAGCACTTTTAAATTGACATGCGTGTACTTATTTTCAAGGTACTTGTATGTGCGCAACATTTCACGCTGCACAACTTTAACGCATCTGTGTGCACTTTTCAGGCTGAAAATGTTATTTCCCTATAACCTTTACAGTCTTAACTCCTACTCATACCTTCCACATTAGACATGAATCTGTGCGTTCAAGAAGGAATTGTAGGAGTTACACGTCACATTTATTCAGATTAAATTCCACTTAAGAGAGGGAGGAATTGCAGGTCATGGCGAGATCGGCACCTGTGTTCCTGTTTTCATATTGCATTCCCTGCAGTTTCTTTATCCTGCCAGATTTTACCTGGCCTATCTTGACAGTTTGGAGTTGATGGAGGTTTGATTTAACATTATGTCACTTTTGATTTTGGAGCATCAGCCAGGGATAGTCAGCCTGAAATCATTCCTTCAGCAAGCCCGCTAGTCAGGTGGTTTATCTAGAACCCAAATTCCAACATAGACTGGTCTTCCTTCTCCCAATGGACTGGTCTCCATTCAGCCTGCGGTCCATCCTCAATGTTAATCTCCCCATATTCCATATACTTGTACGTCCCGTCCCCTTTCCTCCAAACATTTGGGACATTCCGTCCTTTGTGACTGGACCGGAGCACTTTTTGAAGCATCGAAAATGGCATTGGCCTTTTTTTTTTTTACGCTGGGCCATTGTGCGTGGCTGTAGCCTCGCCTTCCTGAGCACCTGCCCTTCAGTCCTTTTCCCTGCATGGTCGGACACACTGGCATCGTAGGGTTTTTATTTCTTCCCCCCTCCTGTCAATCTTCCCCAGTCTTCTACATTTCAGTCTATGCCGGAGTGACAGGGTTTCGTGTCCTGTTCATCTTGCAAATGTTGCTTCATGAGCGCAGATCCTCATTCTCTTTGTTTGGAGTGCTTGGGTCCAGACTATCAGTGGAATTCCTGTTTTTATTTTCTTCAAATTTGTCTTTTTATTGAAGTCTTGAGAAAGCATAACCATAACCAACAGCTGTACAACATTTATATATAACCTTTAACTTCTTTTCAATCCTTTCCCAGGTTCCCAAACAATAATACATAAATTAACAGACAATAAATGGTTCCACTAGTGTCCCAAAGTCTTTTCACATCCTAAAAGTTCAGTGATTCAAATCGGTTTCCCCTCTTCCAACTACTTTCTTTCTTTCTCCGGGTGTTACACCCCTGCCCCATACATTAACTTTGAAAGAAGTACTTCTGAGTTTGTGGCCTAAAGAACATGTGTTCCATTTCTTGCACAAATTCAAGGTAGTGGGCCCAGGTTTGGGCAAATCGAGTCATGGTCCCTTTGACATGTGCGGTCAGATTTTCCATAGCTATTTATCATATTTTGACCTACCAGTATGACAATATTGGCCCCTCTGTCCCCCCACACCCCTAAGTCTTGCGCGGTTCAATTTGGCCGCCAACAATAGCTGTGTTCTAAGGTAAGCTTTAGGCACTGATGCCGGGAAGAAACCATCCTCTGGTACATCACCCCCCCCCCATTAACATAACGAGGGGACACATGGAGACTATCTTTTTATTCCTGACCGAAATTCCTGCCAATATGTTTGGATTATGGGGCAATGCCACCACATGTGTGCAAGGTCCCCCAAATGCCCACGCCAACAGTGGTCTGAGTAAAGGGTAAAATCTTGTGCAATCTTTGTGGGGTCATGTACCAACGATAGCATATTTTCGTTGAGCATTCCCTGAACAATGTGCATCTTGATCTGTTTTGGATTCGGGCCCATATTTTCTGCCACAAATCCGCTGCTGTCTGTCCCCAATTCCCTTTCCCTTCGTATCGTATGTGGAAGTTTATCGACTACCAAGGTTTTTTCCAACAAGCAGTAGCAGTTACGAGATTTTTCGAAGTTCCAACCCCTCTGCAGCTTGTAGTTCAATCCCTATGGGGAGTTGTGCGCCCGCCTGAGTTACTCGATCATTAGAGACCCAATGCCTAATCTGGAGGTACTGGAAGCCACCAGTTTCCGGTAATATGAACTTCTACTTGCATTCTATAACTGTGAGGGGATGGCCATCTTTATACATATTCCTGAGCCTCGGAGTTCCAAATGATTCCCAATTGGCAAAATTCCCACCCTCCATTCCCGGGGAAAATGTTGGGTTCTCTAGTATTGGCGATAAGGGCCCCAGAATGGTCTTGATCCCCAGTTGTTTGCAAGCTTTATCCTAAGTAATAAGGGTAGCTCGGGTAGATTCTGGCAAAGATTTCGGGCTGATTTTGGTAGAAATGGCAGGTGGGCCTGAGGGGCGGGCGCAGCCTTGTTCTATTGTTTTCCACTTTGGGTGCCTATCCTATAACCCCCATTCTAACATTGGTGTGATCTGTGCTGCTCCAAAGTAATGGTGTATGAATGGGACCCCCCATTCCTCCCAGACCCTTCGACCTCAAGAGTACCTGGCGTGAGATTCTAGGTGGTTTCCTTTTCCAAATGAATTGGCCCATGGCTTTCTGTAAATCTAAAAGGTCCTTTTCAGAAATAAGGACTGGCAGTCCTCGGAAGACGTATAGAAGTCTCAGTAGAAATGTCATTTTGATGGCATCAACCCAGCCCATCCATGATATTTCCTGCGTTTCCCAGTTTTTCAGAGTGGCCTTAGTCTCCATCCACAGAGTGGTGACATTGGCTGCTACGAGGGTTTTATGACTTAGTAATGTGTACCCCCAAGTATGTAATTTCATTGTCTGCCCATCGGAAAGGGAAAGCAGATTTTAGCGCTAGAGATATATCCGGAGGGTTCTTTGATTGTTGGCCCCACTGACTTCTGGTGATTAACCCGAAAGCCAGACACTACGTAGAAGCTTTCTCGAAGATCTAGTAAAGAAGGGATCGACTGGAGAGGTCTCTGGAGAAAGCATATCATTTCGGCAGATGATGCCACTTTGTGTAGTACCCTCGTGTTGGGCCCAGTATGTTTGGGTTGCTCTCTCATTTGTGCTCGAGGTTCAATGGCAAATGCAAAGATTAAAGGGGACAAGGGGAACCCTTGCCTCGTCCCTTTGCCCACGGGAATTGGAGCAGTGCTGATGGCATTCGCCTTAACTCTGGTGGATAGAATTTGGCAATTGGTCAATATTGGTTTGGTAAATGCTGGGCTGAGTCCATACGCGGGAAGCACTGCTTGTAAAAAGTCCCATGACGTGCTGTCGAAGGCCCGATTAGCATCCAAGGATAGGAGTGACTGACTCTCTGCAAGTTTGGGGGACAGGGCTATTATGTCCACTACCAGCCTAATATTATCAAGAGCCCCTCTGTTCTTAATAAAACCTGTTTGGTCTTCATTGATGTGGTGTGGGAGGACCTCCCCCAGTCCAGTGGCTAAGATTTTGCTATATAGTTTAGTGTCCGTATTCAGAACGGCTATGGGGGCGGTAGGATGTGCAGAGCTCAGTGTCTTCCCCTGGTTTCAGTAGTAGTGTAGTTGTGGATTCCACCATGGCGTCTGCAACTTTGGAGAAGGCATTAAATAGGCTAGTGAGTTGTGGGATTAAAGGGCCCGCAGATGCCTTGTATATTTTGTTATTAAACCCGTCTGGGCCAGGGGCTTTACGCTTTGGGAGCAAGCGTATGGCCTGAGCTACTTCTAGGGCGGATATGGGATTCTCCAGCGTTTTTCTCAAGCTGTCCGATTCTGGAAAGTTGCGCTTGTTCAATAACTTCCCAGACCCGAGTTGGGTTGCCCTGATGAGGGGTGGATGTATTATGAAAGAAGTCTTCCATGATCTGCAGTTTCCCTGCTTCCATGATTATTCGCCTCCCTTCCTCATCCCTCCATATAATTGGAAGTTATCGCCTTCTTAAGCTTGTCTGCCAACAACCTATTCGCCTTATTGCCCCCAGAGTAAAAGTATTGTTTCTTCTTAAGAATTGATTGTGCCGCCATACCCCATCATGTGAGTTTCCAGGGCCTGCCTAGCCATTCGAAGGTCTCGCAGCAATCTCCTGCTCCTCTTTGATATGTGTGCCGTCTCTTTATCTTGGACTACCTTCTACAAATGGATTCGATGTAGGTTTTGGGTTCTACCCCAGGCCGCAGATTGCCCAATGAGAACTCCCCGGAAGACTGCTTTCCCCGCATCCCACACAGTTCGTATGTCCATTTCCTCCGTAGCATTTTCCTGGAAATAGTTAGTTATAGCATATTCCATATGAACCCTGGCTTCCATGTCTGTCGGTATAGCCTCATTAAATCTCCACAGCGGTTTCGGCCTAAGCTCGCCCCGACTGAGGTCTAGCTTTAGTGTCACAGGAGAGTGGTCAGTGAGTGCTGTTGGCAGGATCTAATTTTCTGTGACTAGCGTGATGAGGGTGTTGGATACCATAAACATGTCCAGCATGGAGAAGCCCCCCATGTACAGCAGAGTAAAAGGTATAATCTCTCTGTCCGGGGTGGGAAAAACCACCACGTCTCTATCAAAGAAAAGTCCCTCTGAGATTCGTTGTGGCATAGTGGTTGCTTCTGTCATTTCCAGTGGGTGTCAGCGTTTTATTTGATCTATGGTTGGATCCACTACGCAGTTGAAGTCCCCTCCCAAAATAATGTCCCCCTCCATAAAACTCGCCAAAGTCTCTGTGAAATTCTTTAGGATGTCAGCCTGTTTTTCATTAGGGCCGTACTGTACCCCCATTGTAAGTGTGTGCTCCCCTAAACAACCCTTGAGAAGCAAGTATCTCCCCTCTAAATCCTGCAGAGCCTCTTGAATGCAGTGGTAGTTCCCTGCAAACTATGATGGCCACTCCCCTTTTCTTAGAGCCGCTAGTTGCGAAGTATATTCGCAGTTTATTTGGTAATGAGATGCTTCTCATCTTATTTCATTAGGTGGGTCTCTTGCAAGAAGACCAAATCTTCCTCCAAGGAGGAAAGTCTATGAAGTATTGCCCTCCGATTTACCGGAGAATTTGGACCACGAACATTCAGGGTCAGCCACGAAACATCAGGTGATGCCTTCATGGATCGCTTTGTATCAGGATCTCGTCCCTCGGCCCAATTGAGGACCAGTAAGAGCCATTTGTGGGACGGCTGACAAGACATGGTGCTGAACCACTAGTGGATAACAAAAACAAAAAGAAAACAAAAAAGGGGAAAAACGAATTCCAAAAAATGTATGATTTCCAGAAAGCCAACCCTCCAATTTGAGTCGCCCCATGCATTTGTATAACCAACACAAAAATTGAAAATTGGAGCACCCCCCTCCCACATGCACGGCAGCAACTAGTCAGTGTCTGGCCTGGGTACTCCTATCTTCAAGTTGGTGCGCCCGAAAGGTGACCCAGGCCCAGTATGGACGGCCCGGAAGTCTTCCTTCGTCTAGGTTTCCTCACGCCTCGGTCCAGGGTTGACACTGCACCTTCAGTTGCTTCACCATCATCCAGGCCAGGGTCTGGGGCCTCAATGAGCTTGGCCATCTCTTACTCAGAACCATTGGCGTATTGCTGTTTCTGGTATTCAAACTATAATTTGCATGGGAATCCCCAACGGTATCTGATGTCATGAGAGCGGAGCCAGGCCGTGACCACCTGCAACTTCCTCCTGTTCGCCAGGGTTCTTGGTGAGAGATTTTGATATATGGAGATTTTTGACCCTCAGAATTTCAATGGCTCTTTCGTGCTGCAAGCATGACTTCTTTTTTTCTTCTGGAAGTAATGAACTCTTGACA
This sequence comes from Ambystoma mexicanum, assembly GCF_040938575.1. Lineage (NCBI taxonomy): Eukaryota > Metazoa > Chordata > Amphibia > Caudata > Ambystomatidae > Ambystoma > Ambystoma mexicanum. Next base: position 166,898,710 of record NC_090939.1, read on the forward strand.
GGACATCGGGTCATACGTTTTCTGATGCTTGTTAATCTGCTTGGAATCACATGCTGTGCATATAGTCCGACATTTAGTGGTAATCGCAGAGTATTGCATCTTTCTTTCGAAGATCGAAAGGGGATGTCGACATGGGTGTGACTGTAACACTAGCCCCAACATGACGTATAGTGTACTGAAAATCCCTCACGTGTCGAGGTCCCTCAGATTGTTTTTTGCTGCCCAACTAGTTGGTCGCCTTATGCGGAGCTTGTAATAGTTTATATTGCTCAATATTGTTACTCGTCACATGACCTAAGGTCGTCTAGTCCTCAGACTACTCCTTCTAGACGACTGCTTCGTGGACTTCCTGCCACCACTGCTCGGCGAACGGTGTACTGATAGACATCCGTTAACCACGTGGCCTCGGCCTTCTGGCCAGGCCCTTAGAGTAGGGAGAGTGGGGCCCAGGGGTTATTCTTTTTCGAGAATGCATTTCCTTTTCCTTTCTTTCCCTCGTCTGCCTGCTGTCTACCTCTGCTATGGAGAGGACACCCTTTAAATTTTGTCAGTCGTGTAATGGCAAATTCCTGTGGAAAGGCGCATCACCGTTGCAATAGGTGTCTACCTCGTGATTACGGCGAGCGTTCTTGTAAGTCTTGCAAGCTTTTTCTTCCCAAGACGTTAAAGGACAGGTGGACAAAACGGTGGGTGGCCTACGCAACGCCTGCCGAAGGTTGTTCCCCCGTTAGCGCCATCGCTTCATTTTCCAGCGACAGCCATGGCTTCGAGTTGGAAGCCATAGACCTCGAGACAGAACCTTCCAGTTCCCAGATGCCCGTCCCCGACAGGCTACGGCGCTGTTATGGGGAGTTCACACCCCAGCGACGGGGGCTCAGACGCATCACCTAAACGCAAACAAACAACCCTTAAGGCCTCTTCGTCATACACGTCGAAGAAGCGTGTAACGCCAACAGGCCCGTCAAAATCTTCGTTGTCTTCCGAACCTCGCGGTTTGTTGGCCTCCGCGCAACCTTCTTCTTGGCATGCGACTGGACTTTCTTCTAACAAGGGCGCCCCCTGCCCCCAAAAAAAAAACACATGGTCGCTGCCACTCCGTCCATGGGTGCGCTAGCACCTAAGGCTTTGGTAGACGTCAACCACGATGGCGTGGCAATGCACGTCGAAACCTAGTATTCAACCGCCGAAAATGGCCGAAAGTCTTGCGGCTATTGTTTCGGCAGCACAAGAACAAAGGGGTGCCCCTTCGAGAGGAGTATTCAGAGGCCCCAAGACTCTCGCAAAGGCTTTGTCAGGGAAATCTCCCCCTTCTGAACTGCCCTTTCCACCTCCAGACCCCTCCGCATCTTCTGTGGACCAGGCAAAGATTTGAGAATAACATGGACAAGATGGCTCAATTCATAGACTTCTCTGATAAATACATTGCTACCAATATGGAGGAAGACTCTCCTGCCCCATCCCACAAAAGCTTCCCATTCATCCACGAGACCACCAAGAGGAGGCCTTTGATTACTCTAAACAGGAGGATATACGAGGACAATCATTCTGATCAGGATACAGCTGACCAGGACTGGGAGCGGGATCAGCCAGCAGATCAGTGGCCTTGGTTTTCACCCACACATACCCCTGACCTTGACATTGTCTCGACCCACCAGCTTCACCTCAACCAAGACAGTCGTCACCTGTGGATGATCAAATGCTCTTTAATGCCGTCATAAAAAGAGCTGCAGATCATTTTGAGATTGCTACACAGGAGACAACCCCAGATGGCGACTTTGTAGAAAACCTTCTCAAGGAGAGGCCCCCCACTAGCCAGGCTATTCCGCTGCTTAATTCAATAAAGAAACGTGTTGCTCCTTCTTTGTCACCCTCCCTCACAAGTGCAGTCAACCCTCGGGTTGAGAAGTTGTTTTGCCCGCTCTATCTGACCCCAAGTATATTTGGGGCCATGCCAATCTGGACTCACTGATTGTTACAACCACCAGAAAGAGGGCAGGGGGTTCCACCATCTACAGTGGAAGCTCCCCCTGATACACTACAAAAAACGATATGCTCTAGGGAAGTGCGTTACTACATCTTCGGCCTATTCTACCCGAATAGCTAATAATACAACTCTCCTCGCTAGTTACAGCAACATCCAATGGGGCCTGCTCCAGGAAGGCCTTCAAGAGGTTCCAGAGCCCACGCGATCATGCCTGCTGGCGGTCATCACTGAGTGCAGGCAGAACACCCATAATATTCTAAAGAACACTCTGGGGTGGCTGAGACTGCTGGACGTACTCTGACCCATGGGACTCTTCTCAAAAGACAAGCCTGGCTGAAAAATTCAGGTTTCAAACCAGAGACTTGGGCCTCTCTGATTAACAAACCTGTCAAAGATTCCAACTTACTTGGCAAGCTGTTGACAACGCTTCGGAGACTGCTAAGAAAGAGCATAAGACACTGAAGTCTCTCAGCCAGCGAGGAGGTTTAGGTTCTCGCTGTTCCTTTCGCGGCCAGACTTTCTCACGGTCTCCCTGTAATCAATATGGCTTTGGAGGTACCCAATGGTCCTCCCGTCAAGGCTCATCTGGAAACCACCAATACCAGCAGAGGTCAACGCAGAGGCATGGGTAGAGGCAGGAACTCTACTCCAAGAGGCTCCCCGGCTTCCACCACAAAGTGACTCACCGGTTCGGGTACCCTCCCATGCCACTCTGGTCGGGTGATGTCTTATTCATCCACGCATGAGGGGATCGCATCAGACCAGTGGTTGTTAAAGACAGTCACCCACGGTTATCGTATCGAGTTCCACCGGCCACCTCGATATCCACTGAAGAGCAGACCCCCATCACCCGTACACTTGCAAATTCTGCCGGAGGAGGTGCAGATCCTTCTGGAAAAGAGCTGTAGATGTCCCCATTCACCAGGTAAACAAGGGTATTTATTCCATGTACTTCCTTGTACCCAAAAAAGGATCTCACTATACGCCCTGTATTAGACTTGCGCCCAGCAAACAAGTATGTCAAACCGCAAAAATTCAGAATGACAAAGTTGAAGGAGGTAATCCCATACGTTCCAATGGGCATAATAGCTGCAGATTATCACGACAGCCAGCTATCTGGGAGCTGAAACGCAAAACGTTCACTCAAAATATATGAATCCTTTTTTGTTAAGAAGTGGATAATGTAGCATAACTGGAGTACAAAGGGAACGAGGTGATAAGACACTGCTGTAAATTGCATAGGCCTGAGGAGGTGACTGCCTGATGACTACAGTAATTGCAGCTTGTAAAGTGCGTAATGCAAAGCGCACATTTAAATTCCGGAATGAAAGCAATATGTTGCCATGTCGTAAGAATGATGAATGCCAATATGGGGTCAGTTACTGGGGGCCCTTCCAGAGGTTCGAGCCCCTTTCAACAGACCACCCCTCCTAAGCGGGCAACACAGCTTGCCTTGTTTGCAGCTTGCTGCTGCTTGGAGTATGCTTACACTGCTTCCTCGCTGGCTCTATCTAGGCTATGTAACGCGTGCTGCTGCAGGGTGTCTGTTTTTTCCCCGAGTTCCGTTGGTGCTCATGCTGAATGGGCTGTAGGCTGGACTTGTGCAGCAGCTTCCTCCTCATCCCCGGTGCTTCCCTCTGGTGTCATCAGAAAGAGGTATACAAATAAATGTGCAGTGACATTACACAATGCTCTCTATATGGAATAGGGAGCCACACTGAGATCTGGCGAAGCATCTGGTTCAGAATAAAATGGAGATGCACAGATGGTGACTGGCAGGGGTATTGGTATTGTTTATTTGTAAAGCGCCTATACACAAAGCAAGTGTTTCAAAGTCCTCCATGATGGAGGAAACAAGGGCGGGGGGGACAAGTCACTCAGAGCCCTTGAATTTCTGAATGATAAAAGTCTGCACTAGGCTGAGTTTGTGGATGGCACAAGTGCATATAGTACAATGAACAGTGTAGATAACAGCAAATAGGTCTGATGACGATTCTGCTGTTTTTCCAAGTGAATTGAGGCATGACCATGCAAGGAGGGGAGACTATGGAAAAACAGGTAGACTATCTTCAAGGCATGGTACATTCAGATCGTGCAAGTGCGCAGACAGGTAAATGAGAGGGTGGGACCAAGTGAGCCCAGTCAGTCAGAGCTGGAGTAAGTGCTGAGAGATGCCACTCATGGGTCAGTTGACAAAGTGCAGTAATGATGAGGCAAGTTCGAGCGGACTGGCGAGGGCACCAGAGACCTGTGAGACTGAGGTACACCAGGCAGCCAGTCAGCAATCTGTGCGGAAAAGGAGGGAGAGGGATAAAGCGGAGGGAGAGGTTAGCAGATGGGGAGAGAGGAGGAGAAGAGCAATGTATTAGTAGTTTCCGGAACTTAAGGAGATCCGGCTCAAGACGGAGGGCGGCAGGGAGGCTATTCCAGATGGAGGCCCCTGCAGAGGATAAAGATTGATGTATGGCTACAGGGTAGGGTGCTCACAGGAGTATTTGTAATTGATCCCATGCTTCAGTTTTCCCATTCTCCCTTTCCGTCAATCCGCTGCATTTCCCACAGACTTGCTGATGAGCCGGTACAACATGTAGCTGATTGACACCAGCTAGGATGGCTTCCTTTCCATTCCCAACTTAAATTTCCCTTCCTTTGTCTGGTTTTTAAATCTCTTCACAACCTTGCTCCTCCTTACCTCTCCTCTCTCATTTTACACCCCCTCTCGATCCCTTTGTTCTGCCGATCTCTTCTTACTTTGTTACCCACCCCCTTGTGCCTTTTCTCGTTTCCGTTCCTTTCAGCTCCTTGCCCCCTTACACTGGAACTCCCTACCTTTCTCTATCCGTTCCTCCCCTTCCTATTCTTCCTTCCGCTCCTCATTGAAATCTCTTCTTTTTCATTCCCCTCCCTGATCCCCCCCCTTGCCCCCCTTGCCTCTCTTACCCTTCTTTCCCTCTTTCTTCTACCCTTCTGTGTGCTTTATCTTCCCCATCTCTTCTAAATCTCCCTTCTTCCTACTATTCACTTTACTCACTACTCTCACCCCCTTCTTTCTCCACCCCCCCTCCTCTTCTTTCTCATATGTAAATTGTTCTACATGCCGATTTTCTGGTTTGACTCACCGTTCTTGCTTCTACTGTTCCATGTTTAATGTATATTTTGTTCATTGTAAAGCGCCTTGGATTAAGACGCTATATAAAACAATAAATACAAATACAAAAATGGGCTTGGTTTACTCTGGGAGGAGGATGCAGTGGTTACAAGCTTTAGCTTGATCATGGAAGCTGTGGACTCTATCCAAACTCCAGCTGCCTGTGTGGTTTATTTTATTTATTTGTACCGTGCACCGAGCCCGGAGGCATCTGGGCGCTGTGATTACAATTTACAATAGAAAGCAGAAAGCAACAGGGTACAGTAGTATAATACAGACAGAATTACACATCAGGCTTAATAGTAAGGTATACATTGATAACAAACGTATGTTCAGGAATGGAACATGACATAGTTATGTGGCCGAGTTAATGTCCTGCTCGTGGAGGCATGCTTTGAGGTTTTTGCAGAAAATTGGGTAAGAAGGTTCCTCTCTTAGGCATAGAGGTAAGGCATTCCATTTCTTAGCGAGGACTGGGAAACTGACCCCACCTGCTCTTTGTAGTTTGAAGTGAGGTATGTTGACGCACTGAGTCTGGGCTGTTCTAGTAGGCAGTGTGGAAGTGTGCGGGAGATGGTTCATACCGTCTTCTTCGCCTCTTGGCTCATAGGTGACCTTTTGAAAACAACCCAAACACGTGGATTGTGGACTAAATAATGATTGGCAAAGTATGGTTATCTGGTTTCTGCACGGTTGGCCATGAATAACCTTTCTTTTCACATGTTATGTAACAAGGATTGTCTTAAACCAGATTTAGGAAGCCAAGTAGGATTGACGGAGTTGACATAATGTTGTTTTTACCGAGTCTTCACATTAGTAGGCAGGGAACCTCAATGAAGTGGTTCTTTTAAGAAGGAATTTACCACGTGATCATGCACCTGCGTACGAGGTTGTGCATGGGGGTAAGACTGATTTGTTTTTTCTGCATTCTGGGACTGGTACTGCAATGGGTTTAATGTTGCGAACGGTGTCCTTTCTGGTTTGGGTCCTAGATTATCGCACTAATTTACATACCACAGGATTAATATCCTAGAAGCACAGATTTCTGTTATTTGATGGGGAACATGAATCCCTATTAAGGCCCTTGCACCTAGACTTCATGAAGCATTAGACCATTTAAATGCACCAGCCTAACCTGTGGACTTCAGGTTCTGGATAGGTCTCTGAAGTGACTGCGTTAACCTCAATCTCCTCTAGTCAACAATAGTCCAGTAATTTTGTTCTGCTACATATGCACTTGAATATTTATAGTAGTGCCTGCGTAGCTCAAGTGGGTCTAGTAGTTCAGCTTTCAGCTCGAAGTGAAAATGATTGTTTCCATACAAATACATTTAATGTAAAACTTATTTCTAGCTGAATGTCTCCCATAAATAGTCACTAATTACTGGTTCGATTTATGGAATGCACTCGGGCTGGGTGTTAAACAGTCCTTAAGATCCATGTAGCAATACCTGGTTGGAAATTAATTTGTGGACATTTGCCTGATAGTCCTCATTTATAATACTTTCGGATATGAATTCTCTTTGACCACTATCCACCCGATTTCACTAGGCCTATATGGGAGGAGTAACCTTAAACCATGTTGCAATATATAGTCTCGTTTAGTGGGGGCCAACTCCCCTGGTATGACGTGTGCAATTACATGTACCTGGCTCCACTCAATCTACTTTCTTGCAGGTCATCCTTGACTGACTAAACTTCACTGTCACCTGTCGGGCACTGCCTAATTGGCCGGGAGGACAAAGAAGCTGTGTGGGCAAGGCAGGAAAGCCTGATGCAGGCATACTAAGGTGTCAAAGACTTTGCGCCTAACAATGCAGTCTAAAGGCAAGCGGCCCCACACAGTATCAGTATCTCTGCTTCATTGACTGGCCAGGCCCTGCCCAACCACGCGAAGGCCATCGCCTTCAATTGCATTATTCCCAACACATGTGCTGGGCACTCTAGTGCATTTTCTGGCTAAATTTCCCCCGTCGGGTCAGTGCCTCATTGGTAGTTTAATTTCTTTGCACTCGTGGTTGAATGCTTCCTTGTTTGGCCAGTCTACCCGCTTATTTGCACTGTACACCTGTCCTTTGGTAGCTCTGCTGTATTGACTCATTTGCAGCGTTCAAAGTCCTTGGCCGATTTAGGCAGCATGTACTACTTTTCAGTGTTCCTTCTCCACAACTGGCTATTATATTATTTATTAACATACTTAATACAATGCCTCGCCTAACACAAAAAGGTTGCGGAAATCTGCAACAAGCAGCAGTTAACGTTAATTGCAAAAAATTGAAAAAAGGAATTTTCATTAAGGGTAAAAATAAGATTGGTAGAGCACGCAGAAAAGAAATGCGAGCAAAATAAAATAACGGAAATCAAGTCGGAAAAAATATTAGCAACCATTGGAACAGACCTTCCTAGTAATTGCCAGTCTGAAAAAGTAAGTGTTAAGAGCATGATGAAGGAATGTTTCCAGAGATGCGAGATGCGAAGAGGACCTAATGAGCAGTTTTGTTTGGATAATCTGGACATTGTGACTACTCCGCTCTAGGGTCAGGTTACATGATTGTCAATTATTGCCATTTGTTTATGCAATCGCACTCCAAATAGTTCCTTCAACAAAAAGGTCCAAGTTCTCAAAATGGTGGGAGACGTGTTCTGTCCCCTTCCCCCCCCCCTCCCTTTCGCCCCCCACCCCATGTAAATGCAGAGATGCAAGCGTACCGATGCAAATGCATAAAGGTGCAACTGCATTCATACGACACGTCAGAGTAAGATATCTACATGGTAATCGGGGCAAGCCAAGAAAAGGTTACCCTATGCTATTTTAAGAGACTAGCCAAGAAAATTAAAGATGAGCAACTGTGCTATATTGCCTTCAGTCAGAAAAGAGTTTAGGCAAAATGACATCCTACTAAACAATTGATTGTGATAAATATGGTGAGCATGAATCCCGCACATTGCATTGAAAATTAGGTTTAACTATTGGGGACAAATTCATGATCAAGCCAGAAAGAGGTATAGTCCAACATCCATGCTAACAAAATCAAAACCCCGCATATATATGCAGCGAATATACCACATGGTACCAACAATGATCGCTAGTGTCTCGGGAGGATAGCTCGGGGGCAACCTGCTCACCTTGGAAGCAAGACAGAAATCTTTACTTTCTGTTCAATGTAATAGTGTGTCAAATCTGACTTGTGCACATTATTTTCAGCGTTAAACAGTATGTACTGGATACTTGGGCTTTTTTTTCAGTCCTTTGTCAAATGACAGCTCATTGTGAGATGGCGAAACCAGCATCTCAAAATGTGCCATAACTGGGAGTGCAAGTTTCGATTTGTGCAGCGTTTCATTAAGCAATAACATCCAACTTCACCCCAATGAACAGCTGTCTTTTTTTTTTACTGTGCTTGCTTAATGTAATAGTGTGCAAAAGCTAACTTTTTTCTGCCCCCAGCCCTTGACCCACCCGTTCTCGCTTACCTGTACAAGCATGTCCAGGCACAAAGAAGCTTCCACGTCGTACGACCAAACCGATGCATTGCCTTATCCCAAATGGTATTTCTCCACCTATAAGGAACTTTTTTGTTTTTTTTCCCAATTCGGGTAGCTTTTCCGCATCTGCAGGAACAAGTATGGATCAACATAAGGCTCAAGAGCTTTTTTTAGCTTCATAAAAATGGAAAATGGTGCACGTTATTGATAAATAAAAGGGATGTTGCTTGGCGCTTACCCCACATCCCCCACCCCCCCAAACCCCTGTTTAAAACAAAACTAGCGTTGGCAAGGGACTTTCCAGACAATCGTAGTAGTATTAATTGGCTATTGATGGCAGAAGGTGCAAAGTGGTGCGAGTACCTGGGCATCTAATAGATGTGCCTTGCAAATGACTAATACTTGTATGCTTGGCAAAACGGTTGGCTTTGCCAATGCTTGTTTTTTTTTAAAACAGGCCTTCAGTGAAGGACACACACAGTCCTTATAGAGTGTCTGAAGATACTCATTTGTATTACACCAGTAGCACGTTTACAGCTGCAATGAAGTCATTAACTCTCAGACTGCTTTGAGAAAACACTGGCAGGCCCTTCGAGTGCAAAGTTTTAGTGAGGCTTGATTAAAGCGAGCTTAAAAAATTCCCATGAGGTGGTGTTTTGGGAGGGGCAGGAACGGGGTGGGAATGGCAATATGGACTAGCATAGCCATGCACATTTAATCGATGGGCAAATGAACAAGCACCTGCAAGCTTTGTGTCCCCTCTCATGTGCCATTTCTCCCCATCTACTGTAATAGTTTCAGTTGATGGGCGCGCCTCCTAATAGCCCAAACTAAACATGAAATGCGCAGATGTAGTTGCATGACGATGTACATGTACAGATGCAAGACATGGAACCGTTGCTCTAATATTACAAGGTCTTCGTATCAAAACTGTCCTTAAACAAATATTTAAACCTGTGTGTCGTGGTGGGAAGAATTCCTGAAAATTACGAGCCAGGGACCAGACTTGTCCCAAGCTTTTAGCATAAAAACTGGCATAAACCCACAAAACGGTGCATCTCTTACCTCGGCGTCCCCATTGTGGTGCATGGCCATGGAAACATGGCCGCACTCGAGACACTGTCTAGTATGCACATTGGTATAGGTATGACGAGGGGCCCCTGTTGGAAAGGACCGCCACACCAGAGTCTTCCACTTGGCCCAATCAAGCAAATAAAGTGCCTGGAATTGTGCAGAGGAGGAGAATCATTCCGTATTGGCTGAGCCAACCACAACGTTCTATTAAGGGTGCTTAATTATAAATTGTGCTTAAATGTTATCAGACAATGGAAATTCCATATGACCAAGGGGTCATTTGTTCACGTTACCAAGTTATTTCTAAGTCATAATGTTGAATGGCAGTCCTATATGACTATTGGATGGAAGGTGCTCACCCCATTATTTACATACACATGATTAAGTTTGTTTCCCTGTTTTATTCCTGTCAAAAATCACACAGACAATATTTTTGTTCTAGGCCTTTAAAAAAAGAAATGCATAGTAATTGTCCAACTTCAACCTTTCATTGATGGTGTGAAAAATGAAATATACATATATTTCTGATATTGTGGAATCTGCTTAGATCACATGCTGTGCATAGGCCGACATCTAGTGGAAGCTGCGGAGTATTAAAGTTTGTTTTTTCGAAACTCGAAAATGGGCATCGACACTGGGCGTGCCAGTAATACTATCCCTAGTGTGACGTCCACTGTACCCAAGATCCCTCACGCGTCTAGGATCCTCAGATTGTTTTTTTCCGCCATACTGGTCGGAAGCATTTTGCGGAGTCCCCTGGCCTTAGCCATACTTTTGCTAAAATATCGATTAATTTAAATCCTTTCCCCATCCCAATGTCGAACTTCGACACTCAACGCCGGCTTGGAGAAGAATTAGACTGTCGGCTGCTGCACGACGGATTTGGGCCTCGGAAGGACTCTGGCCTCGGCCCGGGCCTTGGAAGGCCTCTGGCCTCGGCCCTGCAAGTAGGGAGAGTGGGGGGTTGGACATACTCTACACTCTTGGTATATAGGTACACCTTATACATTTCCTACACTTACCAGCCCGCTGCCTCAAGGTGCTATGGAGGGTACCCCTTTTCAATTCTGTCCCAAGTGCAATCGCAAATACCCTTGGGTCGACAGGCACGCCACGTGCAATCTCTGCTTGCCGAGGGACCACCCCGAGGCGAACTGCAGAGCGTGTAGTAGGTTTAAACCTAAGACACTTAAGGACCGTTCGACGAAGCGTTGGGCCCAACACGCCAGGCAGGCGGCCATGGCAGCGGAGGGCGCCTTCAGCGATGGCAGCGACACCGTGCTTTCGGACAGCGAGGGCATTACGGCGTCGAAAGACAGCCGAGCGCAGGTCCCCGACCTCGGAAGGTCGTCCAACAGGGCGGCTATGGGGAAGACCCCCGGCGACACAAGCGCTTCACGCACCACTCACACAAAACACACAAAGTCCAACCGAGACTCAACGGTGTCGAGTTCTCGGAAAGAGGCACATACAGAACGGTCCGAATCGGTGTCCTCTGGGCGTTCTCGATCGAGATCGCTGCATAACTCCAGGCAATCATCCATTCTTGCCAAGAGTGCCTCGCTCCCTAAGCTAACAGAAGTTCGATCGTCGGAGGACGAAGACGACTTCGACCCCCAGGCCGCTCTCCAGGAGGCGGATCCTGCAGAGAAGATCAGCGTGGCCCCACGGTCAAAGGACAGGGACTCTACCCCCGATCCTCGACGCCAGGCGTCCTCCGGAGCCACAAAGGGACAGGGAAAACCACTCACGGGGAGGGGGGGAAACAGCAGAAGAAGCAGTCACTGCACTCTTCCACACCTGTGAAACACTCCACTCCTCCTAAAGAGACAGACACGCCCAAGTCTGCTGCTATTTCTAAAACCAGCAAATCTACTCAGGATAAGTCTCCTAGACTTTCTGAGAGAGTCATTCCCAGTTCCAAAGAATGGTCGAGTGATGACATAGATAGGGTCATGTCAAGGATGTCTTCTTTGGCAGACTTTTATGATAAAAATCCAGACCATTTCCTTTCATATAATACACAAGGGGCTACACCCTCAGGCTCTAATGATCCTATCCCCCCCGAGTAAAAAGCCCCGGTTTGAGACACCTATGAGGTCTGCGGACCCCTTCGATGTACAACCATACTCGCAGTATCAAGGAGAGACTTCCTTTGGTGAGGACCAAGAATTTGGCATGGTAGAAGAGCAAACCGGGACGGGCTACTATGGGGATGATGAGGACCACGAAGAGGAAGACCCTGAAACCTACAGAGTAGATTCCCCGGTAGAGAAGGAAGCCCCGGTTACCGACTCCCCTGTCGATAACAAACCCCTCCTGAACGAGGTTCTTGCACGAGCAGCAGAACATTTCCATATTGATACCCACGGTGTCCAGGAAGAGAGGGACTTCGCCGAGGAGTTAGTGGGAGAAAGGAGGCCTGTTGCCCAGACCATCCCTATCCTCAAGTCTATTCAGCGAAGAATAGACCCGTCCCTGGTGAACCCGAACCTCACCAGAGCCGTCAATCCCAGAGTTGAAAAACCTTTCAGGGCAGCCCAGTCTGACCCTCTATATATAAGAGGACATCTGAAGCCAGACTCCCTGGTTGTCACTAACACTCATAAGAGGGCTGGAACACCCTTGTCATCGTCCGAAGCTCCTCCAGACAAGGAGAGCAAAATACTATATGGTTTCGGCAGGAAAGTAGCCTCAACGTCCGCCTATCAGGCAAGGATTGCAAACTCCACCACCCTGTTGGCCAGCTACAACTGCCATCAGTGGGAAGAAGTCGCGGCACTCATAGCCTCTGCACAGAACCCTTAAAGGGCCAGTTAGCACGAATTTCCGCAGAGGGTAGAGCCGTGTCTGGTTGCATTTTAAAAGCAACCTTTGACGCCGCGGACAACGCAGGCAGATTGATAGCAGAAGGTACTGTTATTAAGAGACATGCGTGGTTACGGCAGTCTGGTTTTAAGGCAGAAACCCAGGCATCATTGTTGGACAAACCGGTGGAAGCCGATCTGTTGGTGGGAAGGTGGTCGAGGACGCGCTGAAGAATGCCAAGGACGAATATGAGACACTCAAGTACCTTGGCCAGTTAACCAATAAACCCCCTAACCAGAGAGGGAATGGGAATGGTCGTCGCCCACGCGGCCATAATTCCCAGAGAGGACCAAACTATTCCCAGGGGCAGAGTACACAGTGGAACAACAGCCAACAGTCTACACAGGGTTACGGCAAGGGTAATAGGAGAGGACGTGGTAAAGGCAGAGGCAGCCCCAGTAGAGGAGGCGGCATGCCTCCACCAAAGCAGTGACGCTCAGTTCAGGGTCCCTTCTCACGCAACCCCAGTAGAGGGACGCATTTCCAACTTCACCCAGGCTTGGGAAGGGTTCACATCAGACAGATGGGTGCTGTCAACAGTATCCGCAGGGTACTGTATAGAACTACTGCAGCGTCCCCGGAACCATCTTCCACGACAAAGAGTACACTCTTTAGAACATCAGAAGATTCTCCTCAAGGAGATCGCCAATCTGCTAGCAAAGGACGCGATAGAACTCCGACACCAGGTAAACAAGGGTATTTATTCAACTTACTTCCTTGTGCCAAAAAAAGATTTGACAATGCGCCCAGTATTGGACTTACGGCCTGCCAACAAGTATGTCAAGCCCCAAAAGTTTCGAATGACTACGCTACAAGAGGTAATCCCCCTCCTAAAAAAGGGGATTACATGGCAACCTTGGATATGAAAGATGCCTATTTTCATATTTCCATGTTCCCAGCGCACAGAAGGTACTTGCGCCTCAAGGTGGACAGTCGGCACTACCAGTTCAAGGTACTGCCCTTTGGGATAGCTTCGGCACGAAGGGTATTCACCAAGGTACTGGCGGTGGCGGCTGCGCACGTACGCAGGGAGGCAATCCCGGTGTACCCTTATCTGGACGACTGGCTCATAACAGGGGAAACCCCAGTAATTTGCAGAACAAACATTCCAAGGACTATCGACCTCCTCCACGAATTAGGCTTCTCAATCAACGAGAAAAAGTCAAGCCTGGTGCCAAGCACCTCCAAACAGTTCGTAGGAGCAATCCTAGATACTCAAGATACTCGAGGGGTTGACATTTTCCTGCAAATTCCGCAATATCAGTCCGGTCACCAAATAACGGTACGCAAAGCAATGTGTTTGCTGGGCATGATGGCGTCATGTATTTACCTGGTCCCCCACGCGCACCTGCGCATGCGTCACGTGCAGGAATGGTTGGCGAAACAGTGGTCTCAGGCAAGTGGTCAGTCGGACGATCTAGTGGTCGTTTCGCCAACACTAGTACAAAGCCTTCACTGGTGGACAAGAGAGAATCTTGCACAGGGGAAACCATTTTACGATCCCGAAGTACAGGCAGTAGTCACTACCGATGCATGTCTGACGGGGTGGGGAGCTCACCATCTCCACCACACAGCTCAGGGTCTCTGGTCTCCCTCAGTGGCCAAGAACCACATCAACCTGCTAGAGCTTCTGGCAGTATTTGGAGCGCTTCAAGCGTTCGAGCCCTACCTACCAAACCTGTCAGTGCAAATCCGGACAGACAGCGCAACAGCTATGTTCTACCTGAACAAGCAAGGGAGGGACTCGTTCGCCAAATCTGTCCAAGCTTGCCCAGAAAATCTGGATGTGGGCACTCAGATGGAACATCTTCCTGTCATCACAACATGTTCCAGGGGAGCTCAATTCCCTAGCGGATGCTCTGAGCAGAGACTCCCTCCCAGAGGAACACAAATGGGTTCTACACAGAGAGGTCGTAGAAGATATCTTCTCTCAGTGGGGTTTCCCCACTATAGACTTATTCGCCACAAGCGAAAACAGACAATGCCCAGGATTTGCATCCAGGTTCCCCCAACGAGACTCCCAGGGGAAAGCCCTGTGGATGAACTGGTCAGGGATGTTTGCGTACGCTTTTCCACCAACTCCTCTCATCAGGAAGGTGGTGAACAAGATGAACAGAGTCGATGACGCTCGTCCTAGTTGCTCCCATGTGGGCAAGACAACCGTGGTTCCCACACCTACGCAGGATGGCGGTGTGCGAGCCCATCAAACTTCCGGCCTGGTACAACCTACTGTCCCAGCACCAAGGTCAAACGGTGCATCAGCAAATCAACTCAATGAACCTGGCAGCATGGCTTCTGAGGTCATAGAGTTTGGACATCTCAATTTACCACAGAGGTGTATGGACATCCTAAAGGAATCTAGGAAACCAAACACAAGGCACTGCTACTTTGACAAGTGGAAGAAAATGTGTTATCTGGTGCCAGAGTAGACAAATCAACCCAGTTGATTGCACTCCTACCACTATTGTTACATACATGCTCCACCTGCTAGATGCAGGATTGGTTTTTAACTCGCTGAAAGTACACCTGGCAGCTCTGTCGGCATACACCACTTCCCATAACAAGGTCTCGTGGTGGAAAGTACCAGTAGTTAAAGCCTTCATGGAAGGAGTAGAGAGACTTCACCCTCCTATTTCAAACCCACCACCAGGGTGGGACCTTAATGTGGTGCTATCTAAGCTCATGGGCCCCCCTTTCGAGCCCATGCATAAAAGCAATCTCAAACACCTGACTTATAAAACGGCCTTCTTAGTAGCTATTACTTCTATAAGAAGGGTCAGTGAAATTCAGCCTCTGTCAGTGCAGGAACCCTTTACTGTCCATAAAGACAAACTGGTTTTACGCACACACCCTAGGTTCTCACCTAAGTTTATATCGTAATTCCACGTAAACCAGTACATTGAGCTTCCGCTTTCTTCCAGGACCCTCAAAGCTCGGCTGAGGTGAAACTACACACCCTAGATGTGCGTAGGGCGGTCCTCTACTATGTAAATAAAACCAGACCGCTAAGGAAAACAGATCAACTGTTTGTCTCCGTAGCTACAGGCAGAGAGGGGGATCGCGTCTCTAAAGGTGCCATCTCGAAGTGGATTATGAACTGTATCCAGCTGTGTTACTCACTCTCTGAAAGAACTCTGCCTTTCACGCCAAGAGCCCACTCTACTAGAGGCATTGGGGCCACTCTGGCTTTCATTGCAAATGTACCCCTTGACACCATTTGCAAAGCAGCTACTTGGAGCTCTATTCACACTTTTACTCAGCATTACTGCATTGACACCCATTCCAAGGCAGATACACAAGTGGGACAAGCGGTTCTAAGACGCTTATTTGCTCATGACCCTTCTCACATCCCACCTGCTTCAGGTACTGCTCGCTAATCTATTCTTAGCATGTGATCTAAGCAGATTCCACAAGCCTCAGAAGGGATACATTACTCACCGTAATCGTATTTCTGATGCTTGTATCTGCTTAGATTCTCATGCGACCCACCCTTCCTCCCCTCTGAGAGAAGGCGCATGGTTGCTTGTAGTCTTACCTTTCTATCTGCTTGGATTATCTGTACTCGCGCTACTCCTCATGCTACCTCATGTCAGAAAAAATACAATCTGAGGATCCTAGACTCGTGAGGGATCTTGGGTACAGTGGACGTCACACTAGGGATAGTATTACTGGCACGCCCTGTGTCGATGCCCGTTTTCGAGTTTCGAAAAAAAAAAAACTGTTATACTCCGCAGCTTCCACTTGATGTCGGCCTATGCACAGCATGTGAATCTAAGCAGATACAAGCATCAGAAATAGGATTACGGTGAGTAATATATATATATATATATATATATATATATATATATATATATAGCTTCTGACGCCTAATCTCCTGTTCTCCTTTTTTTCTGTTGAAATTTTTTTGTCTATTTAAAAATCTTTCATTCTGTATGCCAATGCTTGGCTAAGGCCTAGTGCACGGTCATTGTTTTTTATGCTTGCTGATTCTCGCGCCTTGAAACACTTATGTATAGGCTTTTTTACAAATGCCATATCATAGCATATTCTCATTAGCATAGGATGTTTATGACACAGGTTAATGCTATAGTTAATGATCTGTGTTTTTGAAGAGGGTAGTTTAATGCATAGTTATAGACTGCATGTTCCACATCTGTATTTTTGTGTTTAACAAGGTGTTTCAAACAAGCATGTACATATGTTCATATAGCCAAACTGAGCAATTACGCTAGCGTGTGCTTTACAAAACATCCTGGCGCATCGTGGGAGTGCTTGAGGAGTGCTGTGCGGCTGAGGGACTCAGCATCATTGCTTCACGGCCCAGTCTGCAGTAGCCTGTTAGTTTCCCTCTACATGAATTGACCGCTTCAGAGGATCAGCGTTCTATGTTCGACGGCTGCGGTAACTGATTGATATTAACCTGCAACTTGTGACTGACATCAACAAGCGGGATATATGAATATTTGCTCTCCTTTTCTAGTAGTGAGAACAAGACCTGCCCCTTTTCCCAGCAAGCACTACATAACCACAGGCGCGCGCACATCGTGGGAGTGCTGTTCACCTGTGCAGCCGACAGCCTCCTGCTCCCTCAACTCACGATCCTTCCCCCTGTAAGTGCGGTAAGTTTACCATCTAGCTACTTCCCACTTTATGGAGCTCTTAACTTTGAAAACGGGAATGCCTAAAATGTTACTCGCAGCACGCAGAGAACCCTGCCATAACATTTCTGATTCATCACATCAGGCTCCTCCCACTGAGTGGTGTGGGCAGTGGAGCATTTCGAGGGCGCGGCCAGAAGCTAAAGTGATCGAAGTCGCTCGTCTCAGACATACAAGCGTTCTATGCTCCTGCGAACTCTTACAAAAAGCAGCCTCATAATGAAGCTCGTGTAACACTGAACACCCAGAACCAGGCCCGTGTCTGCTCTGCGGCTGGTCCACATTCTAACTTGGACTCTATTGCAAATGTACCTGATTCAGATATATCGCCCAACGTAAATGTTGCCAAAGAGGGCAAGGCCACCTTTTCCAATGCAGTAGAGGCACAGCTTATCCATGAGGTTCAAATCCATAAACCGATTGATGCTTGCATACCTCGTCATATTCGAAAGTCGTGAAAACTCAACTCCCTAGGAGTTCGGTAATGTCAATGAGACTTGATAAACATGGCTTTGATGATGTGTTGAGAAATGAAACAAGTCCTTGCATTTCTAGCTTTAAATGTACATTTGCTCTTAAAGATCTGAAAACGTGTAATCCTCCTGACTATGCTGTTGGTTCTAGAGTAAGTCCTATTCCATTTATATACTGCAAGTATCTTGGTGCCTAATAATTTTCCTCCACCTACGTTGTCTGACGGAGCTATTCCCGAGACCCAACTTGGAGAACAACCAATAGCACACAGTATGAATCTTTCACAGTCCTCTATCCTATACCCGGATTCTCCAGGTTCTTCTAGCAATATGTCTCATGTAACTTATCTTTTGCTAAGCCTACTCTGTGCCCTTCATTTGTGATGCCGCAACCACAAGCTGCAAACATTGGGCCCACTTTAGGTGCTTTAACAACAGTGTTTACACACTGATCATTTTTATGAATCACTATTGAAGAAATCGGAAATCCAGCACGATCTTTTAAAAATTATAGATCCAAAACTTGATTTGATAGCTGGAGCCCAAAATGAGAAAGTTGACTTGCTACCAGTAACTGTAATGACTCTGAATCATTTATTCCGTGGTGGTGTACTTGATGGTGCAGCTCTTTCGATTGCTCCAACCTGTGTGGAGGAACGTGGAGTGACTAATACAACTGAATTGCCCATTCCTGCATGCATCCATTTAGACACAGTAATTGCAGAACAGTGAAAATGCCCTTAATGCTGCAGGGACAGAGCAAGATGCCGCCGACAATCTGTTCTAAGTTTTTTAACCTGCTAGAAAGAAAAAGAAAGGTAAAACCTTAATAGCTTCCCCCAAAACATCTAAAAAAAAAGAACACAAATGAAAAAAGGAATCAAAATCTACCCAGAAAAATATCTAAAAGCCACACAAACATTTATAAATGCGCTATCTGCTCCTTTTTAGGAAAAAGTTCAGTTACACAAGCCTAGCGCCGTACCCATGATTGAAAATTGTGATATGAACATGCGCTCACCACAAAATATTAGTTCTGACAACCCGATTACTCTGTGCTCTCCAATGGACTGCATGAATTGTTGTACGTATCCATCTCGACTCTTCCCAGATGTGGAGCGTCAAACAGACTTTTGAACCTGGCCCTTCATCTGGTGGCGGCCAACAGCGGGACGATGTGTGGCTCAAGTTAGATCCTGACCATGGATCAAAAAAGAGCTATGCAGTTGAATAGCTGCAAATGGTGCCATATAGTTCCAATAACATTTAAGTAGGACATAGCCAAAGAGCTAGATAAAGTGGTATCCTTGCGTCATAGCTCGAGCGACCCCTCCAATTGACCAGCCAATCTCTGCGACTAGCTCGCAGCCTACAAATGAGGCACTGAGGCGAAATAGGAAAACAGAAAATTGTCCTGCTACACCACTCTGTTAAGACTGCATAGAAGAACAAGAATGTGTTACAATACCTATGAAAGCATAGATGGGAGACCCGTATCCTAACAGAACAATAATCCAGCTTTTAAAAACTGTAGTTATCACATCAGAAAAACGACCTGGAATTTCGAGAACCCAAAGAACAGTTAGCTTTGATGATGATGATCCGTGAGACCTGGATATACAGAACAGGCAAAATAACTTGCTGAATATACCCTTCAAGATTAAAAGATGAGAATGGTAGGAAACAAATTGACAGCGAAGCATCCTGGCCATGGTTGAGACATACTTTGAGTGATAACAAAAAACTAAATAAATGGAGCGAGGGGACTGCAGAGCCCCCAGTTTATAAGATAGCAGTATGGAACACGAGAGGGTTCTTGCATCTCCTGGATGCTGATGAATCCCTCCACTTGACCCAGTATGACATAATAATGCTCCAGGAAACCTGATTGTGTGATTCTCCAGCATGGGGTCTGGCATTGATTCACATGCTCATGAATATTCCCCGTCAGGCTGGGAATCCTCGGTAAAATAAAAAATCAGTTTTTCAGTTTCTGAACTGTCTTTCTCCTAATAACCAATCACTGGTCTCTGGGTCATGCTGCCCCCAGCCAATGACTGCCCTTTACCTTAGCCTCTCCTCAGGCAGCCATCTTCAGATTTTTACCGCACGTTCAAGTGTTCGTGCTTAGCTCTCGAGCTTTTACTGCGTATTGTGTTTTTCAAAAGAGTTTAGTCTTATTTTCTGGTCAAATTGAGCATCAAGCTCCAACGTTTCAACTGCCGATTAACGGGGACCCGTTTCGGAAATCTCTACGCCCCTCAAGGGCAAATTTTCGTCGACTATCGCTTCTTGGAGGATTCCAGAAGGTCTTGGAAGCCTACCCCTCGTGGTCATGGCCGAAGACAAAGGAGACTCGACGCCTCTCTTTAGGATCTGTCCAGGATGTGGACTACAGAACGTCTTCAAGGAGGATGGGCACTCCCGGTGCCTCTACTGCCTGCACGCAGATAAATCGCACGTCGAGGAGGCCTGTGCGTTCTGCAAGGACATGTCCCCCCAAACCATGAAGGACCGTCACAAGCGACTCGCTGACTGGCTGGAGTTGAAGAGCCCGGTGGCAGGTGAGCCGTGGAAACGCACCTCCCCCAAGAGGAAATCCGAGCGGTCTTCTAAGACCTTTGAGGGCGCTGAGGTGATGGGGGCTCAACATAAGGCAAAGCACTGGGACCGCTGTTGGTACGGGCTCCTCGGCTGCCAGTCCGGCCGCAGCATCACCGATGCTGTCAACCACGAGCCAACGCTCCGGCTCGATGAAAAGCAAGTCTGACAACTAAGCTTCTGGAGAAGGCCCAGTCGGTTCCGACGGAGAAGGCCAAGGGGGAGCGAGGCAGTGGGCGCCCCCCCCCCCCACCCACGGTAAAGGCCTGAGACGTGCCTAAGGTCGTGAAGGCCCAGATTCACCCGGCTAAGGCTTCGATTGAGGGAGTGGCAGGATCTCTGGCGAAGACTGTGGAGACAGCCCCCAAGCTAAGAATTTCCATGTCCGGCCAGAGGGATGACCCCTGTGAAGCCCCTAGGCGAGAAGGAGGGGGGCACGATAGTCCTACCAGACTCGGATATCTCCTCCGAGGACAAGCTTTCGGGCCTCAAGTCAGTTCTTGACAAGCAGTACACAGAGGTCTGAGCCTACGGGAAGGACCCCGACGAGGCGGACGTGGAGAGCGACGGGGGAGACGACTAGGAACGGCAGATCGACGAGGAGCTGGAGGACACTACGCCGCTGCCGATGCTCCCGTTGCAACCACTGCCAGCACCGATGGACAGGTCGGAGGACATTTTGCTGGCCTTGCACACACTGTGCACAGAAATATGGACAAGGATGCCTTTGCCTCCGGCGGACGATCCAGCGACGCTTGGACCGTTGGGGAGCCCTCCATCCAAGTGAAGGTGGGTCCTTCCACCCCCGCCCTTTCATCCTTTACCTCCATCCCCTCCACCGAGGGATGCAGAAGGCGGGGATGGACGATGGCAGCGACGAAGGAACTGATCTCCTGTCGCCTCCCCCCCAGGACTTCTCCTCCCGACAAGAATGGCTCCTTTCACGCCATGATCGCTAGGGCCTCAGAGCTTTTTCAGCTATGCCCCGAAGAGCAGAAGGAGGGATTCCTGTATCAGCGACGAGAGGCCAATGGGAAGACAGTACTGTCTCGCTGTTGGATGACATCTGGGACGAGGGGCTGGCCCTTCTGAAGAACCCATCCTTGGCCCCGGCGAAGAGAGACTGGTATGAGTAGTAGTACCGGGTTCCAGACTGCACCTATGTGCCTCAGGGAGCAGCCGTCCCCGGACTCGGTGGTTTCCGCGGCGGCCAAGAAGAAATCTGCTGGGGCGACAGCATCAACTTCCAATTCCCCGCCGGATGGCGAGGGGAAGAAGCTGGATACCATGGGACGTCTGGTCATCTCGGCGGCGACGACCATTAAGACGGCCAACGCTCTTGCTATCGTGGCCCGCTACGATAAGGAGCTGTGGTTTAAAATTGCCCCCCTCCTGGACTTCCTCCCAGACAAGAGGGCGAAAGCCCTTGAGATCTTGCAAGAAGGCGAGGTGGCTTCGGACCACGCCATCACGGTGGTCACGGACATCACTGACACTGGTTTCCGCCAGATGGGCAACAGCGTTTGCCTTCGCCAGCGTGGCTGGCTCAGGGCCACTGATTTTTGTCTGGACGTACAGACGTGGGTAGTGGACATGCCCTTCGACGGGAACAACTTGTTTGGCAAGGCAGTGGACGAGTCACTGCAGGCCATCAAAGAAGACACCGAGACGGCCCGTGCCTTGGGTACGCTCCATCAACGACGGCTGTCCTTTCAGCCCTCTGGAGGCAAGTCACAAGGTGCCTCCAAAGGATTTGATGGCAGCTCTTCATACCGTCAGGCGGCCCGTCCTTCGCCCCAGGAAGCCTACGGAGGCCGCAACAAGGCCAGAGGACATCGTCTTCACCAAGGGGCCCAGGGAGGTAAGGCCTCGGCGTAGCAGGACTGAACCAGCTGTGCCCTCAGGCCCCCACCTGGGTACCCCGGTGGGAGGCCGGTTGGCGAGCTTCGTCTGTGTGTGGAAGTCCATCTCCACTGACGGTTGGGTGCTGGGTGCCCTGGCCCAACGGACACACTCCGGAGTTCCAAGGGAAGTGTCCCAGTTTTCCACCGGTGGCCAGGAAAGGGAACCGCATTCCGCAGCTTCTGCTGGAAGTGCGTGCAATGCTAAAAAAGGGCGCAATAGAACTTGTCCCAAAGAGGCTCCGGAGTTTACTCGCGGTACTTCCTCGTCCGAACGAAGACAGGTGGTTGGCAGCCCATCCTAGATCTTCGCCGCCTCAACAAAATCCCAGAGGTTCCGGATGGTCACCCCCCCAGCACGTGCTGGGACAGCTGGAGGAAGTGGACTGCCTGTCGTCGCTGGACTTGGAGGATGCCTACTGCCACATCCCCATCCACAAGGGACATCGAAAGTTTCTGCGCTTCGTGGTCCAAGGGCAGCACTACCAATTCAAGGCCCTCCCCTTCGTGTTGAGGTCAGCCCCAAGGGTCTTCACCAAGTGCCTGGCGGCGCGGCTGCGTCTGCAGGGGATCCACGTCTACCCCTACCTGGACGATTGGCTCATCCGAGTGAAGTCAAAGGAACTTGCCGTGGGACACAGTGAGGACCGTCCGCCTGCTCATGGAACTGGGGTTCTCGATAACTTATGCAAAGTCCTGCTTGGAGCCATCTCTGGACGCCCAGTTTCTGGGAGCCAGACTCAACACGATGGTGCACCTAGCCGCACCGTCGGAGGACAGGATAAAGGCCATCCTGGGCATGGTGCAACGGCTGTTGACCTTGAAGGTTGCCAGGGTGGGGTCCATCAAGTCCCTGCTCGGCATGATGTCGTCCTGCATCTACCTCATCTGGCTTTGCAGGTTGCGGATGCTGCCGCTGCAGGAGTTCCTCGACACCTGTTGGATGCAAGCGGTGGGAAACTTTGAGGACAAGATTGCCCTCAACAACGAGACATTCCGTCGAGCTTCGGTGCTGGGGTGTTCGCATCTCACGGTGGACAGACTTCCAAACCCTGGCTAATCAGAAGACTGTGGCGACGGACGCCTCCCTGGAGGGATGGGGCACACATACCTGAGATCTCCATGCAAGAGGCCTGTGGCTCCCAGAGGAGAGAAAATTACACATCAATGTTCTAGAGCGCCGAGCCGTGTTTTGGGCCCTAAAGTCCATTCCTTCCGTCCCTCAAGGGCAAGGTGGTGCGGGGTCTTCACCGACAACACCACCACGATGTTCTACATTCGGAAGCAGGGGGGCACCAGATCCCCAGCTCTCCAAGGAAGTGCAGGACCTATGGCACTGGGCCGTCGCCCAGAGGATGTCCCTGGTACCCTTTCATCTGGCAGGAGTGAAGAACACTGTCGCCGACTCATTCAGCAGGGAGCTGCGCTCTTGCCACGAGTGGAACTTCGGCAGGATCAGGTGGATCTACTGTTTCAACGATGGGGCAATCCCCAGATCTGTTTGTGACTAACACCAAGTGCCAGAGGTTCGCCAGCAGGTTTCCCCAGCCAGGGAGCACGGGGGAGGCTTTCTCATTCCCCTGGGACGGCCTGTTTCTCTATGCGTTCCCACCGTTGCCGTTGCTCCTACGACTTATCAGTCAACTCAGATGGTCCTGGTGCAGGATGATCCTCGTTGCACTGGCGTGGCCAAGCAGATATGGTACCCGGACCTTCTGGTCATGTCGGCGTCCCCTCCAGTCAAGCTTCCAGCAGACGTAGATCTCGCCTGGGAAGGAGGCATGTTTCTGCACCACGACCCGTCGTCGCTGAACATGCAGCGCTAGAGTTTGGAGGATACAAGATCCCGGTGGACTGCAAGGAGGTACTTGCCAAGGCCAGGGCTTCTTCGACTCTTAAGTGCTACGGACATACATGGAATAGGTTCACCGTCTGGTGCCGTGCACAGAAGATAAACCCCTCTACGGATTACGGCCCCTCAAGTGCTGCCGTACTTCCTATTGCTGGCAAAGGCGGGGCTGGCAAATACCTCTATCAAGATCCATCTGGCGGCTATCTCCTGCTAGACCAGAACTCTGGGGCGATCGTCACTGACTTTTCCACTCGTTCCCGCCGGTGAAGGCTCCGGCCCTGGCGTGGAAACTCAATGTGGTGGTGATGGGCTCATGGGTCCCCCGTTCGAGCCACTGCATTCGGCACCTCTAAAATTCCTGTCGTGGAAGATGGCGTTCCTGCTGGCCATCACCTCCGCACGACGAGTGGGAGAGATCCAGGCCCTCTCCTGTAAGCCTCCGCACTTGACTTTCCACACAACAAGGGTCGTGCTGAGGACGCACCCCTCCTTCATGCCAAAGGTGCTGTCGGACTTCCATCTCAACAAGCCCTTGGTGTTACCCGTTTTCTTCCCGTCGCCTTCGTCGCCAGCTGAGAGGACTTTGCACTCGCTGGATGTGGATAGAGCGCTGAAGTGCTATGTGGACTGCACAAAGTTTTCGGAAGACGTCACAGCGGTTTGTGAACTTTGGCCCTCTGAACCAGGGGGAAGGCCCTCTCCAAGGCCTCCATTTCCAGGTGGCTCTCAAGCTGCATCACGCACTGTCACCGGTTGGCAAACCGACCGTTGCCTGGCCGTCCCAGAGTCAGTTCGACCAGAGGGATCACTGCAACTACGGCATTCCTGTCTGCTGTGGCCCTGCTGGATATCTGCAGGGCTGCGACGTGGAGGTCGACGCACACCTTAATGAAATTCCACTGCGTCGACTGGGATTCCAGGCAGGAGTCCAGAGTCAGCCAGGCAGTGCTGCGCAACCTGTTTGCTTGAAGGTGAGTCTGGTGAGGAGGTAAGAGATGCTTAATGGTGAGCCTTGCCACCTCTCATGGTTGTGCATGTTTGTACTGCTATGCATTCTTGTATTCATGAGCATGTGAATCCATGCCAGACCCCATGCTGGAGAAGGAACAAGTTACTTACCTGTAACTGTTGTTCTCTGGCATGGATTCACATGCAAACCCTCCCGCTTACCCTCTGCAGCTCTTCTCTTGGTCCTACTGCCACTTTACGTGCTACCAAATCTGAAGATGGCTGCCTGAGGAGGGGCTTAGGTAGAGGGCAGTCATTGGCTGGGGGCAGTATGAACCAGAGACCAGTGATTGGTTAGATTTTTTTCTTTTAACGAGGATTCCCAGCCTGACTGGGGAATATTTATGAGCATGTGAATCCATGCCAGACCCATGCTGGAGAAAAACAGTTACATGTAAGTAACTTGTTCCATATCCGACCTGCCCTAATTATGAACTAGCATGTATACCTGCAATTAAACAAGCAAAGGGGCGCCCTATGGCGGGACTGTTAATAGCTTCTAAAAAAACTAAATGCAAACCTAAAACACTGGGCCTCCCCTCATCCCTGTTTACAATTGGCTAAGCTAGAATTACGGTATCCATTCAATGCGACAACTACTAAAGTCGCCATAGTAAACCTCTATTGGAACCCTGCAGCTGTAGAGGAAGAGTCCTTCTTTTTTAACCTAGTGATACAACTATTGGAGATGATCGCATTCATCCCTGAACTACACAGTACTCGTTGCAGATGACCTAAATATATTGTGCTTTGCACAAAAGGGAGACGAAGCTACTTGTAAGGTTAGAAGATGGGGAAAATGTGATGAAAGATCATAGTCTTTGTAGAAGATCGCCACCATAAATGCTTGTACTGCCTGCATTCGAACCACGATGAGAAGGGATGCAAGGTGTGGTGTGGTTTCTCGAAGACCAAGAAAGACAGATACAGCAGACTGTCGGCGTGGCACAAGTCGATCAACGCCTCTGACGCAGCCTCGGGTCAGGGTGAAGTCTTATCCAGGACCGGCTGATCCGTGGAGTCTTCTCTCTGCGTGAGGAGATCGAGATCCTTTGAGGGACGCCCTGTATGCGGCGGTCCAAGAGAAGGCAAAGTGCCGGAACTCTTGCTCTGCTGGGTTCACCACTGATGCGTGTCCTGAGTTGGATAAAAGGCATTCGCCGTCGCCATCATCCACGGTGAGCCTGCCAACGAAAGTAGCGTTTTCGAAGAGCAGTCGCAAACCCTGTTGAAACTGTGTGTCCGCGGATAGTCTGACGGAAAAGTCCGGGGAGGTCTTGTCTAAGCCAGCTAAGGCTTCAACCAAGGTCAAGTTATCAGAGTCTGCAACTTCAAAGTCGACAAAGGCAGCCACAAACACTTGTCGTCTAGGCCCACCATGGCTCTGAAAGAGGGTGGTTCCAGGAAAGAGGTCGCGGCACTAAAGGCGAGATAAGGCTACAGAAGCAGCGGCAAAGGTACAGGCGCCAGGGAGAGACCAGGTGGCCGCTCCGGCCCAATCGCCTGAGGGAAGCGGTACCACCTGTGGTGCCGGACTGGCAGGCTACTAAGGATAGACAGAGCAGATCTACTCTAGTACCGACGAGGACAATGGTGGGTGCTGCTCAGACCATGGAGGGGAGGACCTAAGGCCCCAGTGTGGACGAAGACTCATTCGCCCAGGGACCCGTCTCTGGACATTCTATCCACCCTGCACAACTGGTCACCGAAATCCAGCAAAGGATGCAGCTGTCGGGGGCTGGCACCTCCTGACCCTCCAAGGGTTGACTCGCCCACCGCGGAAGAGAAAGTCCAAGGGGGTGTGGGTCTTCAGCATCATCCGACCCCTAAGATCTTGGACCTCACCAGATTTGGTGGTCTTGGCCGTAGCTAGGAAACGCTCGGCAAACCAGTCATCGGGGGCCATGGTACCCCCAGACCAGGAGGGGAAGAAGCTAGATGCGATGGGCAAAAGGATAATTTAAACAGAAGCCTCTACCATCAAGGCAGCGAGCACCCTAGCCTTTTTGTCCTGTTATGACTGGGAACTCTGGTACAAGCTGGACCCTATACTGGACTTCCTGCTTAAGGACAAGAAGGTTGAGGCAATGTAACTCTTTCAGGAAGGTAAAGTTGCCTCGGATCACGCCATCACAGTGGCGGTAGACATCGCAGGTTTTTGCCAGATAGGGAACCGGGTGTCTCTGCACAGTCAAGGCTGGTTGAAGGGTACAAACTTCCACGACTTTCAGACAAAGGTGCTGGATATGCCCTACGATGGGGAAAACCTCTTCGGCTAGGCAGTCAAATCTTTATAGGCAATAACCACAGACACGGCACGTTCCTTGGGAACTTTACAGCATCAACGATCCTCATCCTTTTGCTCCTTCAGAGGAAAGCCAGGAAGATCTTCAAAGGGTTATAGTATCCTTTACAGGCAGCCCGCGCTCTTCCACTGAAGCGTACAGGGGCCGCTCTCAAGGCAGCAGAGGACCGTGGCAAGGCCGTCCGCAAGGCAGAACAACCCCTCAACCCCCTACCCCCCAAGCGGGCCTGAACCGGCTGTGACTCTGTGCCCCCACTTACGCACCCCAGTGGGAGGCCGGCTGGCGAAGTTCATCATAACATGGGAAAAGATCACCACGAGCAGATGGGTGCTGGACGCTCCTGGACAGGGGCACAATGCAAGTGTCCTCGTATCCCTCGAATTCAGCGGCAAGAACTACACGGGTGGAGCTTCTGTGGGAGGTGTGGTCCATGTTACGGAAAGTGGCTATAGAACCCGTCCCCAGCGACTCCAGGGCTCTGGAGTATGTTCCAGATACTTTCTAGTTCGAAAAGAAGATAGGGTGTGCAGGGGTGTTTGTGGGGGTTGGGTTGGATGCCGATTCTGTATCTACGTCGTCTAAAGTACAAAGTCTTAAATGTTCTGGATGGTCACGTTGCAGCACGTGCTCGGCCATCTGGAACAGGGAGATTTTCTGACATTGTTGGACCTGGAGTCCTACTTCCACATCGCCATTCACGAAAAGCACTGCATGTTCCTGCGATTTGTAGTTCGGGGTCAGCACTACCAGTTCAAGGTTCTGCCTTTCAGCCTGAAGTCAGCCCGAGGGTGTTTACGAAGTGCCTTGCACTGGTGGCGGCACATCTGCGTCTGCAAGGCATTCACGTATACCCCTACCTGGACTTGCTGGTGTGTGCCCACTCAGTCCCTGGCAAGCGAGCACACAGCGAAGACTGTATGTCTCCTGATGGAGCTGCGGTTCTCCATAAAATTTCCAAGTCTTGCAGGAAGCCATCTCAGGACGCTCTGTTCCTAGGCGCACCACTCCACACAGTGACTTGCTTGGCGTCTCCTTCGGAGGAGATGCTGAAAACCATACAAGACAAGGTGCAGTGCTTGCGTTGGCCCAGGCTGCGACGGTGCGATCGATCAAGATGCTTCTAGGCATGTTGCCCTCTTGCATAAACCTTGTTCGCCTCTGCAGATTGCGCATCAGACCTCACCAGGAGTTCTGGGATGCGAGGTGGATTCAAGTATCTGGGAACTTTATGAACAATATCTCTCTCAACAAAGAGTTCCGTTGAGCAATACGGTGGTGGGGTGTTCGGCAGCATCTCGTCTAGGGAGTTCCGTTTCAGATTCCTCCTTACCAGGAGACAGTAACCATGGATGCCTCTCTAGAGGGATGGGGAGCCCACACTGGACAGTTGGACGCCAGAGGCCTCTGGCAAACGGAGGAATAGGACCTACACATCACCTTCCTGGAACTTCGGGCTGTATTCTGGGCCCCCAAGTCTTTTCTGCCATCATTGAAGGACAAGGTGGTGAGGATCTTCAGAAAACGCCACAACCATGTTCTACGTCTGGAAACTGCGTGGAGGGGACCTGGTCTCTGGCACTCTCCAAAGAGGCCCAGGACTTGTGGCAGTGGGCCAGTGGTCAAGGCATGTTCCTTTCATCTGGCAGTCAAGAATACCATTGTGGACTCGCTCAGCAGGGAACTGCGTTTTTGAGTAGGAGCTTCGCCGGGGCCAGGCGGATCTGCATTTCGACAAATGGCGGCGACCCCAGATTGATCTCTTCGTAACGGCGGTGAACACCAAGTGCCAGAGGTTCGCCAGCTGGGCTCCTCAACCGAGGAGCTTGGGGGACCCATTCTCGTTCCCGTGGGAGGGACAGGTCCTATAGCTCTCTCCCCCTACCACCCCCCCATTTCCATTCCTCTTGCGTGTGATCAACACACTCGCAGTGCCACTGCAGGATGATACTCGTTGCCGAGGCAGATATGCTATCCGGACTTAATATGCCTGTCAGTGTCCCCGTCCATCAGGCTACCGCTGTCCCTGGACCTTCTTGCCAGAGAAGGGGGGACAATTCTGCATCACCACCCAGAGTCTCTGAACCGGAGGGCATGGCTCCTGCAGCCCTAGAGTTTGGAGGTTATGCTTTTCTTGGCGAATGTAAGGACATTCTGGCTAGGGCCAGAGCCTCGTCAACGCTGAAGTGCTACGGACATAAATGGAAACACTCCTCTGTGTGGTGCCGGACTCAGAAGATTACCCCTCTGCGTGTCAAGGATCTGCAACTTCTGCCATATTTGCTTTGCTTGTCCAAAGCGGGACTGGCTCACTCTTCTATCAAGGTGCATCTCACTGCCATATCTAGGTACACCAGGGTACACCAGGTCTCCGGGAAGACCTTCACTGTGGTCTCACAGGCTCGTCAACGAGTTCCTTAAAGAGCTATTCAGGACTTTCCCCGTCGGTGAAGATGCCTGCCCCGGCTAGGGAGTTCAGTGTTGTGCAAACTAAACGCATGAGCGTGCCCTTCGGACCTATGCATCAGGCTCAGCTCTAGTTGCTCTTGTGGAAGATTGCTTTCCACATGGCCATCACCTCGGCCAGGCAGTCTTACTTGTCTTTCCACACTTCAAGGGTGGGACTGCGCATACACCCCACATTTATGCCAAAGGTACGGTCGGAATTGTACCTTAACAAACCTTTGCTGTTACCGTTTTTCTTTCCGAATCCGTGGTCCCCAGCCGAAAGGGCCTGGCATTCTCTGGACGTTGCTCGTGCCTTGAACTTCTATGTGGCACAAAGAACTTTCGGAAGACTTCTCAGTTGTTCGTCAACGTTGGACCTGTAAATCAAGGGAAGGCCTTGTCGGAAGGTGTCCATCTCCAGCTGGCTCTCCGGCTGCATCTTGCACGGTCATCGACTGGCTAGCAGGCTGCTG
This sequence comes from Ambystoma mexicanum, assembly GCF_040938575.1. Classification (NCBI taxonomy): domain Eukaryota; kingdom Metazoa; phylum Chordata; class Amphibia; order Caudata; family Ambystomatidae; genus Ambystoma; species Ambystoma mexicanum. The sequence goes on from NC_090939.1 coordinate 166,928,987, forward strand.
CCAGGCCGGCCGAGAGCCCACTCCACCAGAGCCATCGCAGCGACGCCAGCATTTCTCTGGTGTGGCCCTGCTCGACATCTGCAGGGCTACTACATGGAGGTCCATGCACACCTTCACAAGGTTCTACTGCATCGACTGATTCCATGGTGGAGTCTCGAATCTGCCAAGCGGGGTTACGCAACCTGTTTGTTTGAGACAAGTCTGTTCCAGAGGTGAGTGTTTATTGCTTCTGTTGTGCCTTGCCACCTCCCGTGGTTGTGCATGTACTGCTGTGTAATCATTATTGATGAACATGTGAATACAAGCCACAGAGCGCCATGGTACCACTCCGGTGGTGATATTGCGTGGTACAAATGTCCTTTAACATGAACAGACCCCATGCTGGAGAAGGTTTGTTACTTACCTGTAACTTTTGTTCTCCAGCATGTGAATGGCATGGATTCACATGTAAACTCTCCCCTCTGTGGCTCTTCTTGGTTCATACTGCCACTTTACGTGCTTACCAAATCTGAAGATGGCCACCAGGGGTGGAGCTTAGGGGGGCATGGGGGCAGTATGACCTAGAGGACAGTGATTGGTTTACAGGAGAAATAGTTTTAAAGTGAAACTGTTTTATCTTTTACTGAGGATTGCTTGCCTGACTGGGAATATTCATGAGCATGTAAATCCATGCCAGACCCCATGCTGGAGAAGAGGCCTCTAACATCCAACCCCTTGAGACTAAATACACTTGGGCATTGTTGCTGTTACAGATTTCATACGTCTCTGAGAATATGGTTTCCAAACATATCAGAGCAGTGGGAGGAGTCCAGGGAGGTGGGAATCATTTATTCAGGTCTGGTGGTAATGTAAAGAACTGAGACTTCTGGCTTGAGGTATACTCCACTACCCGTTGTTGGGGGCAGATGGGCATCTGATATGGAGTCTCCTCCTCATGGCAAAACAGTGCATAGCGAGGATTCTCAGCCCGACCTGGAAATAGTCATGAGCATGTGAATCCATGCCAGACCCATGCTGGCGAAAAATACTTACAGGCAAGTAACTTAAACCTTCCCCACCATATTCAGGACCATACACTATCATTTCTGGACAGACCCAAGTCTTTCAATTTCACATTTCTCGACCGATTGGTTTCAGCGCCAGTTGCTCTTTATAAAGCACAGAAATCTCTTTATTGGGCAACATGCAATAATTTTCCCATGCTGGCTTCCCATTACCTCACTGCTATTCATAGCACAATGCCTTAGTTAGGCATACTACTGACTTCTTTTCATTGAGGCCATAAACTGTTTTACATTTAAACTCTTTCGAGTGACCCACTGAAAGGAGTCGCCAAGTTTGGCACAGCCACCCATTTGCCATCTCTGGAAAGCCTTCACCTCCTACGCCAGCGAGCAGAAGAGTGGGGCAACTCTAGGATGCCAAGCTGGAGAGTGAAGGGAAGGAGGTTGCTCTTTTGCTTAGGTTATGCTAGATGTTTGGTGACTGCATCTCTGTGATTGGTTCAATGAAAAGTGAGCTATGGCTATGAAGAGCTGGTCCTGGGCAGTCTTGTGCCATTGACTAGGGCCCTGTACTCGTAGAAGCCCTCAAGGCACCCGCTGCATGTAGAGAACAAGAACTTGTTTCTGGTGGGGCTGTGCGGTTTCCAGCATGAGGCTCTTTCCCTTGTTTGTCGACCTGCTCTAATCTCCCAACTCCTCGGAGACCAGAAGAGTCTTTACTCCATCTTCCCAGTGACAGCGCAAACTATGCACAGCAAGTTCCATTGGGACCTACAAATAGTTTAGTACTTACCACCAGGGACGGAGTCGAGGCCTTTCAGCCTTTTCAGTTGAAATGGGCCCGAGCAGCTATACTCGTACGTCTCGCCCCCTTTCGTCCCACGTTGGGCGTCCCCCAACATGGGACGGGGGGGGGGCATAGCACGCGGCACCGGATGTGGGAACGCCTCCCCCACCAGGCCTCGCCCCCTCTGGCACCTCACCTGTCCCTTTTTCTGCACCGACCGTGTTGGACCTGGTGGCTAGGCACAGACTTTTTTTTTTTGTTACTTTCTGCTTGCTCCCCTCTGTTTTGTTTTCAATCTGATTGACCTCTTTCGGTGACTCGCTTCCTCCGGCGCATGCCGGCTGCAGGAGGATTCACGAGATGTGCCTCATGTGACTCTTGTTCCCGACCTCGGACCCCCATGCACTCTGTCTTGAGTGCCCGGTGCCCGACTACCGCTGGGACGTGTGCGCAGCTTGCATCGCTCTCGGTCATTGGGCATCGAAGAATTGATTGTCACGTTGGAGGGAGTTCTTCCACACTTCTCCTCCAGGGCATCTTAAGGACTCATCAAGACAACAAAGGCCCTCTGTTTAGTACGGCTCATGAGTGGCGACTCCTTTCCAGGGGTCACCTCGGGCAAAGGTTCCTTGGATTCGGGTTCTGGCAGGCATGAGTTCTCAAAGGTTACTGGCTCCCACGCCGAGGGGCTTGTTTGCTCTACCAGGTTGTCCTCGGAAGGGCAATCAAGTTAGTCCTCTTATTCGACGGATCATTGTAGTCCTACTGCCAATAGTCAGTCTTTGGCACAATCTGGCATGACTACCAGCGCAGGTGGCGAGGGCGCACAGCCTACCGGAGCTTGCTCCGAGGTTATGAGTCAGGATGTTTCGACTACCAGCCAGCTGAGGACTTGGCACCTACCAGAGGGGGTCTAGGAGGTTGACGCTGCTGTTTTGGGTTCAGGACCCCAGGCATGTGCTCCCATGTCTGAGCCCGCACGCGGCTCTAGGCTTTTGCGCCCACCTACCCAGGGCATGGCGCAAGGCCCCAAAATGCAGATAGGTGCAGAGCCTGCTAGGTCAGCAGCCATTTTGGATTTGAATCTGTGCACACTGTGATCGCCCATTGAGTGTGCCTTGCAAGATGGTCCCAGTCTCTTCCCTCTGGAAGCGTCGGCGGACTGTATGGTACAGGCATCTGGTCTCCTCAGGGGTACATTTACCCATTCCAGCCTTACAGCTACACGCCTCAGCGCTTTGACCAGGAGCTGAGACAAAGCGCTCTGGAGGACTGGCCCCCTAGGGACCCGGCGAGGAGCGCGGATCGCTTCCTTGAGCGGTTCCTCCACCTCATGCTTTCCCCACAGATGACGGGGCTCCTCAAGGACATAGTGAAGGTGACACCGCAGGTGGTGCCTCCCCGGCCTCCTCCTGTGTGTCCTCTGCCTGTTCCTACAGCGCTACTGGTGCCAGTACCTGTCCCTCCCCTGGTCCAGGCCCTACTGGTTGTTCAGACCCATCCACCTACCCCTGTACCGCCAATTACTTCCCCCTCAACAGCCGTTGGACCAGTCTTCGGCTCCGGACCTAGGGGGGACCCCACCAGTACCTCTGTCCCATGGCCAGGATTCCTTTTGGTCGGCTAACCAGAAGCTGTGGTGGGAGTTTCTCCCTGACGTCCCTCTGGCGTGGTGAGCCTCGTTCAAGGCCTGTCCGGCGATGCCAGGGCTGTTGCGCAGGACCTCATGGAGTCTTAGGTCTCACATCGACACAGCCAGCAGAGGGCTGTGCCTGGGTGTCGAGATTAGGACAGTATGGATGCATGCCACTACATTTTCATCTGATGTGCAAGCGCAGATCCTAGATCTGCCCTTTTGAGGGCGTGGACCTCTTTCGGTCTCAACCAATGGTGAGTTGACAAAGAATGAAACCTCCACTCAAGCTGCCACGTCCTTGGCCATCCTGAAAAAGCCATTGAGAAGTCCTTCCCTCAGTCCAGGGACAGGACAACTTCAACCTCTGCACTTTCACTGCCTACAAGGGGTTTCGGGACCGCAGTGACCTGACCGGTTGCCCAGTAACAGGAGGAAGCAGCAGAGGACCTTGCGTGGGTTTTTCTGCTCCCCTGCCTCTGACGCCAAGAAGCAGTGACGTCCTGGTCGGCGAACACTGCTCCCTAGAAGGGGGGCAGACAGGCTCTTTTACAGGACAGCTCAAAGTATTTTTTCAAGAGTCCATGGATCCTTTCTATAGTCTCCACTGGCTTCAGTCTTCCTCTACCATCCTCTCCTCTACGCCGGATATGGTCCCCAGCCCTTTTATGGGAGAACCTTTCTCTTTTGGAAATGCAGGTTGTGGAAACTGTTCCTCTGTCAGGGGCTCTGGTTTCTACTCCAGGATTTTTAGCGGTTTTAAAGTACAACCAGACTGGCCTCGGGGTAGTCCGGGACTTGTCTTTCCTTAACCTGTCTTTACTGCTATAACTCTTCAAGATGATTACTCCTGCGCTCATAGTGGACAGTGTGTGCAGGGGACTGGATGTGTTCCCTAGACCTCAAGGATGCGTACCTTAATGTCCCCATTTCCCAGCTGCATTGGAAGTTTCCGGCTGGCCCTTGCGGCTTGGTTCCTGACCAGCTGAGGTTGCAGCATGCTCCAGTTTCAAGAGGACAACTGGGACATCATACAGGAGACAGTCTACTTGATCCCAGTATAGGAGCAAGTGGACTCGATGGTTCCATTGAGCTCACGACACAGGGCTGGAACCCCTCACCTGGTCCCTGGATGATGTTGGGGCATTTTTCACTCCTCTGGCTCGCTTTGGTGTTAGGTGGAAACCTGCTGCACCTATTTGGCGGCCATTGAGGCTTACAAGAATTCCCTGCCGCATGTCTTGTCGGCGGCCAACCCGGTGGTTAAGGCTCACCTCTAGGGGTTGTCCAGGCTCTTCCCTCCGGTGCATAGGCATCATCCGGTCTGGGACCTCAACGTGTTTCTCGCGGCCTTGTAGCGCAAGCCCTTTGAGCCAATGGCCTTGGTGAACATCAGGCTGGTGACACTGAAGACAGTACTATTGGCGGTGCTTAACTCTTTGGTGCTTAACTCTGAGCGCAGGGTCAGCGGGCTGCAGGTGTTGTCATGCGAGCCCTTCACCACGTTAAGCAATGACAAGATATTCTTGCGCACTCAATGAAACGTCTTGCCCAAGGTGGTCTCTGTTTCAGGAAATCTCCTTGTCAGAGTTCTTTCTGAACCTGCAATCAGGCAAGGGGGGGTAGGGTGTGGGGCGGGTGTCTTCCCACGCCCGGCGCCATGCCCCGTGCACTAGTAAATTTAAAGGGGAAGCTCCATCCCCCCCCCCCCCCCCCCCCCTCAAAGGTTCCGATACCGTACACATGTTGGGGGACGCCCACAAGGATGGAGTGAAGGGGACACAAAGGACTGAGTACTTTAGTCATTACGGTGAGTAACTTTTTAATATTGAGGACATTTAAATATATGCTTAATAGCGCACGTGTTACAGGCTCCCTTTTGAAGGCCATCGCCTCCCAGGGCTTTTCTGTATGCAGCCAGGTTTATCCTCATCTCATTTTCACACAAATTTCCTCGACAGTAGTGATGCATATTTTACAGTGCACACGTTAGAGATTGTTTGCTGGTGGCTTCAGGCCATCACTGGCCCGTCCCTTGACAATCTGGACCCCCACTGCATTTTTTTGACTCCATTGCAATTTGAGCACGCCATGGGTATTTTTCAGCTGTAACCAAGCGGGAACCTGAACCTCTTGAAATGACCAGCCTGAACAGATCTCCAGGCAGCCCTGTTGCACACAGTGCTTTGGCAGAGTATTTACATAGGAAACTGGTGATTGAGTTGAGTAACCATCGTTTTCAACAAGAGCTTAAGCTTAAGCTTTAACATTTACTTGATGAGAATTACAATGGGGGCATTTTAGTTATAAAAGCGCACACAGTTGCTGCCCAAATCCATGCCTTCTTTCAAGGCTATTAAAGTAACTCAAAAGCAGGGTTTTAAACGACTCCCCCGTTATGTCCCTCTATGCTTATTTGACACCAAAATGTGTTTAATTTTTTTGTTTAATTGCACATTTTTCCAGCATATATGAAAAGTGCGATAAGCCAGAATTGGGAGGCTGACAGCTCATCATGTTTGATAACACAAGTTTTATTGAAGTATCAAAAGTCCTCTCCTATCCCTTCTCTTCTAGTCCCTACGCTAAATGAAAGTGTTTTCAACAGGTGCCGGTCAGGATTTCCTACAAAGGAAAGTCTATCTGCCGTCTACAAAATTATCCTAGTCGAATTCCTACCTTAAGTCCTTAACCAAACTATTTCATGGTCTTTTACCTGAATGATAGGGGCTGGTTTCTGACCCCCGCTGCAATGTCTCTGGAGTAGAAGAGGGCTTTCTGACCAAAGTACTGTTCCCAAAAAGGGAAACCAGCAAATGTCTCTGGTTTGTTGCCGCTACACGGCTCCACTCAAATGGTTAACCAATATTTGTGTGACTTCTCGCCTGTCTCACAGTTCAGATAAAGTTATCAGTAAGTGTCTCTGGGGCTCTCAGGCACTGCCTCAGTCAAGTATTACACAAACTTCTTTCTAATTTGAAAGTGCGGGGCGCTTCTGCCACTGTTCGGAACACCTCAGGTTCCTACGCCACCCCACTAAAAACAAAGTAGTCTATGCTTAACTGGATCTAGCAGAGAATCTACCAAGAAGGACTGAGTATGTTCGTCCTGAATTTTCACAAGGAATCTCTATAGTGCCCTCCCCAGTGAACCAACTCTGATGTCCACAATCCGGTTTGTCTCTAGAAATTATTGGGTGAGGTGACGTAAGAAAAAATGGGCAGGGCATTTATGCTAAATAAATAATGTGCATTTCTATTTCTAAGCATCCAGACGTTTAGAATAAATGTGCCCTTTAAATATGTAGCGTATTGTGAGGCCCCGCAATCGGGTGAAAGATGTCCCTTGGTATAAAATGCTTTTCATACCCGGCAGGTCGCGGACAGCTGCTTCAAACCTACCAGGCTGAAGTTTGGCCTTGAGGTTGGTTACACAGCCTGTTCTCAGCACCCTCTTAGGGGTGCTGAAAACAACCGCTGCCTTGTTTGCCGTCCGCCTACTGTTGACATTTCTGTCGCCACGGGGGAGGGCTTGCGTCGGTCTATTTGCTCAGCCGTAGCCACGCGAGTTTCGGCGCCAGAAGTAACGTTAGGAGAGGCGTGAAAGGGAACCTGCCCCGCAGCGATCCCAGCAGGGTCGGCACCGAGAACACCGACACGTGTCCCACTGTGACAATCCCCTCTTAGCAGTGGTTGGAATGTGTGATAGAAGTCGATGTGGCCTAGAAGAGACGCGAGGCTAATGCATCATAGCTGATGGCCAAGAAGGGGGAAATGCACATACCAGGTGGACTGCCTGTTCCTAAGCTGTCCACTAGCTGCACAAAGCAGCGCGGACTCTACAACGGGTTTGCAGAAGCCATACAATCATCACAACGATGTGTATTGTAATAGCGCACCATGCCGAGCCTCCTATTTCTAAGCGCTGTGATTATTGTGTGTATGGCTTATTACGCTGGCACAGGGACACAGCAATAATTTCTTAAACATTTGTCCGTGTACCTTGATATTCGAATGCTGGCGCAACGTAAAGCTTCTATTACAATACATTGTACTTAAGAACGAATTTCGAAAGTCACAAAAAGATACTGTATTTTTTTGACTAAACGGGACTGTACAATGCCGGCCGACCCTCCCAATATCACTCGAGTGCTACTAGATTAAGTTTGAAACACCAGGGGAAAGAAGACGCTCAAAATATCCCTGTGCGCAGTTGGTTAATTAAAATAACACGAATTTCAGAAGTTAACTTGTCTGAATGACTAGATTGCATAATTATTTCCAGCTGGCAGATCGATTCCTCAAATTGCATTTAAATTTTCACGAAACTAATATATTTACTCTGAAAGATTGATGGGTAAAGTAAACGTGCATGCTCAGTTATTTAACACATTGTATGTTCTAATATGGTTGGGCAATTAAGACCTTGCCCGGTTTACAGGCATCATTTTGTTTTTAAAAGTTGATTAAATTCAGCAAATAAATAGATTCTGCCTTTCATCCTCAAAGGTCAATACATTGAATACTACTAACCCTCTGAGTGCTTGCCCCCACCTTTTCATGCCTTCCCAGACTGATTGGGAATACCAATGGAAATTAGGAAATATGATTTTTTTTTTAGGCTCGTGGATCTGCTTAGAATTGCATGCTTTGCGTAGGCCGACTTCTGGTGGAAATTTCAGAGTATTGCACGTGATGTTTTTAGACGTTCTTAAAGGTACATCGTGACTAATGATCTCCCTAGTGTGACGTACCCTGTACCCGTGAACCCTCGCGCGTCGAGGTCCCTTTTTTTTTTTCTTTTCACCATTGTGGCTAGTTGTATATTTGCGGAGTCCATATCATACAGCTACTTTAAAAGTTAATTTCATCCAAACCTCTCTCGTTGGCTACCTATCAATCTTAGACGGCTGATCCTTGAAACATCTCGGCGCCTGATTTCAAACAGCTAAACAAACGTCTGTTCCAGCGACAGGCTTCTGCCTACACCTGGCTTCAGCCTAATCAGTAGGGAGAGTTGGGGGGAGGGGGGAGCTGATCCTTTCTTCTTTTAGGGAATGCCTACCCTCATTTTATGCCACTACTGCCTTTGTCTTGATGCCTCTGTGGCCACCTTCTACTATGGAGTGGACTCCATTTAAATTTTGCCACCAGTGCATTAGAATATGTCCGTGGAAGGACATACCGTTTGAAACCACTGCCTTCTACGTGACCACTCTGCAGTCCCGCTGCACATTGTGAAAACTCTTTAGGCCCAACACCCTAAAGGTGTGCCAGATGAAACCGTGGGCGGCATACGCCCTGTCGGCGGTGTCGTAGACCGCCGCAGGGATTTTTGAGTCGGATCACAAAGGCAGAGGCAGTCGAGAATCTGATTCGGAGCTAGACATTGCGGAGGAACAAACTAATTCCTGCACGCCAGTCCCCAGTCTCAAAAGGCAGTCGCAGCACGCTGCTATGAGGACTGCCTCTGGGGATGACTGCGTACTCGCACCATCTTTTCATAAGCACATATCCCCAGCTTCTCCTCGACGGTCCGTCTGCAGAGGGCCGCACGCCAACGGTAGCTGGCTCAAGGCCCACCGATCAAACGCCAAACAAGCCCGCTGTGAATCCGCTGAGGCACTTATTAGGCACCAATGCTACGGCAAATGGCTTGTCATGTTAAAGGATATTTATAATGTGCACTTTCATCACCAGTGTGGTCCCCTGGCGCTCTGGTAGATCTGAAAGGAGAAGGGGTAGGGTAAGTTAGTAGGACCGAGTTGGAGAGAGAGCAAGAGAGCTGTGAAATGCTGTTTGCAGCTTCAGTTTGGTTAACACCATTCGCTGAGCTCAGGTGTGCTTTTCGGTTGGTGGCCGTCATGTGCTTTTGTGCAGGCCTATGTGTGGTCTGGTTTGTCGTTGCAGTGTGGTGAAGTGCCTGCAGTTTATTGTGCTTTTAGAGGTATGGTTGTGTAGAGTTTGAGAGGTGTATGCAGAGGGTGAGATATTTTTTTAGTAGAGTTGGTTAGTGGCATCACTATCTCGATGAGACGCATGGTTATCTTCCCAGTTCTGCCCCGATGTGACGGAAGGATAATTGTCACAATTCTGTCTACATATGACGTAATCTATTCTCCACAGTTCTGTTTAGAAGGGACGCATGTTTACGCAATTCTATCCTATTCCTACTAAATCAAAAGCAAACTGTGGCTGAAATGACACAATTGGTATGGTGTAGCGTGTGGTCACCCAATGTGGCTGATTTCAAGATGACTAACTTGAATACACGAAGTAAAAGCTGAGTGTGGGTGTTGAGCATGGATTGGAGGGCGACATAGTGGTGTAAATGAGTGGTGTGCTTTACCCTATGTTTAAGGGGATAGAGACACCCCAAGATTCGAGTTTCCTAGATAGTGGAACTATGGTTATCAAACTCATCCGAGCTGTCTGGTACAATTCAGGCAACTTCTAAATGTAGTTTTTGAGGGGATTGGGTCCTCCGACGTATTCCATATCTATGACCGGTAATCACCACAGCTGTGCTGCTTCGTAAAGTTTTCGGTGTCTTCGTCGATACGGTGTCCTCGAGGGCCTCAGTCGAGCCGACGTCACCGGATGTTATAAGTAGGACGCACAACGCCTGTAGCCTTAGTTCCGTTTTTCCGCAAACTTCGCTTCGAAGATCTCGGCATGCCTCGGTTGTTCTTTCGGTTCTTTGAACCTGTTTGTGAAGATTTCCATGATGTCTTAGTCGTCTTCTACCCCGCGACCATGTTTCAAGAAATGTCGCGACTGCGGTTCCAAGATGTCGCTGACGGAGCCAGACAACGCCTGCCTCTGGTGCCTCGGTGAGGACCACGCCACAGATGATTGTGACGAGTGCCAGTCGTTAACATTGAAGGCCTTGCGGGAGCATAAGAAGCTTTCTGTCGGTAAGGTGGCCAAGCCCTCGAAGTCGAAATCCACTGGGCTTTCGACTGACGATTCGAGGGGCTCCTCTCCGCCTCGTCGACGTAAGTCCAGGGAGTCTCGGCCCATGAGTGGGTCCCGCCATTCCTCTGTCTCTTCGAGGCACTCACAGAAGCGCAGTCACAGGTCGCCTTCCTCGTCTGAGGACTCCGCCCATCGGCGGGTTGCTTGTCCCAACAAGCATTCCTCCCCTGCGGAATCGGATTCATTTCGTAAGGAGATGATGGCGAATTTTCAGTCGCAGGGCTCTGTTCTGTCCGCGCCATCGAAAGATGCCAGCAGGGAACGTGCTAGAGACGCTGTTCGCACGCCTTCAGGCTCGAGCGGTCGTCGCGATCACCGGGCACCTTCGAGGTCCCGGTCGGACAAGGTGGATTGCTCTAGCCATGCCCGCTCTAGGTCCTGGTCTTCGACGCCCTCGAGACCGTCAGAGCCTGTGAGGTCTTCAAAGGCTCCACCCTCGAAGCCTGTGTCGAAGCCATCGGCGCCACGCTCGACGTAGATGCCGATTTCGTCGATAGCCTCGACGCCTTTTGAGGAGGCTTTATCAGAGGTGCCCCGGAGACCGGTGGAAACTCAGAGAAAGGCCCTGCAGAAGTCAGTAAGGCCTGTATTTGAGCCTTTTTTTTTGCCCTCGTCCAGGGATTTGTTCCAGTCTCTGGATTACATCTCTGAGGTGGATGAAGGGTCTGATGAAGGTATGGTTCCTGATGAACTCCTGTCTGGTCATAGCCAGCTAGAAGACCTGCGTCACTCCTCGCACGACGCCAGTGGTCTGGACACCTCTCCGGAGGTCGAGTTTGGTAGGCCTGTGCCTGGAACGCACGAAGAGGCCTCGTACCAGTGCCTTATGTCGAGGGTGACTGAATACTTGGTGGTCTGCGCCACCAGTGGATTTTCTGCAGGATGACCTGACGGATATCCTTGACCAAGGTCCACCAACTGACCCGGTACTGCCATTCCATATGGCCTTGCAAAGAAGGGTGGCAGCGGCCTGGACTGCTCCGGAGAGTCTCCCGGCAGTGAGCATGTCTTTGCCGAAGAAATACCGTCCAGCCAGTAGCGACCCCAGCTACTTGACTACGCACCCCACTCCGGAGAGTTTGGTGGTGCAGGCGGCTACGGCCCCGGCAAAACAGGCATCGTTCCCTACCATCCCTCCTGATGGGGACAACAAACGTTTGGATGGCTGCGCGAAGAAAGTGTTTTCTTCTGGGGGTATGGCTTTAGACAGCCAACTCCGTGTGCCGTAGCACGTTTCACTCATACTCTGTGGAATTGTCTCTTTGGCGGCTGAACATATTCCCGACGGGGAGGAACGGGATGATTTTCTTGCTCTTGTTCAAGATGGCGGTCGGGTCTGGACATGGCAGATTGCGTCAGCCAGTCTATGGCGGCGAGCACCGTAATGCGCAGATTTGCGTGGTTGCGCAAGTCGGGGTTTGCTCCTGATGTACAAGCCCTGCTTCTCAACATGCCCTTTGATGGTGAACATCATTTTGGCAGCAAGGCTGACGAGAGCCTTGAGAAGTTGCAGACCTCCAAAGCTGCAGCAAAGTCGTTGAGCGCTGCAGTTCGCCAACCTCCGCTTTTTCGTCCTAGGGGACAGCAATGGAGTGGAGTTTCCTTTTGATATTACTCATCCTTTGGTAGAATGAGAGGAGCTGCAAGTCAAAGGGGCTACTGTAGGACTACCAGAGGTGGAAAACAAGGTACTCGAGGTGCCAAGGCCGCTCGGGCAGTTGCCTCTTTACCCTCAGGCAATGCTGCAGCTGCTTCAGCTCAGTCATGAGGCCATGTCCCATGGTTCGCCGGTTGGGGGAGGGCTGGCGCAGCATCTTGTAGAATGGCGTGCCATTACTTCAGATGTGTGGGTTCTGGAGATCCTAGCCCACGGACAATGTCCTCCTTTCCGGCAGAGGCCTCATGACAATCCACCAGGGAATCTCTCTTTGAAGAGTCCGGATCCGCTCCTTGTGCAGGAAATGCAATCCCTGCTGGAGAAGGGCACCATAGAACGAACTGGTGCCTGTAGCATAGAGGAACAAGGGATGGTATTCCCCTTATTTTTTGATTTCGAAGAAAGACGGAGGATTGAGAGCCATCATGGACTTGCGTGGTTTGAACAAGCTCCTCAGGAAGGACAAGTTCAAGATGATTACTCTCTCTCAAGTCCTCCAGGCCCTTCAACTTCAGGACTGGTTGATCTCTCGACCTCAAGGATGCTTACTTTCATGTGCTGATCCATCCCAAGCACAAGAAGTACCTGAGGTTCATGGTTGGCAACTCGCACTTTTAGTTTCGGGTCCTGCCATTCGGATTGACCTCCGCCTTGAGGGTTTTCACCAAGCTCATGGTGGTGGTGGCAGCGTATCTCATGAAAGGGGTGATTCACGTGTACCCCTACCTGGACGATTGGTTGATCAGGGCGCGCTCTCCTGATGAAGTCCTGGATCATCTGTCAGTCACCTGCCACTCCTTTCACAAGCTGGGCTTCTCCCTCAATTTGAAGTCCCATTTGACGCCAACACAGCAGCTCCAGTACATCGGAGGAGTGCTCGACACGTCCCTGGGGCAGTGTTTTCCTCCCCAGGTGAGGGCTCATCACATTCAGCAGATGGTGCCCAAGTTTCAACATGCCCAGATCCTCCCGGCGTTCGAGTTCTTGAGGTTGCTCGGCCTCATGGCATCCTGCATTCTTCTGGTGCCAGAGGCCAGGTTGCGGATGAGATCTCTGCAATGGACTCTCAAGATGCAGTGGTCAGTCCTCTGACAGGATGTTGGACCCCGTTCAGGTGCCGCCCTGGGTCGCCCAGGACCTTCTGTGGTGGGCCGTCGAAGGCAATCTGAGGGGGGGTGCCGTTTTGGCTACCCTGGCCAGGTGATGATCGTGACGGACGCATCCCTCACAGGATGGGGAGCTCATGCCAACGAGTTGAGTCAGCGGTCGTTGGTCTCCGTCGGAGACCAGACTCCATATCAATCTGTTGGAGCTGTGGGCCGTCGGGCTTGCCCTGAAGGCTTTTCTGCCGACTGTGCGAGGAAAGGATGTCCTGATTCTGACGGACAACACAGTGGCCATGCACTACCTCAACAAAAAGGGGGGGGGCAGGGTCACTTCCTCTGTGATGGGAGGAGATGCAGCTCTGGTTCTGGGCCATCCAGCAGGAAATTTCGATCTCGACAGTTCATCTGGCCGCAGACGAAAACGAGACGGACGCTCTGAGCAGGCAGAGCGTGATATCTCACGACTGGGAGCTGGCTCAGGATATTCTCCTGGAGATCTTCGCCCTTTGGGGGACCCCACAAGTTGATTTCTTCGCCTCCAGTGTCAACCGGAAGCGCTAAAGGTTCTGCTCGTGGGAATTTCCTTCAAGAGGCGCCTTAGGGAACGCGTTTGTGGTGGAGTGGTCCTTCCCATAGCTGTATGCGTTTCCTCCAGTCCCCGTCATCCCGCAAGTGCTGCGGAGGTTACGGAGGTTTGGTTCCCGGATGATCCTCATTGCTCTGGCATGGGCCCGGAGAACGTTGTACCTGGACTTTCTCGACTTATCCATCTATCCTCCACGCCGTCTTCCCTACCAAGACGATCTGCTCTCACGGGAGGGGTGGGGGTCAGGTTCTCCATCCCGAGGTCAGATCCCTCAACCTTCACGCTTGGCTTCTGAAAGGTTGAGGTATAAGGATTGGGACCTCTGAACCAAATAGGTCTCAAGCTATACCGGGAAGAAGTAACGCTGATCCTAATGGCTCCAAGGTGGGCACAACAGACTTGGTTATCCTACCTTCAAATTATGTCCCTGTGTTCTCCCATGAAACTTTCTTGTCCGGACAACCTGTTAACTCTGGATCAGGGAACAACGCTCCACCCATGGCCTCAGAAGCTCAATTTAGCAGCTTGGCTCCTGAGGTCCTAGAATTTGGCTACATAAACCTAGACCAAAGGTGCAGGGAAATGCTCAAGGAAGCATGCAAGCCTGACACAAGGCACTGCTATTTTAACTAATGGAAACGCTTTGTGTTATGGTGCAGAACAGTCTCTTAATTCCGACCAACTGTTCACCGTCCAATATAGTCGATTACCTGCTTTAGCTACTTGATTTAGGATTAGTCTTCAACTCACTCAAGGTACACCTAGTGGCTCTCTTCGTTTACACTGCGCCGCAAAATAAGATTTAGTGGTGGAAGGAGCCCATAGTTGAAGCTTTCCTGGAGGGTGTCTTACTCCTGGCTGGGACCTCAATATTGTACTCTCAAGGCTTATGGGGGCTCCCTTCCAGCCGTTGCACAAGGCCAGCCTTAAACATCTAACATACAAAACAGCCTTCCTTATAACTGTTACCTCTATCAGAAGGTTTGGTGAACTAGAGGCTGTCAGTACAAGACCCCTTTGTGGTTATACACAAGGATAACGCCGTGCTGCGCACACGTCCTAAATTCTCAGACATTCATATCAAAATTCCATGTAAATAAAACCATAGAACTACCTGCATTTTTCCAGAACCCCCACAAACACAGCAGAGAAAAGCCTCCATACACTCGATGTACGGAGAGCTGTCATGCTCTACCTTAAAAAAACGTAACCAGACAGACTGTTTTTCGTATCTGTGGCCGCTGGAAGTGAAGGGGACCCTGTCTGTCTCTAAAGCAGCAATTTAAAAATGGATTGTCAACTGCATCCAACTGTTACTCTCTTGATAAGAGAAAGTTGCCATTTAAGCCTAGAGCATACTCCACTCGAGGCACAGGAGCAACTCTAGCCTTTATAGCAAATGTGCCACTTGGAGTTCAGTACTCACTTTCCCCCAACATTACTGTCTAGCCACACACTGAAGAGGTGATACACAGGTGGGACAATTGGTGATGAAACAACTCTTTGCAGCGCTACTCTCTAACAACCCACCTCCTTCCGAAAGTACTGCTTGCTAATAGATGCAAAACATGGGATTCTAAGCAGATCCACAAGCCTCAAAAGGAATACATTACTCACTGTTATTGTATTTCTGATGCTTGTTTCTGCTTGGATTTGCTGCGTCAGCCCTTCCTCCTCTTTTGGAGTAGGCGTTGGCTGGGAAAAACATTCTACCCTTGCGTCCCTTCCCCTTTCTTCCCTTCCCCTTTCTTCCATACTGCATTGGCATCCTTTCCTAGGGATAGGAGACTGAATCTTTTTCACCAGAAAAATCTTCCCCTTTAAATTTAGAGTAGCGCGGGTGTGCGTCCGTGGGAGCATGTGCTACCCTGACTCTGGCCACCGGCGAACCACCTCAGTCCCCTTTTCTGCGTTGACAGGAACGACCTGATTTTCACCAGCGCTCCTGGTTTTGGCTCTGCCATGTAATACCACACGCTCTTCCCCGGATTCTTCTATTATCTTTTTGTCTTTTGTGATTCAGGTACTTGGTCCTCCGCTGTGACGCTCCTCCCCGGCGCATGTCGACTTAAGCGGGCTTCAGCAGGTGTCCAGCCTGCAAGGGGCTTTTTCCTACTTCCAACCCCCACGCTCTTTGCCTCTGCTGCCTTGGCCCCGACAATGGCTGGGAAGGTTATACCGCGTGCGATGCAAGGAGTCCAAGCGCACTGAAGAACAGGCTAGGTAGGCAGAGATTTCTTTGGAAGGCCGCCTCCAGAAAACCTGAACTCAGACAGATATCGAGACCCAAAGTTGGGCCGCTGTTTTCCATTGCACCCCGTAAGGGCGACTCCTTCCTGAGAAAACACCTAAGCGGGAGGAACCTCTCAGATTCTGGTACCAGCACACACCGAGGCTAGTCCAGCTACTGGCCTCACGGCCGAGGGGTCTTCAGATCATTACGGACACAGTGCTGAGGGACTGCAAGGTTCTTTTACTGGGTGTACACCCGAGGGGCTATGCCCTAGTACCGGCTCAGTCTGAGGGGGCGCCTGCACACAGCACTACCCGCGACACTGCTATGGGCACCCCGATTTCCAGGCCTAGGCCTGAGGTGCAGGGTAGGCCTCTCGCTCCACCACCAAGAGTCTTGGAGGAGGCCGGGCCCAGGGAGCCATCCACCACGACTTTGGCACGCGGCCCGCCAAAATAGCTGCTGTGCCAGAACAACACTGCTGCCTGTCCGATGCCACTCCTCAGAACAGTGCAGGTGGGTATGAACGAGTTTCAAGGTGGGACTGGTGTCAACCAGGTACGTGGCCTACAGTTTATGCATCAGCAGTGCAGGGCAGGTTCCCCCTGCAGCCTAATCAGAGTGCGCTCCAGCCCCAGCAGCCCCCAGCCACTCTGTCAATATCTCATGCCACCTCTTCAGCCTCTGAAGACAGGTTCTTCGAAAGGTTCCTGGCGCTGATGCAAACCCCCCATATGGGGGCCATCCTGCCCACCCGCACCCATACTCATTCCTCCCATGGCTCCGGCGCCACTGGCCCCAGCGCAGCCCCCGCTGCCCCCTTTTGATCCCGGCTCCCCTGCCTCCCACAGTTCAGGCGTGTACACCACAGCATCCGCAGCAGCCTCCGGCTCCAGTCCCCACACTGCAGCCCACAGCGGCCAGCACGCCTCCACCCGCTCCGGACTTGCCGCACACTCTGGTGGACACAGACGAGGAGGACCACCCTGACACGCTGTCGTCAGCGAAGGCCTTCCACAACAGGCTTGCAGGTTTGGCAGAATATTTGGGCCTTTCTCAACCCGAGGTAGAGCCGCCCGAGGAGTGGGTCTTGGCAGAAGTCCTCACCGTAAAACCCTGCATTAGGATACCAAGATGGTTATCCTGATGCAGAAGGATGTCATGGCTCTGGCCGAGAAAGGGTGGCTCAAGCCAATCTCAGCCCAAACTGTCAATTGGCGCCTCGATGGCAAGTATAGACAGATGCTGGGGGGGGGGATAATCTTGTTGTCGGCGCACCCCCAGCCACATTCTTTGGTGATCGCTGCGGAATCCCTCTACCCTAAGCCTGTCGTCCTCGTCCACCTAGTCCTCGGCGCTGCTAGGCAAAGAGGAGAAGATCTTAGAGGCGTACGGGTAGAAACTGTAGTCAAACGCCTCCCTGCACCTGCGTCAGGCCAACGCTGATGCCATGCTGTCAGATGCTAACCAGAGACTTTGGCTGGAAATCGCAGACTTCCTTCTGGAACTTCCTGTGCAGATCCAGGCACGCTTCAAGGCTGGTCTAGGAGAAGCCAAGCTGGTTACGTAGGACATCATGGAGTCCACCGTGGCCCACATAGATACCTCTGGCCGGGCCACCTCCAGCGCCAGACAAGACGGCCTGGCTTCGGGCTGCTAAGTTTAACCCCGACGGCCAGGATCGCATATTGGAGGTTCTGTTCTAGGGTAGTGACCTTTCACTCAACCAGCGACGAGCAATTAGATAAAAAGAACAGCTTGCAAACTGCTAAGTCTTTACCCTAACGAAGGCGACGCCCAAGGTGTACACCCAGCCGCATCAACGCTCAGACAAGGGGCAGCCATTTGGTGAGTTCTGGGGAGTCCAGGAACGGAGGTTGAGACAACCTGACTTCTTGCTGAGTCAGCACTGGTGCACGCAACAAGAAGGGGGTGGGGGGAGCAGTGAGCAAGGGCTTCTTCCAGTCACCCGCCTCCTCTGCAGCAGCCTCAGAAGGAAAGAAAAGCACGACGCGTCCCTTCGGGTCCACGTGTCTCCAGTGGGT
This sequence comes from Ambystoma mexicanum, assembly GCF_040938575.1. Lineage (NCBI taxonomy): Eukaryota > Metazoa > Chordata > Amphibia > Caudata > Ambystomatidae > Ambystoma > Ambystoma mexicanum. The sequence goes on from NC_090939.1 coordinate 166,947,015, forward strand.
GGCAGGACTGCCTCTCGCATGCATTTCTGGTGCCAGAACTTTGTGGACCCCTGGATCCTCTCTGTAGTATCCATGGGGTACCGCCTACCAATACCTCCCTCCTCCCCTTCACTCCCACAGATTGGGACGGCAACTCTGTTGGCAGAGATCCGGTCGCTCGTCGGGAGCCAGGCAGTGGAAGAAGTACCAGCCTCTCGGAGAGGATTAGGCTTCTATTCCAGGATTTTCACCATACAAAAGAACCAGGCTGGCCTGAGAGTTGCATTGGACCCATTTACCCTCAGCCTTTCCCTCCCTCTTCAGAAATTCAAGATGGTTAGGCTAGCACTCATTGCAGAGACACTAGATAAGGGAGACTGGATGTACTCCCTGGATCTCGAGGATGCCTACCTACACGTCCCGATTTGGCACCCACATCGCTCCTTCCTACGCTTCAGGATCATGGGATGTTGTTTCCAGTACAAGGTGCTACCCTTTGGCCTCAACTCAGCCCTCAGGGTATTTACCAGACTCATTAATGCAATGGCCGCCCTCCTCCGGGCCTAGGGCCACCATGTCTACCTGTATCTGGATGACTGGCTTGTCAGGGCAAGATCCCTGAAGGGGGTGACCCACACTTCATCCGCGCTTATGAGCACATTCCACAACTTGGGGTTTACTATCAACCTCAAAAGGTCTCATCTGCAGCCTATGCAGAGCCTCACCTTCCTGGGCCTCATCTGAGATATGAGCTCCGAGCAGGTCTTCCCCTCGGAGGACTAGATTACAGCCATCAAGAGGGTGTAAAGACTCACTCCCCGTTTTACACATGCAAATCCAAATAAATATGAAACGCCCCAATGGGGAATGAGACTAAGAGCAGGCTGCAAGAGTTCTTTATAAAGAATTGGCATCCAGAGAACTCTGCTGCCCCAAGAGCGCTCTGGCAAACATTACAAAGCCTTGAACTTATCGATGGACAAAGAGTCATCATTGACATCATTCTATGTGGGACTACAATTGCTTGGGATTGGATGAATAACATTGATACATATGGAGCTATTGGCACTGCTTCAGCTGGATTGATTGCTCCGTTGGCAGAAGAGTGAGCATCACGTGGTCCGGCTGCCAGTGTCCAGGAGGGGTGAGAGGCAGTTCTCGAGGTAGGGCAGACACTACCTAAGCTAGCATAAAAAATTACCATTAGACATGTAATAAACAATGATCATTAGTATATTGTTAAGTAAATCCTTTTGAACCTATAAATTGCATGCATATAATCAGAACACTCATTGGGACTTGTATGGAGTACCAGGCTTAGGGGTCTTGGTCAGTGTGATAACATAGATCATGGGGTGGACCTGTGCGCATCAAAGCAACTATGGGGCACGCTGACATGTTAGTTCGAGATCTGGTTGTAGTAGGGGGCACACTGGGGTGGCCCTCACAGCAGGGTCACACTTCTGGTACATCAAGGGAATACCTTAAGGGGCACAGGGTTATAGTGGCAGTAATTTTCCAAAAGCAGGGGTAAGAGGGCACAGGCAGGTTTGTGGAGATGGATGAGCTACAAGTCATGGTTCGGGCCGGTTCACACACAGGAAAGTGATCTCAGATGGAAAGTGCAATGTTACATTAGTATATTTGTTTAGTTGTCCCCGGCGCATCTGTGAGAAATTGAGCTGTGAAGCTTTCAGACAGTGAGAAGAGGCGGGGGCCATGAGCGCGGTGTGCACAGCGCTGCAGAGGGGAGGGAAGCCTTTTCGTATTATCGCAGTGAGGCCTAGTCCAAAGATGGAGTTGAGGGCACACAAAATGGAAGCCAATTGTCCCTCACAACAGCCCCGCTTGTGCTACTGTTGGCACGCAGGCAATTGAAGCGTCACCCACTATTGTACGAGCAAGTGGTCCACATTATGCTGAATGTGTGAGGGGGGCCTAAACGACCCCTCACTCCCACACAAGGACCACTACGCACTTCCTTACCAGAGCAGTGACATTGACTTGGTGGTACCAACACTTTCTGGGTATCATGGCAGTGGTTCTCCTGGAACCAGGACAAGAGCTCCCAAGCGGAGCTAGTTAGCATACTGCCTTCTCTCCACTCGATCCTCCCGTGGTGGTCCAGGAACTGCAACCAGCGGACCAGCAAGCTCTTCCGGCAACCATCCCTGCAGGTCACCATCACTACAGACTCCTCGCTAGAGGTCTCGGGAGCCACTCTGGACAGCCACAGCGTCCACGGAGTATGGATCCGTCAGGACCAGGAGTCGCATATCAACTGACTGGAGCTCAGGGCCATTTGGCTAGCCCTCAGAGCCTCCCTTCCGCTCATTGGGGGCAGGACCGGCCTTATCCAGATCGACAACTCCACCAGCATGTACTATTTCAACAAGAAGGGGGGTACCAGGTCTCCTCAGCAGTCAGTATTTGGGAATGGGCCCGGGAAAACATCTACCTTACGGCCATCCACCTCCTGGGCGAGGCCAAACGGGGAGGCCAAACGGGCTCAGCAGACTAGGAGCGGATAATTACAAATGGCAATTGAACGATCGCTGCAGGTTTTCTTCAACACACTGGGCCATCCTCAGGTGGAGATTTGTGCCTCCTGGAAGAACAGGAAGTGCCATCGGTTCGCATCTTGGCAGGGGCTGGGCACTGGCTCCATGGATGACACATTGCAGATTCAATGGGAGGGCAAGACCGCCTATGCCTTTCCTCCAACACCCCTGATTCCCAGGGTACTCCGCAAGATAAAGGAAGCTTGTCACCTCAGCATCATTTTGATAGCTCATGGTGGCCGGTGAGACCGTGGTTTTCCGAATTGCTCAGCCTCACGGACAGACCACCCATTCATTTTCCACTGGGTCCAGCACATCTGTCCCAGCAGGGGGGCTAGGGTCCTCCACCCCGCTCCTCCAGAAGTTAGCCCCGGCAGTGTGGTTCCTGAGCAGATCAACCTCAAGCACCTGAGTCTCTCACGGGCTAACCAGGGGATCTATAACCTTTCGTTTACAAAAAATAACAGCCTGTCTGAGATTGAATTTCTGGATCTGGAATTGTATGTGGAGGATAACCAAATACAAACAAAACTATTCAAAGCCATCTGCAGGCAATAGTATTCTTTATGCCCCACTAATCACCCTAAACATGTTATTAACAATATCCCTTATGGGGGAAATCCTTGGATTGAAAAACTGTAGGACTGAAACATCATATCGAGGAAAGCTTAAACAAAACTGTAGCAAAATTTAAACAAAGAGGATATCCAAGGATATTGCGTGAAGCGGTTTTAAAAGCGGAAGATGTTTCTAGGGACTACCTATTGACGGACAAACCAAAGATAGCCTCCCAAATACAGAAACCGAAATGTATCAACTTTCAATTCAGAAGCAGTTAAAGTCAAAAATATACTCGAAACATTGCAATATCCTCCAAACAGAACAAAATGTGAAAAGATACTTGGAAGACATCGAGCACCAACTATAGGCAACAAAATAAGTCCAGGTTTTTTAAAAGCCATTTCGAAAAAATATCTAAGTGGCATGTTAAAACTGAAATCAGCAATGGGTAACTTTAGATGTGGAAACTGCAGACTTTGCCCATTCATGATAAATGGAATGAAGGAAATTAACTTCCCAATGGACAAAACAAAGTTATTGGACAACTAATAAACTGCAACACCAAATGTGTGATCTATGGGATCAGATGCATATGTAATGAGATTTATATTGGAAGCACAATCGGGTCCCTCAAAAATAGGATCTTTGAACACCTGAGGGCTTTTCGCAATCAAGACTTGAGGTTCCCTCTAGTGGTAAATGTGTACACACAACATCCAAATTTCAACATAGAGAATTTACAAATATTTGGGCAAGAAAACGTAAAGTGGCTTCCGAGAGGAGGAAAGGAGGAAACCCTCCTACGCTGTAAAGAAGCAAGATGACTTTGCATTCTGGATACATGTGAAACTGGTCTAAATTGTGATGAACAATTAACTCTAAAATATTATAAGGAAGTTTGATCTGTCATTTTACCTTATTTTGTTCATATTGTTCACCTACTACATGATCTGCACCATATAGAGACTATATTTGTCCTTATAATATTAATAATAATTTATTATGATTTAGTCCAAATTTGTACTTTACACAAACATAACCACGTAACAAACATTACAAAAGATATTAAGCGTAGAAACGTACAAAAAATAAGATGAGGTAAAATAAAACACAGATTAAAAGTTTAGAATTGGAGCAGTCAATGGGACTGACTGGAACTAAGTATACAGGGAGTACACAATTAATGCTAATGGGTCAACCCCCCCACCCCCCACCAGTGATCCACAGGGTCCAGACTATCCAAGACCGTTCTATAGGCCTGCACTCAGGCTAACTGGTTCTCAAGGTACGGGGCCTATGTCCCGACCTGTAATGTTATGCCCCACTTCGAGGGAGCTTAGACAACACAAGTAGGAGTGCCATGTCCGGTCTCTTGAGGGATTAATTCAACAGGAGTCCCCTCGTGTGTCCAAACTCTGAACAGAGCAAGCTGGGATGAGATAGTATCTGTATTGTATTGAGACAAGTCCCAAAATGAGTCTCCAGTGATGGCGTCCAGGCTATGCACCAGCTTTCCCAGCATGCACATGTACAACGGTCCCAATTTGGGACATGCAGTTAGCACATGTCTGGTGGTCTCCAGGCACTCGGCTCTCCCACATATACGGCAATGCTTGTCCTTAAGGGCTATACCCAGGCGGGGGCCTATGACAGCAAGGACCTGCAATTGGTTAATGCGTAGCCTTAGGTCAAAGTCCCTTACGTCCGGGTCCAGGCACAAGAGCAGTTAAGGTTTTATCCTCTTGTATCTGTGGGCTATGTGGAATACTGACTCGTACCCTTTCAGCTTTTCTAATTGGGCGTAGTTTTCACACCAATCCCAGTGATTTAGCTTGTGTTCAAATGACTTTTTCAGGTGGGTGTATGGTCTAGTTCTCTGTGTGCCATATAGCTAACCTATCTCCAGAAAAGGGATTCATTAAGGTGTTTAAAATTGCCACCACGGGACCTTTTCTAGGTCATAGCTGCTACCTTCCAGGGCAAGGAGTTTACATACTGGCGAGGCACATGATTTCAAGTAAAAGGTACCCCGAGCACGCAGTGCCATTCCCCTCAGCAAGGTTAGGCCCAGTTCTAGCCTCAGATATTGCATGGGGCAAGAGGGCCCGAGTCCTAATAATGTTCGCCAGTAATGACCCTCTAGGATGTTGAGCCAGCTCAGATCCTGCATGGCTAATGCTTCCAGGCCGTACAGTATAGCAGGTACGAAGCGTTGTTACTACAATTTTACAATGCCGGCCATACTATACCCTGCGGTTCCTTTTGCAAATTTCCATGCCTGAAGGGTGAGCATCTTGGCTCGCTTCTTTTTTTGTGCAATTATCAGGCCAGAGTTAGGTAAGACATCACATTCCAATCCCAGGTAGGGGTAATAATCAGTGAATTCAATCTCACCCATACCAGTTTCAATTTTGGAGTGCCTAGGCCCCTTTCTGGAGATTTTTATTATCTTGGTCTTCCTTAAATTGACGGTTAATCCCAACTGCGATGAATACTGCGAGAGCTCCTCTAGCATGCTCTTCATGCCAGACATAGTTAGACCGAACAGTATCAGGTCGTCTGCGTAGAGCATGCCTGAGATAGGTGAATTCCCAAGTTTGGGGAGAGCAGTTGGATTTTGCAGCCATTCGTGGGAGAAGATGAGCAATATAGAGGTTGTATAACATGGGAGCCGCACCCTTCCCCGTTTGACCCCCATATTAATGCTGATAGATTGTGTCACTTCTCCCTCGTTATTGAGTCTAACACTTGCACTGTTTTCACTGTGCAGTGCCCTCAAGATATACATTGTCCAGTCAGGGCAATTTAGGTCACTGACCTTAGACCAAAGTGTCTCTCGCACCACCTGATCAAATGCACTGCTAAAGTCTACGAAGACTATATATAGGGTAGCCTCTTTATTACTAAGAGTGGAGTTGATCAATGAGTCCAAGACTCTGATGTGTTGTGCTGGAGCCTAGTCTGAATCCAGTCTGAGCAACGCTCAGCACTTTATTAGCTACCACCCAAGTCTCCAGCTCTCTAAGCACTAGTGTTGTAAAGATCTTGCTTGTAACATCCAGCATGGCCAAAAGGCGGTAGTTGGTCACATTCCTCCGGTCCCTCTTTTTGTGGACTGGGATAAACACTGACCTTTGCCATGATGAGGGGATAGTGCAAGACCTGCACACCCAGGAGTAGAGGGGCAGGAGGACCTGAGCCCAGTTATTTGGGTCTTTTTTCAGGACTGAGTTGGCTAGGCCTTTCGGGCCAGGGGCATTTGATGTCTTGGTGTCCATGATGGTCTGTTTTACAATTTTGTAGCTCATAGGGAGCGGCCAGGCTTCGCAATGTTCCATCACCCAGGGTGCACGTGTGATGGGCTTATAGTACTTAGACTTTACATGGTCGACCCACTGTTTGGCCGGGATTGGGTTCAAGATTTTCTGGGTCAGATACCCCCCGCACGGGAGAGAATTTGCCAGATTTTCCATGTATCTCTGCTACACAGTATCCGAATAAAGTTTTGCCACTGCCCTCTCTGCTGAGATTTACAGTAGTGATGAAGCCAAGTGTGATACTACCGTTTTAGATACTTTATGCAGGCGATGATCCCAATGTGCGTGCAGAGGGGTGGGCTTCTGTTCTACAGAGACTAATTTCCCGCCTCAGTTGACGCTTACGGTCCCAAACTTTCATGTCAAAGGGATTTCTACCCTCACCCCTCCACCTTATCTAAGTGGCACGGTTGCCCTTAAAGAGGGCTAGGGATAGTTGTTCTATCCAATTTTCTATAGCCTCAGGGTTTTTGCCCCGGAGTTCCCTGCCTATTTTACCACGTTGGGGGAAGGCAAGTGCGTTAACCCTCATGATGATCTTTTCGGACCATCGGATCCTGTTTCCTGGTAGATTTGCAATTGCATGACTACAGATGCCCATTCCCCCCCACAACCCCTCACCCCCCTGCACCACACATAGTGAGTGCAATGGAGGCATGGTCACTATAGGCGTTCAATGTGATTTGCAGCTGTAGTACATAGTCCAACAGGGAATCCGAGATTGCCATATAGTCCAAAATAGCACTTTTTCGTCCCTACAGCCCAGGTCGACTGCCCAGGGTAGTCTCCAGAGGGGCGCCCATTCAGGACCGTACAGTTCCATTCCTTCAATAAGTCCAGCCATAACTTCCCTTTGTTGTTGGATTTCGTAGATGGCATGCTACAGTAATGAAAAACATTATCAAAGCCCCCACAACCCCTTGGGTCCACCACCCTCGCATTCCAGTGCCCACCTAGAATGACCGAGCTACTGTCTGAAGAGACCAACCAGGTAGTGAGTATGGTGTCTAATTGGTCACAAATTACCTCCGTAATAGATTCACTGGGGGGGTAGGGGGGGTTCCTACACACAGACTAGCAAGGTGTTCCGACAGCTACCCCAGCCACCTGGGGAGGACACCTCCACTGCCAGTATGTTGCCCCCAGGGTTTGCCTGGTGAACTATTCTCAGATTAAGTGTGGACCCTGATCGCCCTTAATGGCCTTAACCTGGTAAATCGTATACCCATCGAACTCGACGTCAAAAGTGCACCATGTTTCTTGTAACATAAAAATGTTGTGTTTGTGTAACAATTCCACAGACCCATCCTCATTCAACCAATAACTACAATCTCTGGTATTCCAGCTGGTCAGCGACCAATTTCAGTCTGGAGCTGTTTTTAGAGCAATCATTGATTTCAGCCACTCCCACCCCTGCGAGTCGCTGCACGAGGGCGTGACCATTTGTACTTATAGCTATTAGAAGCATATGCTAGCAAAAAGTTTCTTTCATCACGTTGAACTGTTTCAGATCTAGAAAGTACCATATTCTGACTGTATCTGAATGTCATGCCGCACCACACCTTAACAGTACTGTGAATACTAGCTTGTGACTCACTATAGGGAGTTGTTTTGCTGAATTGATTTATACCTAGAAAGCGCCATGTTTTAGTAATACTGTGATTTACTAGCCTGCGTCACGCACCAGGGAATTGCTCATACTAGCTTGATTTTATATCTAGAAACTTCCATCCTGTGATGGTGTTTTGAAGTTGGCCCACACTGCACCTTAATAGTACTATGAATACTAGCCTGCGTCTGTACATAGGGAGTTGGTCATACTGAGTTGAGTTATAACTAGGAGCCATATGTCGGTGGTTCTGTGAATATTAGCCTGCTTCGCAACACAGGGAATTGTTCACATTGAATTGTTTCATATGTAGAAAGTACCATATTTTAGTAGTACTGTACTTACTTGCCTACGTCACACACCAGGGAACTGCTCATACTAACTTGATTTCATATCTAGAAAGTGCCACATTCTAGTAGTGCTGTGATTTTTGGCCTACATCGTGCCCCTGGGAATTGCTCACATTAGTGTTTCACATCTAGAAAGTGCCATACTGTCATAGCATTTTAATGTTAGCCCGCACCACACCTTGATAGTACGTTGAATACTAGCCTGCATCTCACTTTAGGGAGTTGCTCGTGCTGAATTGATTTTATACCTAGTAAGTGCCATATTTATTAGTATTTTGAATATTAGCCTGCATCACACACCAGGGGACTGCTCATACTAGCTCAAGCTCTTATCTAGAAAGTGTCATACTGTGATAGTACTGTTGTTGTCGGCCTGCGCCACACTGTAGTGGTGCTGTGAGTGTTGGCCTGCGTCGCACCTCAAGGAACTGTTCATGCTGGCTTGATTCACACCTAGATAGCGCCACAATGTGATGGTGTTGTGAATGTGAGCCTGGACCACACTGTGGTGGTATTTTGAATGTTGCCCTGAGTCGTACTTTAGAGAGTCGATACTAAGCTGATTCAGATCTAGGAAAGCCACACTAGTGAAACATAGGCTCCATCTCTCTTGTCACCCCAAACCTCTGGGCACTCCATCAATACCTACCTTAAATTGAGTTCCAGACCAACCTAGAACACACACCAGCCTCCATAGCTAATTAAACCTCCACCTACTCCCTCCACCTCCCATGACCCAATAGCTAAACCATCCTTATCCTAGCACCCCCACTCACCTGGACAATAACCCCATAAGTATACACCTAACCACCCTACGGAAAGGTCATACAGCTCCTGACAGGACTCTGGCATAGCAATACTATAAAAAAAAAGAAATCCTGCACAAGACATGACAGAAGCCCATTGCCCAGTAAACTCTGCACCGAGTCCAACCCTCGCCACTGAAATCCGGCAATGCCCCGACACAGAAAAGAATGCAGAAAAAGAGAGCAGGAACATGAAACACCTGATACAGGTGCACACCACCTACTGCCAGCAGTAGAAGCAGCCCCGACTGCAGAACACACTCTGCCAAATATCGCTATCAACGGAGCAAGCATCGTAAGAGAAAAATCTTAATATCTTACACCGTACCTCGCAACAACACAGAACCTCAACACCCCAATGACACGGACACCCAGAAACAAAGAAAGGACCCCCTCAACCAGCCAGAAAGAAGACGAGAACACCTGAGAAGAGACTGTGAAGACTTCAACAACCTCACTCCACACATCACAAGAACAGAAGGTCACCATCGATACCCACGGAATGCCATACTGGATGACGAAGCGATGGTAGTAAACAACCCAACCACTAACATAGACTGATTCAATGAAGAAGCCGCCTTCGCTGATCTTCATCCAATCAACGACAACACAGAAGCACCCAGATCAACATCCACAAAACAAGAAACCGCAATTAAACAAAACCAGACCAAATAAATCCACTGCAATCGAATCGACGCAAGGTTAATGTCAAAACATGCTAACGAAATCTATGATCTCCTATGCGACGGAGGTATTGACATCCTGTTTGTTACTGAAACATGGCTAGACGATAACTACCAGATCACCCTCAACAACTTCTAATGCGTCGAAGCAAATAGGGAAACCAAAAGAGGTGGTAGACTGGCAATCGTCCACAAGGAACACCTGGATATCATACTGGAAGACCCTTTAAACACTGAAAATGTGAATCCTTAATGCTATGCTTATCAGTAAACCCCAAAACAAACATGAAATTTGTTTCGATTTACTGACCACCAACCTATGATGCAACATTCGTAGATGTCTTCACAGAGGCAATCACTAACCTAGCCTTCGAACATAATCACCTAATCGTCCCCGGAGATTTCAACATCTGTTTCGAGGAAGAAACCACAACCACAATAAAAACAAGCCAACTAGCAGCAATGGATCTACAACAACTCGTCAAAGGAGCTACTCACATGGCAGGGCTGTGCTCTTCGCCAATTAAAAACCTCATTACCACGGCACCCCCAATCCAAATACCCTGGAGCGACCGCCTCATCATTCCCTTCATAGTCACATTGACCACCCCAATAAATAAGCAACAAGATGAACCACCAATCACCGTGAATAACTGGAAAACCATCAAAAACTCCAACCTAACTGAACTTCTGGAACTCACCAAACCGCAAACTACTATGGAAGAAGCGGACCTGGACAAAAAAGTAACCCTACTCCACAACTGGATTACAACAGTCGACGAAATCGCCAAAGAAAAACCCTTCAGACCTTCAGGCAAAAGATCAACGGCAAAATGTTTCAACCCACTACTCTGCGCCATGAAAAGAAAAAGAAACTGGAACTAGAATGGAGGATCAAAAGCGATAGAGGTTGAAATTTCAACATACAGAAAGGAAATGCAAAAAGCATAAAGGAAATATTATGACAACCGAATCTTCAAAGCACCAAACGCCCAAAAAGAACTCTTCAAAATCATAAATGAAATAAAAACACCCTCCTGGGTGCAAAAATACGCCAATACCATCGACTAAACTATGCAGTGACCAAGAACGCTTCAAAAACAAAATCACTACCATCCAACAAAACAGACCAAGAAATGAGACTGTGGAACCCACCTACCCCCATGAGGAACACCCAAACAAACTACGAAGCTTCCCCGAAATAACAGTGGAGATTTTTGTCAAACTGGTAAATCAAAGCAACAAAACAGGCTCTCCTGAGGATCCAAACTCTCCTTGCCCCCTATACATATACAAATCCATCCTCCATCAAGGAATACCACAGGAATGTCCTCAACCTTTCAATCTCTACAGGGAAAGTGCCACAGTCCTTCAAATCAGGCTGCTACTCGAAGATACAGCAGGTAATGTAGAGGACCTCCAACATCCCATATCCTGCTAAACTGCTGGAAACCTGCATATACAAAACAACCCAAGAATTTATAAAGGAGCACAAGTCTGTTTCAGACCAATGAGCCGAACGGAATCAGCACCCCTCTCAATATGAGAAGACCTAAAGGCAAACATAGACTCGGATAACGGTACCGCCTTCATACTTCTACATCTCGCCATGGCATTCGACACAGTTACCCATGACCACCTCATCACGAGATTGGAAGGACTTGGAATAAGAGAACGCCCTACAGTGGATCAAATCTTTCTTAACGAACAGAACAGACTGTATGGATGAAACCCTTCAAATCCAACCCAAGAGAATCCACTTGCGGTGTACCACAAGGATCATCCTTCTCCCTGCTATTATTCAACAGCTGCCTATCTCAACTAATCAAAATCAAGTCACGGCCTCACCTGCTAAAACTACGCACATCATAAACAAAGTCTTCAAAATACAAGACACCCAAGAGGAAAATACAACTCGAACTGCCTTCGCAAGGTATTAAACTGAATGAACTCTAAATACCTCAAACTCAACCCAGGCAAAACAGAAATAATGGTCATCACAAAAAACGGTGGAGACAACCACTACATTCCCTGGCCAAGAGAACTTGGTGCAACCCCATCGGTGATTGTAAAAAAAAAAAACGATGAGTCCAGATGGGAGACAAACTTACTCAAGAGTCACAAGTGAACGCTCTACTCAAGAAATGCTTTCTTTTCTCCTGCGAGCGGCAAAAAGGATTCTACCATTCTTGTCATTGGCCAACAAAACACTCACCATCATGGATCTCGTAATGTCCAGAGTAGATTACGCCAGTAGCCTATACATGGGTATGCCTGAACGACTCCTAAAAAAAACAAACAAAAAAACCACCAAAAAAACCCACTACAACGCATACAAAATGCGGCGGCCAGATTGCTCCTCAAACTACCTCGAAGAGAACACCACGCCAGCGCTGAAAATGCACTACATTGGCTAACAATAAAGCAGTGAATCTCATTCAAATCAATGTGCATCACGCACAGAGCAATCCACAACCAAGGCGCAGAGTTCCTGATAGATAAATTAAGCATACATCACCCAACAAGGACGCTCTGATCAAGCAAGGACATCTGCCTGGAACCAAAATCCTACAACAAAGAAACTGAGGATCTTCTTCTTTGGCTCAGCTCGCACCAAAAGCTTGGAGCAACTTGGCAAAGAACATTTGCAACACTAGAAACCACCTACTTACTATTCAGAACTCCTGAAATCCAGGCTCTTTGCTGCATAACTAGAAGGAAGCACACAGGGGCATACACACAGCTGAAACATTGAATGAAGAAACAGATTCCAGAGCACACTAATCAACTGCAAACGGAATCCAAGGAAGACACTCCACGACATACCAAAGTTACCAACTGAGAAATAGCTATGATAGGACGACACCCAAAGCCTGAATACATAGGTAGAGCAGGTCGGAAGGACAAGGACAATTACCAATAGCACCCCTGACAGAATTGCACCAAGTACTATAAGACCACTGTCAATAGATAGCAAAGACATAGAGGCCAATCCATAGCACCCAAATAAGAGTGGGGGGACCGGACAAACCCCATCCATTAGACTAGATAAAATACAGTACAGCCGTGAATGCACCGCGCCACTGTCCACAACACTTAGATGGACACAGGAAAGTATCAACTAAGCGTAACCACAGGAATACTAGCTATATAGGAAAGATTTGCAATAAACCACTAACCCATACTCTAATCTCTGCATACCGAATTCACCCGAAAACCGACACAACCATTTCTCACGCAGCAAACCGCACGCACTTCACCACAGCACAACCTACAAACACATAAACCGCACCAACAGCACACGAGGTCTCGCTTCGGTCAGCTACTCGCACCAAAGCTCAGATAACCGAACTGAAGCCGCCAACAAATACGATTACGGTGAGTAATGTATCCTATATATAGATATTTAATTTCCGCTCCATGTCCATAGGCAAAACAGGACAATTGTTTTGGGATGCGTTTCATTGGGTATCATTATTATAGGACTTGGCAGTAGGTGGTATTACTACTACTGCATATTAAGGCACAGGGATAACCTGATTTGCTCAGCATTGGACAGTGAGGGCAAATAGGAACTGGCTAGCTATAACTGGAGCATCAGTCCAGCAACATAACCACAAGACCAGAGGTAAATGTTAATTCTGCACATTCTTGAGTTAAAGCATGCTTTTGCTTCTCATTTCACCTGGGTGTCATGTGTTAAGTTGGTGGGCTGCAAGATTCCCTTTTCTTTATTTGTAGTTGAGTTCTAAATGTTTATATTGTGCCACAAGCTCCCGGATATGTATTTATTTAGCATTTATTTGAGCGCACAAAGCCCTCGGGCATCTAGTTGGGCGCTAGTTACAGAAAGTGCATGATACATTGGTGCGGTGCAGGAATAAGGATAAGGTTACAGACATACAATGGTGTGTGTACACAGACTGGCAAAGCCTCACCTCAAGTTACGCGGGGCTACATCAGGCGGCATAGGAGTCAGCTAGGTATGATTACTAGGACAGGGGTTAAAACGAAAATGCTAGCGCAGATCAAGGAACACCAAAGTACGATTTTAAACATAAGGCACTCTAAGGCATGTAGTACATGGTGGTCATATAGGTAGTGGATGACCTGCAGCTAACGATAGACAAAGGGGAGAAAGAAATCGATAGTAGTAGAAACGGAGATGGTGTCCAGGCAGTGGCGAATGGAACATAGTAGTATATTATGGCCGCTTACCAGAGCGATGGGAGATCTAATGAAGCCACAAGTGCAGGATGGCGCTCAGACAGGGGGCCTTGGTGGGGCTGGCTTCCTCACCATCTGTCTTCCGTGATTGGCCTTTTCTGGATGCTTCTGGCCAATCAATACATCGGCTGGAGTGGATGAGGCAGGCACCCTGGTGCCGCCTCTGATGGCGGCCATGCTGGAGGGTGCACACACCCAAGGAGCCCAAGTGAGCTTGCCGGACGAAGAACGCAAGTGCACAAAAAGTATGGAGAGAGCGCTGCATGCGCATATGGGCAATTTAACAGGCAGATGCTGCTATTAGCACGGCTGGTGCACTTGAAAAGCACTGAGTGAGCTCTTCACCTCATAAAGCCCAGCTAGGCTTGTAGATGTATAGAGATGCAAGTGCATATTTTAAGAAGATTTGATCCGTTTATAGTCTAATCTCGTTTAAGTGGTTGGAGCAGCTCAAGCTCTGGTAAGTGGAACTAAGAAGTCGGTGGTAGCTTCCCAATTCACATAATTTAGCCATCCTAGTGTTAATCAAATTCTCCATTTTGTATTATTCGTTAGGATATCTGCTGATTGTCTCCATTTCAGGAGACGGAATGCCAATATTGCACTGCGGGTGTTTGATGACCAATCTGAGACATCCGGTTTAGGGAGAGACTTGAGCAGCTAGAGGTGCAGGAATTGTGTTCACGGAAAGATATTGCATGCGGTCCAAATAAAGTTTGAAAGAAGGACTGTACCAGGTACTATTTGCAGTGTGCATCTGCCAGGAAATGGCTTCAGTTTTCTTTTATATCCAATGCATAATTGGGATAAGGGTCATCTGTGCAAGATAAACTGAAGCCTAATAGTTCTGGTGGAAGAGAGTTCACTTATTTTACTCTCACGTGGAGCTAGAACCAGTGTTGTGACAGCAGTGCTTTTGTACCATTGTGTGTGCTCACTAGTATCTTTCCTACCCTTCTAAACTCTCCTCACTTAAAGAATCTAATTACAAACCAGTTTGACTGGAAGTTCTGGTGAACCAGTTTTAGCAAAAGGCAATAAAAGACCCTAATGAAAAGCACTGGAATCGCTGGGTGACAGAATTACTTTGCTGCATGATAGTCGCCGAATGTGTTTAGTAAGCTGTCTCTTTCCCATAGTCCCTAATGAAAGCAGAAGGCGTCTTTTTAGGCTCATTTTCTGGAACATAGACTTGTTCTTGGCAGTGTTCAGTGTAGCAGGGTATCTGGGTAGCTGCAGCAGTCAAATTGCACTCTGGTTTTTTGGTAATTTTCGGGTTCCTTCCTTCAAAGTAAGGTGCAGGGGTCATTCATGGCCTGTCTAGCGGCCATGATCAGTGATCCACCATCCAGGTGTGACTGACTGAGCAATGAGGCTGGTGCAGCACCCCAGTTTTATGCTTTTCTTCTTGGTTCCTTTGCAGTGAGTGGATATCATCCAGCAAGTATTGCTTCAAGTCTACTGTTGTCTTTCGAATATATGCCTCAGTCCTGCTGTCTTGTCACTAGAACCATGCATTCTTCTTTAATGTGTTGTGTAAATTATGTATTACCGCTTCCGTGAAATCCTGGCTATTCTGTGCACACTTTGATCGATCTTGACACCGTGCCACGTGCAAAGCATAATTTAGGAACTGGCCTCTGTCAGTAGGACATTGCATCCTTTATTCATTTATGCTAGGCAATGCAGGGACCTTCCTTTTGCGAGACAGAGCCATACTCTTCACTTTCCGTCTGTCGGGACCGTAGCCTTTGGTAGATTGACCTTAAATTCCCGTGTGATAGGCGCTGGCAGTCCTGCGCCCCCCCCCCCTCTTCCCCTGCGTGTGAGAGCAAGGGTCTTCCCAGACGCGTGTCATGTAGGGCTGCGAATTTTCCTGTGATGGGCTGGCTTTCGTTTGGGAGAGTGTCCTTCCCTCAGTGAGGCAGAGCCCCTTCCATTCATGTGTGGCCGAGGGCCTTCAGTGCCTGCAGCAGGGCTATTGCCTTGTGCCGGGCAGAACAGAGGAGGGCAGTGATTTAGGGGGCTCCATATCAGCTGTCGCTCTCCATTGTTTGCCTGAAAGAGCTAATGTGTATACACTGAGGTCCTATGTTACGTCAAAAAACAAATGCACTTGGCCCCACCGTCACTCCCCCTCTCCCCCCCCCCCCCGTTCTTTTTATTTTGAGTGAGAAGTGGAGAAAGCATGTTAAGCATAACGTCACGCTGACACCCTGGAAACCTCCGAGGGTTCCCTGAA